>NC_140975.1:61799106-61844106 GCF_056783735.1 Eptatretus burgeri | reverse complement strand
AGGTATTTTATGAGGGAATATTACAGGGTGTGCCAAAAACAACCAAACCCATTAAAAAATTCACTATACATTCATTTTTATTCTGAATTACACAGGACTTCAGGAATATGTGCTACATTTTGTGTGACACGGATGTACCAAGTATCAGAACCGTGTCTTGTAAGACATTAGTTTGGTCCTCCGCGAATCACGTGCTCCAAATGTCCACCTCTGTGCTGAATGCATATTTAAACAAGATGGGCGAAGTTGTTTATTACACGCTGATATTCAGCAAATTAGATGGACCGAACTTTCTCTGTGGTTGCATATTTCAGCTCAAAGATGCTTCTCGGGTTATCCTTGTACACATTGTCTTTGAGATATCACCAAAGATAAAATCTAGTGGTCCAATCAGATCAGTGGAATGTGGAGACCACTCGACACTGAAGCGTCGGCCAATCACTCGCTCACCGAAGTCGTTTATCACCCACTCACGGGAATCATTTGTGGTGTGAGGGGTTACCCCATCATGCTGAAATCATTGTTCTTCCCTTTCAAAGCTTCACCTGTGACCAAGAGCAGCCAGAACTCATTCAGCACTTTAATGTAGAGCTCAGAGTTGATGGTCATGGCATTATCATCCTCATCTTCAAACCACAACCATCCAATGATGCCATGCTTGCCCATTCCACACCAGACTCTGCAGTTGACTGAATGAACGGTGCTCTCGCAAACCTCATCAGGCAGTACTGTGCCCCAGTAGACATTGTTCCGTGAGTTGACATGGCCATTAAGGAAAAAGTGAGTCTCGTCGGAGAATCAAACGTCATAAAGAAAACCAGGCTCCTCCTCAATTTTCTCCACAATCCACCGAGCCATTTCAAGGCCGTCGTTTTTGTCTGGGCCAGTGAATTTGTGTCTGACTTGTATTCTCCATGAATAAAGTTTTATGTCATCATGGAGAATCCTCTTGTCATTAGACACAGTCAGTCCTAGTTCTTGGACTGTGTTGGCGAAGCAACTTCTTTGAACTGTTTCTGACCGACTGTTGTGCCCTCTCAATGACCTCAGGAGTGTTCAGCGAAGGGCCTCCAAGAATGAATTGGTCTGTGTTGATTGTGAGTTATCCCATTAATAAATATGGAGTGCTCTGGTGTTTTCCTTTTTCTTGCAGAAAATAATTACAGAGAGTAATCAATCACTTTTTGAGTCACAATGCGAGATAAGGTGTGACTTCGGAAGACATTTATCTGTGAATCAATGAGTAGGCCTTAATGTAGTGTAGTAATAACAAAGGGAGCTCCTGTCTGTTTATGTGTGACACTCAAAAAGTGAAATGAACAAAATGTTCACAACAATCCAGGACATGCCAAGATAAGTAAAATGAGACAGTGTGTTTCAAAAGACACCCTCAAGCACCCTGTCATACATATATAGGGTGTCCCAAAAAAAACATACATACAAACATACAGACAGACAAACAACAATAACGAATAAAGTGGTCACTTATTTTTTTCGTGAAAATATTTTTTCGTGAACCAAAAAGTCGTTTTTCCCATTTAAATGGAAAGAAATGAACCATTTTATGATTGCTTAGATGAGTGAAGTTCAGCAAGTGTTGCACATTTAGCATTTCAGAAAGCAATTGATAAGGTACCATATATAGGGTGTCCCAAAAAAATACACAACTTTTAAAATGCTTCGTTTGATCCTAAAAAAGCAGTAATTTTGTCACGAATGCTTCATTTCTTGTTGCAGAGACCCTGAAGTTTATTTTGATACCAAGCAAGCTCCAGAAAAATGCCAAGACTGACCGTACAATAACGGACGAAAATTGTTGAACTTTGGCACCAGACGAAAAATGTCATACAGGTGCAACGTCTTTACTCGAGACATTTCGGTATCCACTTGCGCCATGCACCAAACTTTCGAACAATAAAGTGCACCATCGCAAAGTTTACCAATGAGGGAACCATCTGTGACCTTCACAAGGGTCACAGTGGTGGGAAGAGGACAGGTCGTAGTGAAGAAAATGTGGAAATGGTGAGACAGGCGGTCGTTCAGAGTCCAAAAAAATCGATTTGACAACTTTCTGCCGAGACAAACATTCATGCCTTTCCATACAAAATTCAAACGGAAACGGTGCTTACTGATCAACAGAAACGCAAACGACTAGACTTTGCAAATTGGTTCTCAGGAAAGTTGGAGGAAGATGCAGACTTCCTCAAAAAACTTCACATGATGGATGAATGCCATGCTCACTTGTCCGGGGAGGTAAACAAGCAAAACCTTCGGTACTGGAGAACTGAAAATCCTGGTAATGCATCAACTGAACTGGTGCCTCGATCTGTTCTCAAAGTCACCATGTGGGTGGCGGTTGGTTGGTATGGGATAATTGGTCCATACTTCTTTGAAGATGACCAGGGACGCACTTTCACGGTAAACCAGAGGAACTATCGCGAAATGATTCAGGAATTCTATCTGCCTGAGCTATGTACACAGGCCGTAGGAGAAACAACCTGATCCAGATGAGAACCCAGTGGTTCCAGCAGGATAGGGCACCGCCCCATACAGCCAGGGAAACAAGGCATTTTCTCAACCAAAATTTTGAGGGCCGCTTTATCTCCCTCTATGAAGACGTTGAGTGGCCACCGTATTCCCCTGACCTTACTCCTCCAGACTTCTTCTTGTGGGGGTATCTCAAGGACAGGATCTATGGAAACCCTTGGCCTCAGACTCTTGATCAGCTGAAGGAAAACATCCACCGAGAAATCCAGAACATTCATCAGGAAACGTTTCCCAAAGTGATGGAGAACATGACAACGCGTTTGCAGGCAGTGATCGGACAACGTGGAGCCTACGTCGAACATGTGGTCGAAAAGAAAACGATGATTCTATACCAAAATTTAAATTTTGGTGGCAATTTTGACATTGGTACAATAAACTTCAACCTTTCAGCTTTCTATCCAACCTTATATCTTTTTAAAGGATGTTATGACCATCCTCTTTGCAGATGAAAAGTTGTATATTTTTTGGGACACCCTGTATGTATGTATATATATATATATATATATATATATATATATATATATATATATATATATATATATATATATGTATGTATGCATATATATATATATTGTTACGGCTGTGGAAATTCGCAGAGCACCAAATGGGTCCTTAGATCAGTTATGTCGATAAGTCTGTGTTCAGATAGATTTCCCCACCGATGTTTAACGGGAAATTATTCGTGTCCCGGGCTGTGATCTTTGAGTTAGCCGTTTTTCTTTTACTGTCGTTATTTTGGACCAACAGCCATTACTACCACCACAAAGCGCCACCATCCACAACAACCACGATCACCACAACCACCTTCTCGTCAACCACCATCTCCACAGACAACGAACAGCTGCCTTCACAACAACCACCGCCACCACCAACACCTTCTCCAACACCACCTTCACACAACCACCTTAACCACAAGCACCCAACCACACCACCATCAAGACCACCATAAAACGCCAGCCATGCCACCATAACGCCAGCCATGCCACCATGACAACGACCACCGTAACCACCACCCCGTTGCAACCTCAGCACGGTTGCGAGAAGCCTAGCATTCATCGGGGGAGAACGGACGATAGCCTCACCCCCCCCCCCAACGAAAAACACGTGCGGAAAGCTATGAAGACATAAAAGAAAGGCCCCGATTCGGCGAGGAAAACGCCCTGTTTCTGGAAGCTTCACACGCGTGCTGGAAGGGAGGAGGGCGAAAGGGGGGGGGGGGTGAGGCACCGTGGATATAAAAGGGCGCGTTGAAAGCGCAGACTGGGGAGTCAGTCAGTCAGTCGGTTGGTCAGTCAGACAGTCGGTCGGTCGGTCGGTCAGTCAGTCTCTGAGTCGTCGGCTGCTGGAGGTTGTGGAGGTGTGTGGAAAGGAGAGAAGGGTGTCATATCAGAGTGGTGGGCAGTGAGTGGAGCCGCGGTAGGGGCCTGGAGAGAGCGGAGCGCAGCGGAGCCAAGGCACGCGGCCTGCCGAGCCGTGATTTACCGTGGGTCGTGGAGACGGGACATCGCGGGTCGCCCCAGCGAGGTGAAGGTAGCCAGCTCGGTCTCACGGAGCCTTTGCGGTATACACGGCTCCATGTTATGAAGACCCCAAGGGGTCCAGTCTACCCCTCGTCTGTCCTGGGGTTTTTCCTTGCTTTTGAATGAATGTTGTGGCGCCATGTCCGTATGCAGAACTGTCGATAAGTGACTGTACATAATAAATAGACGGTGGTAGTTCTTTGTTTTGCTCGTGTTTTGTCCCTTACCCGCATTTGCTTTAAATAACTGCATAACTGCAAGCATGTTTTGCATTGAGTGCATACATGATTGCATACGTGCATTGATTGATACATGACTGCATATGTGTTGTGTGTGAAATAAATGTGCTTGTTTGAATGTTAACCCGTTCGTTGTGTCCTCTTTCTCTAATTGAACTGCCATATTGCACTCGGAATATAGTTGGTTTTTAAATAGCCGGTAAAGTGATCGGGTCCAACGGGGCTCGCGATAACATCCTGCTCGGTTATCCCAAAACGGAGCGAGCTGCTTAAGCGGCTCGTGTCCCAGCAGCCCCGTTGAGGTACAGTCTCTCGGTAGTCTGCCCGCACGATTAATTAGGTATATCAAATTAATTAGAATATTGACTAGGCTGTGGTGTGCTTAAAAACACACCCGTGGCTGGTTTCCGGCGTTGATCCGGAAAGCCGCGACTCGATTGTCCGTTCGGTCGGCGAAGCGACCGCTATTAGTTAAACGCGGTCGCTCGCACGCCGGCGGGCGGAGAATCCACAACAATATATATATATATATATATATATATATATATATACAGTATACAGATGCACATATCTATACACAGTATAATATACATATACATATACAAATTATACATATATATATATATATGTATATACAGTATATATATATATATAGCATGCAGTATACATATGTACATATTTATGAGGCCTGGCGAGGAGGAGTGATGCAAGCGACATTTTTTAATGATTTGATGATGATATGCTCGGATGATAGGGGAAGGGTTAAAATAGTGCTATATGGCATTAACTCCAAAATGGCCGATGTGGCCCTTACATCACTCCTCCTCGCGGCACCTCATATGTATACAGTATATATATATATATATATATATATATATATATATATATATATATATATATATATATATATATATATATATATATATATATATATATATATATATATCTTCTTCTTTTGGCTGCTCCCGTTAGGGGTCGCCACAGCGGATCATCCGTATGATCCGCATAGTGATTTGGCACATGTTTTACGCCGGATGCACTTCCTGACGCAACCCTGGTCGCCTCTTACAACACAGGGATATGGTACACCTATTTTAACCGGGGTATACACCGGCCCAGTACACTGGTACTCATTTCGCCGACCTCGGAAGGCTGCACGTATGCAGGCTGAGTCATCAAATACAAATTTCTGATGTGGGTTGATGTATCAAAATATTCTGATGTATCAAATACAAATTTCATGCAATAAAATGCAAATTAATTATTTAAAAATCATACAATGCGATTTTCAGGATTTTTGTTTTAGATTCCGTCTTTCACAGTTGAAGTGTACCTATGATAAAAATTGCAGACCTCTACGTGCTTTGTAAGTGGGAAAACCTGCAAAATCGGCAGTGTATCAAATACTTGTTCTCCCCACTGTATATATATATATATATATATATATATATATATATATATATATATATATATATATATGTATATATATATATATATATATATATATATATATATATATATATATATATATATATATATATATTTTTTTTACGGATTTTAGAATCCGGTCTGATGAATACATCCACACATCCAGGTCCTCAGACAATTATTTCCTTGAATACATGTTCAGATTAGCCCATCCCCATGTCTAATGGGATCTCAAATGTGATGCATTGAGAAGGGTAAAGGATAGATCCCCTCTCTTACGCGAAACTTTTTTCTTTACGACAGACACGTTCACACACATTTCTTTCACGAGCTCTGATGCCCGCCCTCATTTTTCCTCAGCAACATTCTTTCACGAGCTCTGAAGCCCGCCCCTATTCTTTCTCAACAGCAATATTTCGTGAGCTCCGACGCCTGCCGTTTTTTGAGAGCGCATGGGTCGTCATGGTAACCGTGCCTCAGTGGGACTGGGTGAGCTTGGGGCGGACGGCATCCCGTGGAGACGGCCCGGGGATATAAAAATGAGGAAGAAGTACGTTCTAAGAGAAAAAGTCCGAGGAGAAAAAGTGAGGAGAGAAAGGAAGGGACAAAGCGTTCTGAAGAGAAAAGCGTGAGGAGAAGAAAAGCGAAAGGAGAGAGGAAAAAGCAAAGCGCGAGAGAAGCGAGCAAGAAGTGGGTGTCTGACCAGCGCCGACGAGACAATTCGCCCTTCACCGTGCTTCGGCAAGCGAGCGTGTGGTGTGCGTGTGGGTGTGAGCAGCGCCGCCAACAAGTGAGGCTCGGGTCGATCACCAACAACACCAGGGTCTAAACCCACGACGGTTGATCTCGGTTCCCTCCAGACGTCGACTGGCGTTCAAGGCTGCCCCGCGAGAGGGTGCACGGCAAAGCTGGGTGCTGGTGACGGACGTGACACGCACGCATTTCAGGACGTTTTCGCTCCATGGACGACTCTGGTGAGCGAGACGATTCTCCCCCTCCCCTCCCCCTGAATGATCTGCTGGGTTCCCTTGTCTGTGTTTCACTGAAAGTAAATCAACTCCCAATAAGCATCTGCTCTTTGTCTCTTTCTTGGCATTTTGATTGATTTTGCTTTGAAATTCATTCTTTATTTTCCTCAGAAAATAAAAAGTTATTTTTATTTATTTATTTTGTTATGAATAAATTATTTGTTGATTTCCAACCTGTCCGTGTTTGTCCTTTCCCTTCCATTGGTCTAGCATTGTCCGAACCTAGATAGACTGGGAGGTAATTACCACAGATTTGACCAAAAAATCATCGGCACGCACCAGTGGTTGAAACACTTGGCCGCCATAATTAAAATCTAATCAGATAATATTGGTGCTTTTCCGAGGGTGCGCTCCCCATCAGGTAACCATGTGACCTCTAGTTAAACGGAATAATTAGATGGCGGACACTGGAACTCGTGGTTGACTGGGTGGCGTTCGTGGTTATAAAACAACCCACCGTACCATAATGTTAGTTGTGAGCGGTGGCCCCAGGTCTGGCTCTACCGAGGACAACCGTGGATTAATCCACCTGAGTGACAAGCTGGTGTCTCGGTACCCGTGGCCACAACAACATATATATATATATATATATATATATATATATATATATATATATATATATATATATATATATATATATATATATATGTACATGAGCCTGGTGTGGCTTAGTGATTAAGGCGGTGGCTTGGGATCCTTTGGGTCCTGAGTTCGAGCCCCACTGGCTGCTGAGTTAGCATCAGGGGGGTTGAGTCAGCCTGTCATCCTTCTGAAGGTCGGCGAAATGAACACCAGCATACTGGTAATTATCCCTGCAGGGTCGAAGGCGACTAAAGGGTTGGCGTCAGGAAGGGCATCCGGCCGTAAAAAAACATTGCCACAAGTAAGGGTACCATGATTGGAGCCCACAAAAAGCTGACCCCTGCTCAGGGACAAAGGATTTCAAATGGTGTGATGATGATATATGTACATATATATATATATATATATATATATATATATATATATATATATATATATATATATATATATATATATCAATGTGAACAGCGAAAGGGGGCACAGATGAGGGTGCTGATGGTTGGGGCTGTGGAACTTGCTTGGGGATGTGGACTTAGCTGGCAGTTGCGGCCATTTTGACACGACCTGCGGAGCTCAAACTGGGCTCCCGTAGCTTGTGGCTCTTTCATTGAATGTGTGTGTGTGTGTATATACCTATATATGTATATGTATATGCATATACTATGAGGGGGTATCTGGCAGGAAGAAAATAGAGAAAGGGGGGTAGGAGAGTTGGAGTGCCGGGGGGGGGGGGGGGGAACTGCTGGGTGGGGGCGGGGGGCAGGGGAGCCGGTGGGCACATGAGCAGGGGAACCACTGGGAAGGGGGGCAGGAGATAGGGCAGCGGCTGGGCTGCAGAGGCAGAGAAGGAGGCGCAGGTTAACAGCAACCACGGTCAACAACTAATGAACCCTACACTCCACAATCCCCAATGGGTGGTAAACAGTGCTCACTCACCAGCCATCGAGCCTTTCCATCCAAACACAAACGTCTAGAACACTTTGATGGGTTTTCACAAAACGATTCAATAAGGGCATCATGCCATTTCTGAAGCATGGTGAAGTTGGGAGGGGAGTGTGGGGGGGGGGGTGGGAGGGTGGAGGGGGGCAATGACTGCATAAAATGCTCGAATAAAGTCCATTTCACACTGTTAAGCATCACAATAGCCATAACTCAATGGATTGCAATTCTGTCTTGTTGAAGAAGACATTCCCTCATTCTGAGGGAGCATTGTTACCTCCACCACCAAAGGTGGAAGGAGGTTGTTTTCATCCCCTTTCTGTCTGTTTCTTTGTCTGTTTGTCTGTATTTGTATGCAGGATATCTCAAAAAGTTGTAGATGGATTCGGACGAAACTTTATGGACAGCTTGGGTGTGTGACAAGGACGAATTGATTTGATTTTGGTGAAGATCCGAATCCTTATCTGGATCCGAGAATTATTTAATTTTAAAATTCCCTTCACCATTGAGAGATAGGGCTAAAAACGTCATATGGCATGATATTTCAAAAAGTAATTGGACCCGATATGTTCCACTGGATCAGGCATTGCGTCCCGGAGGTATGCGCTCTACCGAGTGCCCTTCTAGTTGACTCTGTACTTGCACCGCATTCTGTTGACATTGCTCTGAAAACATTTGAAGAAAGTGGCATCGATTACTCAGGAGTTACTCCAGATGGAATCAATCACGGTTCAGTGAAAATATTTCAGTGTTTCGACTGGAAGAATGGCGGTTTGCCGTCAAAATTAATTGAGGACCGGAACACACCTAATGGGACTGGCAATACGGTTGCTCAATATGTAACGGAAAACCATAAAAAGAACATAACTACAAATGAACATAACTACCCCAAAGTTTTGCTAAGTTTAGTTATTCTTATTATAATTCCCGTAATATAATTTATGTATAATAACCTGGAGTCGTTTGCACTATGGATGCATGCAAACATTCATAACAGAGTTGTACAGTTTTGTTTGCAGTACATTACTCGTATTCACTCAACCCACTCGTTAAAACGTTCTCTCATATTTTTGCTTTTTGTAAGTTAAGTTTGGGGTAGTTACATTGCCTCAAGAAAGTCCACACCCCCTTTCAAAAATTTCACCTTTTGTTGCCTTGTAGCCTGTTATTAAATTACATGAAATCAGACTTTTTCCACCTTTATTTACACATCGTAACCCACAACTTCCAAGTGAAAAACAAATTCTACAAATTTCAGAAAATAAATTAAAAATACAAAACTAGAATATCCTGGTTGGATAAGTGTCTACTCCCTTATGATAGCAATTGTAAGTTTGCTCAGGTGTTACAAATCATCTTCAAAATCACAAAGTTAATTGTCCTCTACCTGTGTTAAATTGTCATGATTCTGATTATTTCAGAACAAAATCAGCTGTAAACATACGGAGAGTTAGGGTTAGTGTTAGACAGGACTTGATGATGTAAGGCATGATGTAATGTGTGAGTTTAAACCAATGAGAGCTGGTGACGATGAGGCCACACCCACAAACCGGCACAATATAATTTAGAATTTAATTTAGCGATATCATCATTATTAATGATCATAAAAAAACAAGTAGCCTATGTTCAACAGGAGGTCCAATTTGGTCTACGTGTCAAGTTTGGTGGCAATTTTCCCAGTAGTTTGGGCATGATTGTTGTTTCACACACACATACTGTAGTAGACCAGCTAAAAATCGAAAAGTCCCCTGGAATTTTTTTTGCGGCATCGCTTGTCAATAGCAGGCATCCATTTTGGTTCATTCCATTGTGGCAAGGTAAAAAGAATGTGGGTGGATGCAATCGCCAAATTTCAATTTCAAGGTCATTTTGAAGGTCACCAAGGTCATTGCCGGTCGATTTTGAGATTTTGCCTATTTTGATGAAAGCGGTGCCTATTTTATTGAACATATCAATAAAACCAAAGCTTGTATATTGTAGCAAGTGTATTTTTGCATTGTGAATGGTTCAACTGAAAATATACCTTAATTTATAGAGTTTTAAGAGAATGAAAGGCAAACATTGCCATTTTTCTGTTATATTCTTCTGGGTATTTTACCATGTCCAATGTCACTTTGTTCTCAGTACTACCAGAACTTGCACACCATTAACATGTTCTTATTTTCTTTCCAGTTGGAGATAGGCAGGCTTCCTGCCAAATAAGTACCAGACGTCGTGTATATAGCAGTGTGCTCGGTGTTCTTGTTGATCGTTGTTACATGGTTATAACCACTGTGTTCACTGTATTTTCAGATCGCTAGAAACTTCCACAGCTGGCATCCCGTCATGGTCTTGTTCCATGTTCCAGCACTACTTCAGTACCCACCCGACGAAGCACCCAACGAGCAATGAATTGGTCCCTATGCATGTTTTGCCAAGAAGAGGGCAAAAGAAAAGTTCACAGGGTGGAAACTCTGAAGAAGTCTGCAGAATTGATTGAGCGTTCCAAACTTCACCCGGTGATGAGTTCAATATTGTCAGCAATTTCATTGCCTCAGATGCGAACAAGGCAGATCTTGCAAGGTTCCTTTCTGAGATGATCATGCAGAAGGGCGAAGATCTCCCCGAAAGATGTGAAGTGGTAACAGGAGGTGGATTCTCCAATGCTACCGATGCCAGATCAACAAGAAGGGAAACAGTCAGACTTCATGGCAACCACGAAGTGGCTGATACAAGGCTAATACTCCATTCATATGAGGCAGTCAGTGAAGGATATGAAAGGTTGATGGTCATGTGCAGTGACACAGATGTTTTGCTGCTTCTCCTACACTTCATGCCAACCAGAGCAGCTCAAGTATGGATGGTTTCTGGAACATCAAAGAAGCGGAAGTGCTACCCAATACATGCTGTATCAGACAAACTGCCACAACCTGTTCGGGAAAACTTGCTGAGTTTCCATGCACTAACAGGTTGTGACACAACTTCAGCCTTCAGTGGCCACGGGAAGAAGATGTGCTGGAAAACTTTCCAGTCAGCCACTCCTAGTCAGTGGAATTGGTCGCGATGGAGAACTCGCCCAAGTTGAGCAGTTTGTATGTCATCTGTATGGTGTTCCTGCACAGCCAAGTGTGGATCAAGCCAGATTCCATGTGTTTGGTAAAGCCAAGAAGGGCCTTGATTTGTTGCCTCTGACCAGAGATGCCCTGGATCTGCACAGTAAACGTGCCAATTACCAGGCAAAGATCTGGTTGCAAGCAGATCGAGAATGCATCAGGATACCATCCCCAGTGGACACCGCTGCCTGCGTGAAGGAGAAGACTTGCCTGGTTCCTATCTGGACAAGACTGCCCCCAATTCCAGATGCCTGCCTTTAGCTGATGACCTGTGGGTGCAAATCCAAATGCCAAACAGCTCATTGCACTTGCTTTAAAAAAAGTACTGAAGTGCACTTCTGTATGTGGCTGTGATGTGGTAGAATGTTGTAACCCAGCTGGGCAAGAGATTTTCTATAAAACATGCACATAGTACATTTTAGCCACATTGAAATTGTTGTTGAACTAATCTACAGTAACCTAAGACATAACATTTCAATTTCTCAGCTTGGTTCACTGCCAGTGAGAAACTTGATTACCATAATAGGTACTCAGACTACTGCATTTCTAAACTGTAGTTTTACATTACATTGTGTTGTGCATTTATGTAAATTAAAAAGTTTACATGATGTTTTTGTTGTCTGTGTATGAAAACATGAAACAGAAGAATATATAAAGATATTGGCACCAAAAATGTTTTAATTCTGCCAAAATAAAGGAAAAGGATCATTTTGTCATTTTTTGCTATTTTTACCTTTATAACCTTGAAAATGACCTATAAATTGAGAATCCAGGGTGGCATCCACCCACACCTTTTTCTTTATCCTATGACTCATTGATCTGGCATGGATGCCTGCTATTAACACGAGATGCCCCAAAAAGTGTAATATTCCATGTTGGCTGGCTTACTAACAGACATATGGACAGACAAACACATGGACTTATATTTACAGGATATATATATATATATATATATATATATATATATATATATATATATATATATATATATATATATATATATATATATATATATATATATATATAGTAAAAACCATTGTGTTGCCATATCAGTAATCTCATTTGTGGAACTATTTAAATTCCCCTTATAAAGGACTGCAAAATCGAGGTGATAGAATGGCAGCATAGTGTTCTATAATTGCCCCACTTTATTGGAATCTGATCAACCCTCTTGTGGTTTGCACTTTTACCTGCTCCAACAGTGATGGCATCTTTGAACTGCTCCCGCCACGAGTTGGTGCCCACAACCAGTGCCAGGTTTGTTTTCTTGATGAGCTTGTCAACAGTACTCTGGAGAGCATTCAAACATGTCACTATAAAGAATAGAGACTTTAATGACCTTTAACACCTTCATTATTGTCAATAGTAAGATATCGATGAAGACCAAGTTGGTTAATTTATTAAGGAAAATAATATCATGAGTAGAAAGTCATTCTGTACATCTAATTTTGCATCATTGTCATTGTCCTCCGAGTCATTCTTGTCTACTCATTGTTCCAATTGATCTTTGTCTGAAATTGGTGCATTGATCATCAATCTGCAAAATATCTGAGATCAAAGTCAGTGTTCTGATACTACAATGTCTCAAAGGAATTTCGCATTATTGGAGTGTAATGTGGTAATAAATGTTCAAGGTTGTTGGAAATTTGGTTTGAAATACTGTACACTACGCTTGACGTTTCAGATGGAACGGAAAAGTGGAAGAGTGAAGGTTAACTTGCAGTTTCCTGTGAAAGATGTCACGAAAGTTAGGGAATTTGAATGCCTTTAGTCTTGCTATTACTGCTCTACCGACTACTATTTTCGTATGATGCAAAGCAGAACAGGAATCTGTGACATATTGCTTCATCACGATTCATTGCTCTGCTGAATACCTTCACAGCACAAAATGAGAATGTTTGGTGTGAATGGTGTGAAAGATACATTACTTTTTGCAGCTTCATTGTTCATGGCATATTATCTCATAAACCAACATGCATATATTGATGTGTGTATATCAATAGACATGTACCAATGTACATGTACCAATATGCATACACCAATATACGTGTTCCAAAATACATGTATTGATATGTATGTACTAATAAGCATGTATCAATAGCTATGGACTAATATGCATGTACTAAATATGCATGCATAACAACTACACAATTTCACCTCCAATTGGTTCTTCTGACCACAATCTTGTTAACATCACTTTACTTACCACTACTTCTTCTCATCCGACTGCTCCGACGAAACGCCAGTATTGGCATTTCAATAATGCTGACTGGATTGGTTTACAAAACTTATTTTCTGACTTTCCCTGGAATCCACACATTACACAAATAGCTAAGTCTGCCTCAAAGAAATTCGGAGTCCTGTTGAGATGTCGAAGATTCTTCTCCTCTGAACAGCTGCTCCAACTATATAAAGGATTGATTCGTCCTTGTATGGAGTACTGCTCTTACATCTGCAGAGGTTCCAGCTCCACATACTTACTGGACAGAATTGAATCCAAAGTTATTGGACTTGTCAACTCCACCAGTGTGACCTCAAAACTCGAGCCGCTCAAATTACGCTGCGCAGTAGGCTCTCTTTCTCTTTTCTACAAATATTACTTCGGTTTCTGCTCGCAATAACTTGCTGCTTGTGTACCTCCACCATGAGCGAGACCAAGGAACACTCAACAAGCCACTACATCACATGATTATTGTGTAGCCATTGGCATCTCAAGGGTGGCCGTGACGATGGTTTTTTCTTCCCCTCCACTGCCAAACTCTGGAACTCTTTACCTTCTCATGTCTTCCCAAACAATTATGACCTTCCCCTTTTCAAAAAGCAGATTTTTTTTACTTCCTCAAAAACTTTGAGACTATTCTCTCTTTCCTTACTTTTCTATCAATGCAGTTCTTTCATTCGGCTTGGCCTCGATGAGAACTATTTCGTCAGTAACTGAAGACTTTAACATTAAAATAATAATAATAATAATAATATTAATAATAATAATAATAATAATAATAATAATAATCTCCATCCATCAATGGGGACCATATTCTGTGCAGAGTATTGTTGCTGCTAAAGCAGTCTCCTGGATTTTTGGGCACAATCCTGGACAGATCACCACTCCAACACAAGATACTCAATCATCTCAGCAAGCTGGTACTCATTTTGCCAACCTCAGAAGGATGACCGGCTGAGTCAACTCTACCTGGTATAATTAAACAGCCAATCATGATTTTAACTCAGGACCCGAGGATCCCAAGCCCACCAACCGAACCAGGCATATGTATTGATAGTGTATATGCACGTGCTAATATGCATGTGCTAGTATATGCATGTACTGAGATGCATGTACTAATATATGCATGTACTCATATATGTGTGTACTAATATGCATGTCCTAATATATGTGTGTACTAAAATGCATGTACTAATATGCATGTACTAATATATGCATGTAATAAAATGCATGTATTCATGTGCATGTATATGCATGTATGTGTGTACTCATATGCATGTCCTCATATATGCATGTACTAAAATGCATGCACTCATATATGTGTGTACTAATATGCATGTCCTAATATATGCATGTACTAAAATGCATGTACTCATATATGTGTGTACTAATATGCATGTCCTAATATTTGTGTGTACTAAAATGCATGTACTAATATGCATGTACTAATATATGCATGTGCTAACATGCATGTGCTAATATATGCATGCACTAATAAATGCATGTGCCATTATGCATGTACCATACTAATATATGCATGTACTAATATGCATGTGCTAAGATGCATGTAGTAATATATGCATGTACTAATATATGCATGTACTAATATGCATATGCTAATATGCATGTACTAACATATGCATGTGGTAATATGTGCATGTACTAATATGCATGTGCTTATATGCATGTACTAATATATGCAAGCACTAACATATGCATGTGCTAATATGCATGTACAAATATATGCATGTGCTAACATGCATGTGCTAATATATGCATGTTCTAATATGCATGTGCTAATATGCATGTACTAATATATGCATGTACTAATATATGCATGAACTAACATGCATATGCTAATATGCATGTACTAACATATGCATGTGCTAATATATGCATGTACTAATATATGCATGAACTAACATGCATATGCTAATATGCATGTACTAACATATGCATGTGCTAATATATGCATGTACTAATATGCATATGCTAATATGCACGTACTAACATATGCATGTGAAAATCTTCTTCTTCTTCCTCTTTCGGCTTGCTCCCGTTAGGGGTCGCCACAGCGGATCAACCGTCTCCATTTCGCCCGATCCTCCACATCTTCCATTGACACTACAACCACCCGCATGTCCGTCCTCACCATATCCATGAACCTCTTCTTTGGCCTTCCTCTTCTCCTCCTGCCTGGCAGCTCCATCTTCAACAACCTTCTCCCGATATACTCCGTTTCCCTCCTGTGCACATGTCCAAACCATCTCAATCTCGCCTCTCTCACTTTGTCTCCAAACCGTCCTTCCTGCGCTGTCCCTCTAATACACTCATTTCTTATCCTATCCATCCTCGTCACTCCCAACGAGAATCGCAGCATCTCTAACTGTGCCACCTCCAGCTCCGCTTCCTGTCTTTTTGTTAGCGCCACCGCCTCCAAACCATACAACATAGCTGGTCTCACTACCGTCTTATATACTTTCCCCTTCACTCTTGCAGCTACCCTTCTGTCACAAATCACTCCTGCAACTCTTCTCCACCCACTCCATCCTGCCTGCACTCTCTTTTTCACTTCTCTACCACACTCTCCGTTACTTTGGACAGTTGATTCCAAGTATTTAAACCCATCCACCTTCCCCACCTCAACTCCTTGCAACCGCACCATACCACCACCCTCCCTCTCATTTACGCACATGTACTCTGTCTTACTCCGACTGACTATCATTCCCCTTCTCTCCAGTGCGTACCTCCACCGCTCGAGGCTCGCCTCAGCCTGCTCCCTACTCTCCCTACAGATCATGATGTCATCCGCGAACATCATAGTCCATGGGGACTCCAGTCTGATCTCATCCGTCAACCTGTCCATCACCATTGCAAACAGGAAAGGGCTCAGAGTCGATCCTTGGTGCAATCCCACTTTTAACTTAAACCGGTCCGTCATTCCTACCGCACACCTCACCGCTGTCACACTGTCCTCATACATATCCTGCACGCTCCTCACATACTTTTCCACCACTCCCGACTTCCTCATACAATGCCACAACTCCTCTCTTGGCACCCTATCATAAGCTTTCTCTAAATCCACAAACACACAGTGTGACTCCTTCTGGCCTTCCCTATACTTCTCCATCAACATTCTCAAAGCAAACATCGCATCAGTGGTGCTCTTTCCTGGCATTAACCCATATTGCTGCTCACAGATCGTCACCTCTCCTCTCAACCGAGCTTCCACTACTCTTTCCCACAACTTCATGGTGTGGCTTAACAACTTTATCCCTCTGTAATTTCCACAGCTCTGCACATCACCCTTATTCTTGAAAATCAGAACCAGTACACTAAATCTCCACTCCTCCGGCATCCTCTCACTTTCCAAGACTTTATTAAACAATCTGGTTAACAACCCCACTGCCATCTCTCCTAAGCACTTCCATGCCTCCACTGGTATACCATCTGGGCCAACCGCCTTTCCACTTTTCATCTTCTTCATAGCAGTCCTCACTTCATCCTTACTGATCCACCTCACTTCCAGATTCACTATCTCCAGCTCTTCCAACCTTCTCTCTCTCTCATTTTCTTCATTCATCAGCTCCTCAAAGTACTCCATCCACCTTCTCAACACACTCTCCTCGCTCGTCAGCACATTCCCATTTGCGTCCTTTATCACCCGAACCTGCAGCACATCCTTCCCAGCTCGGTCCCTCTGTCTTGCCAATCAGTATAAATCCTTTTCCCCTTCTTTTGTATCCAACTTCTCATACAGCTCGTCATATGCCTTTTCCTTGGCCCTTGCCACCTCTCTTTTTGCCTTTCGCCGCCACTCCTTGTACTCCTGCCTACTTTCTTCATCTCTCTGACTATCCCACTTCTTTTTCGCCAACCCCTTCTTCCTTATACTTTCCTGTACTTCCTCATTCCACCACCAAGTCTCCTTATCTTCCTTCCTCTGTCCAGATGTCACACCAAGTACTTTCCTAGCTATCTCCCTCACAACTTCTGCTGTCGTTGCCCAATCATCCCACCCATCTTTACCACCATCCAACGCCTGTCTCACCTCCTCCCTAAATTTCACGCAACAGTCTTCCTCCTTCAGCTTCCACCATCTGGTCCTTGGTTTAAACCTCACTCTCTTCCTCAACCTCACCTCTAAAATCATCCTACAGCCCACCAATCGATGCTATCGAGCTAGACTCTCCCCTGCCACTACCTTACAGTCACTAATCTCTTTCAGGTTGCATCTCCTGCTTAAGATGTAATCCACCTATGTGCACTTTCCTCCACTCTTGTATGTCACCCTGTGTTCCTCCTTCTTCTTGAAATACGTATTTACCACTGCCATTTCTATTCTTTTTGCAAACTCTACCACAATTTGCCCTTCCACATTTCTCTTGTTGAGACCGTACCTACCCATCAACTCCTCATCCTCTTTATTCCCTTCCCCAACATTCCCATTGAAATCTGCTCCAATCACCACTCTTTCATCCTTGGATACACTCTCCACCACTTCATCTCTCACTCCAGAAATCTTCTTTATACTCCATCTCACACCCCATATGTGGGGCATATGCACTGATGACATTCATCATCACCCCTTCAATTTCCAACTTCACACTCATCACTCAGTCAGACACTCTCCTCACCTCCAATACCCTCTTGACATAATCTTCCTTCAGGATTACCCTGACACCATTTCTCCTCCCATCCACACCATGGTAGAACAGTTTGAAACCACCTCCAATGTTCCTAGCCTTACTCCCCATCCACTTGGTCTCTTATACACACAGTATGTCCACCTTTCTTCTCTCCATCATATCAGCCAACTCTCGCCCTTTGCCAGTCATAGTCCCAACATTCAGAGTTCCAACTCTCACCTCCACACTTCTACCCTTCCCCCTCTCCCACTGCCTCCGGACTCACCTTCCCCGTCTCCTTCTCCTCCTTTGCCCAGCAGTAGCACAATTTCCACTGGTACCCTGCTGACCACCGGTACCGGTGGCGATCGTTGGTAACCCGGGCCTCGACCGATCCGGTATGGAAATTCGTTTTGTTGTCCGTCCGCATAATGATTTGGCATAGGTTTTTACGCCGGATGCCCTTCCTGACGCAACCCTGGTCGCCTCTTATGACACACAGGGATATGGTACATCTATTCTAACCAGGGCATACACCGGGCCCAGTACAACTGGTACTCATTTCGCCGACCTTGGAAGGATCGCAGGCTGAGTCAACCCCCTGGTGTTTTCGACTTGGTTTATATATACATATATATGTATGTATGTATATATGTATATGTATATATATATATATATATATATATATATATATATATATATATATATATATGTATATGTATATATATATATATATATATATATATATATATATATATATATATATATATATACAACATACATACATACATACATACATATATTAATTCAGTGTCCCAACGGGGCTTGAACTCAGGACCTTTTGGGTCCCAAGCCACTGCCCTAACCACTGCGCCAACACCAGGCTTCATATGCATGTGATATGCAATATTAGTGCATGCATATATTAATTCATGCATATTTTTCACAATATGCATGAATTAATATATGCATGTACTAATATATGCATGTGCTAAGATGCATGTGCTAATATGCATGTACTAATATGCATGTACTAATATGCATGTCCCAATATGCATGAACTAATATGTATGTGCTAATATGTGCATGTGCTAATATATGCATGTACTAACATGCATGCACTAATATGCATGTGCTAATATCCATGTACTAATATGCATGTGCTAACATGCATGTACTAATATATGCATGTGCTAACATGCATGTACTAATATATGCATGTGCTAACATGCATGTGCTAATATATGCATGTACTAATACACATGTGCTAAAATGCATTTACCAATATGCATGTGCCAATATGCATGTACTAATATATGCATGTACTAATATGCATGTGCTAACATGCATGTGCTAATATATGCATGTACTAATATGCATGTGCTAAAATGCATTTACCAATATGCATGTGCCAATATGCATGTACTAATATATACATGTACTAATATGCATGTGCTAAGATGCATGTAGTAATATATGCATGTACTAATATATGCATGTACTAATATGCATATGCTAATATGCATGTGTTAACATATGCATGTGCTAATATATGCAAGTACTAACATATGCATGTTCTAATATATGCATGTGCTAATATGCATGTACTACCATATGCATGTGCTAATATGCATATGCTAATATGCATGTACTAACATATGCATGTGCTAATAAATGCATGTACTAATATGCATGTGTTAATATATGCATGTACTAATACGCATGTGCTAAAATGCATTTACTAATATGCATGTGCTAATATGTATGTACTAATATGTATGTACTAATATAAGCATGTACTAATATATGCATGTACTAATATGCATGTACTAATATATGCATGTACTGATATGCATGTACCAATATATGCGTGTACTGATATGCATTTACTCAAGGCGCTGTCACACATTGACGATTTAGCCAGCAATGGCAACGTGTAAAAATGTATGTAAAACGTTGGCGTACGCTGAAATTTTGATGCTTTTTAAAGTTTTGGTCGTATGCATAACGAATTAGTAATGTGAACAGAACGTTTCGTTGTCTTATAGATAACTTATACCAACGAATGCTTAGCCTGTTCTCGGCGTTCACAACCTATGCCCAACGATAGTTTAACTTAGGCATAGCACGCTGCACGTATCGCCGACGATCACGTGGCGTAGCCTGTTAAAAACCTGCCGCTCGCCGATTTAAATCATAACCGCCTGAGAATTGGAAGTGTCAACATCGCAGTCACACCTTGACGATTTAGCCAGCGTATGCTGACCTCTGAAGAATTTGCCGAACCAAACTGGCACACGTCGAATACGTTATGGGGAAGTTGTGTATACGTTAAGAGCATGCTGAAAAACGATGAAGTACGCTGTCACATTTCGTGGTACGTCTCGTACGTCGTGAAATTTCAAGCATGCTGAAAATTTTACGACATACTCGCCGTATGGCTCACAAGTTCCGCTACGCTGGGAATAAGTTGTCGACACGTTACGCGATCGTTGACACACGTCGACACACGTTCCTTGTAAGTTACTCATAAGTCGAAACACGTCGAGGTAATGTTTAGCAGACCCGAAACTTATTTTCTCCGTCAAGGCACATTTTCTTTTTTTCTCCTTGGCTCCATGAAGGCACGTGACGAAATATCTGAAGTTGTTGTTGTTGTTGTTGTTGTTGTTTTTTTGTCTTTTTTTTAGTCTATCACGAATTTTAAAATATATTCGGACATTTTCTTTTAAGTTTCGACGTCGACGTGACAATATCCTCAAACAGAAAATATTCACAGAGGAGGAACTAAGAATAAGACATGAGCAAACTGAAGAGGCAATCAGACATGACGTATCGGCACGTGACGAAATATCGGAAGTTATTGTTGTTGTTTTTTTAACGCTGCCAATACGCCATTATACGGTAGCTGTAAATTAGAAACACGTTCAGTAAGTTCTGTGGTCGTCCGGAAGACGTCAATCAAATACGTCGACATACGTCAATATGCGTTGGAGGTACGTTACACATAGGTTCAAAGCATGTTACTCATAGGTTAGAAATAAGTTTTGGGTACGCTAAGCATTACCTCAACGTGTTTCGACTTATTAGTAACTTACAAGTAATGTGCCTCAATGTGTGTCAACGATCACATAACGTGCCTGGACGTGTGTCAACGATCGTGTAACGTGCCTACAACATGTTACTCATAGGTTAAAAATAAGTTTCGGGTACGCTAATCATTACCTCGACGTGTTTCGATTTATGAGTAACTTACAAGTAACGTGTGTCGACGTGTGTCAACGATCGCATAACGTGCCTACAACTTATGGCCAGCGTAGCGGAACGTGTGAGTCATACGCTGGCACACGTAAAATTTCAAGCATGCTAAAATTTGAGGACAACCGCAAAGTACAACGATGAAAGCCAGCGTACTACGACATATGGCAGTGTTTTTCAGCGTGCTCTTAACGTATACAAACTTACCCATAACGTATTCGACGTGTGCCGGCGTTTTAGCCCAATTTTGCATATGTCAGGCATACATTGGCTAAATCGTCAAGGTGTGACAGGGCCTTTATATATGCATGTACTAATATATGCGTGTACTAATATGCATGTACTAATATATGCGTGTACTAATATATACGTGTACTAATATGTATGTACTAATATATGCATGTACTAATATGCATGTACTAATATGCATGTACTAATATATGCATGTGCTAAAATGCATGCACAGATATATGCATGTATTAATACGCATGTACCAATCATCATGTTCAAATAAGCAGGTACCAATATGCATATTCCAGGATATTTACTGTGACATATACAGCAGAAGTTATATTGTTTTGGCATTCAGATAACAATCCCAGAGAAGAAATGATCCTAAAACAAGAGTGAGAATTGCTTTGCATTACACGACCCCCGACCGATGTGATATTTTCTCAGTCCAAAAATGGTATAACTGTGAAAAAATGACCAAATGCCCTGAAACCCGAACTTGTTCTGTAACTTATCATAATAAAACCAGGCACCAAGTTTCAGTTGACTTTGTAAAAGGGTATGGGGGAAAAGTCTGAAGAACCACAGGTGGGACGGAAGTACAGACAGAAATCAAACTTGTCGTCCCCTCCGGTGAAACCGGGAGGGGAGTAATAAGACCCCTTCCTTTGACAAGGATCAGTGGTTAAACTACTCAAACTATTCCACATGTTCAGGCGAAAACTGCAAGTGGTCTCCTCAGACTGGCCCAGCCGTTTTCGATTTTAAAAATATCCCACCTACACAAGACCTGGTGCTGGCTTAATGGTCAAGGTAGCTGGTTTAACATCCTAAAGTCTTGAGTTCAATCCCCTGTTGTTTTGAATAACTGTGCTTTCATTCTTCAAAACTTCTAACATTGGAGGTTTCTCGACTGTACAATTATTAATGTAACTTATGATGCAAGCACTTTGTTGTGAAGTTTCAAATTTTCCACCAAAACACTTCACATACAAGATTCTATAATTATGAGGATTATGCAAAAAAAAAATTTTAAAATTATTTTATGAGGATGTTTATATCAAGTGCAGAGGCAAGATAAGGCAGTGTGCAGACTGGGTTTGAATCTTGACTCAGCTACAAACTGTCATCCTGGTATCTCGCAGGCAGGCCAAGGCCTCAATGTGCGTGCTGTCCCTCCGATCGACGTTAAACTGGGCATCCTTCCACCAGCCATATTTGGTGGACGTTAAAGATTGCGAAGGGTATGTGATCTATCGCTGGCAAACTGAACAAATTACAAATCCCTGCCACCTTCAGTCAAGTATCCTATGTCGGAGTGGTGACCTGTTCAGGATTGGTTCTCGCTGAGAGATTTCTCAATATGCCTCAGAGCAATGTAAAGAGTATGTGCCTCAAATCAATAATTGCACTCCACAATGCAGCTCCACCAGGTCGTGCTTTCGTTGAATTTTTTTACAGCTCCATATTTGTCGGAATGGAATGGAGAGAGATGAAAACTGTTCGATATCACCTTCGCCCGTTCCATGACTCACAAGCTTGGGCAGTAAAACCTGGTGCAGGGTTCAGCACAGTGTGTGTTAATCATGTGTATGTACTGTATCTCCGATTCCATGAGCAGAAGAAGGTTTTTCTTCCATAACTGTTATTTCAAAATCCCTCCAGGTAACCTATTTATTGGGGAGCAATTATCAAATCTAATAAAATTTTCAAACAGTTGTTCAGCAAATTGGCTCCATCTTACAATTTGGAGACTTAAAGTCACCCCATAGCAATTCTTTCCATTAACCATGGATTTTAAGCTTTGTAGCTTTGTCACAGTTGGGATGAAGGAAATTGTGTTGATTTTGTGTTTTTAGTGGCGACCATTCATCTGGAAACTGCGGGAATATCTGAGTGGAGCAAGTTGGAGTGCCCCAAGGCAGTGTTGGACCAGTCTTGTTCCTCATATACAGTATAAAAATGTAAAAACATAGAGGAATGAAATCTTATGTCAGGTCAGGTTCGATCTGTGACCTGCTACAGGTACCATGTAAACCTGTACTAACCTGTTCCATGGTCGGGTTGTCGGCGACTAAACCGTCTCCCCCACCAGGTTTTCTGGTGAGGAGGGTGTTTGGATATGGACACCCAGCAGGATTAAAAACAAAACCTGCCAAAGGGCGGACGAGCTCCTTGTGAGCCAACGGCCATCCATATCTAGTGCCCAACTGTGTCTGCGGACGTCCTCCTGCAGTTGAGTTACTTCTTTTTAGGAGGTTGGTGGCAGGATTTGCACTCCGGCCACCATAAAAGCCTTCATTCCGCAAAACGCAAAAACGCAAAAAAATCTGAAAGCCCACTCCGTGGGAGTACCTCCTGTGCAGCTTCCCTTCGCAAGGCAGCTCACCGGATGACGGGATTGGGGCAAAGCCTTCGGGACCCCCAATCTTTGATGATAGGAGGGAAACCACGGGGTAACATCCCTGGGTCAGATTGCGGGAGAGTGTGTCGGAGTGGTGCTGAGGTGTCGTCCACCAAACGGCGGTCTCCTTGGGTTAACCTGAGGCGGTCCCTTTGGGTGGGTGCCTGGAATGTCCTATCCCTAAGAGAGGATGATCACCTGTCTCTGTTATGATCTGAGCTCAAGCGTTTGGACATCGGGATTGTAGCTCTCTCTGAGGTTCGGAGACCGGACTGCGGCGAGATAATGGTGGGTGGTTACACCTACTATTGGTCTGGTCGCTCTGATGGTTACCATACCCAAGGAGTTGCTGTAGCTGTGTCCAATAAGCTGACCCCAATGATAATTGAGGTAACACCGGTCAACGAGCGTATTATGAGATTAAGGATTCGTCACTCCTTAGGTGTCATTTCCCTGGTCTCTGTTTATGCTCCGACTGAGGCGAGTGATCTCACCATGAAAGACACATTCTACGCCACACTCGAGTCTGTGGTTGATCAGTGCCCCAGACGAGATGCATTTCTAGTCTTGGGGGATTTCAATGCATCGACTGGAACTGATCGGGATGGTTATGAGGTGTGTGTTGGTCCCTATGGGTCAGGAACTATGAACCAGAATAGCACTAAGTTCCTTGACTTTGCAAGAAGTCATGGACTTAGGGTGGCTGGTTCATGGTTTCAGCACCCACAAGCTCATCGCTGGACTTGGTATTCCAACGCTGGCGGTGTGGCAAAGGAGATTGATCATGTCCTCATTGACGGTCGTTGGAGGATGATCCAGAACTGCAGGGTCTACCAGAGTGCTCAGTTCCTCAATACTGACCACAGGCTTGTTGTAGCAACTCTAAAGCTGCAACTTAAGTCCTGGAGAATGGTACCATCCCAGCCTAGGTTGGATGTTGCCAAGCTCAGGGATGAGAGAGTAGCTGAGGAGTTTGCGAACAGGCTGAGTGGACACTTGGGGGGTCTGGGTGCTTTGGGGGGTCCTGAAGAGTTGTGGAACGCCTTCAAGACCACCGTCCTTGATGTTGCCGGTGGATGCCTTGGAGCTCACCGCAGGGCAAAGAAGAATTTTGTCTCTCAAGGGACACTGGATACCATTGACCAGAGTCGCAGGGCCAGGCTGAATGGCAGAGCTGAGCTGTTCAGGGAGCTGAGGCGTAAAACTGTACGTGCACTGAGGGTGGACAAGGAGGTCTATGTGCGAGGAATCTGTGAGGGGGTAGAGCATCACCTGTGGACAGGTGATTCTCGTCCCGCTTACAGGGGAATTTGCGCATTACGTTCATCCAAGCCCATCCCTCGGAGCACTACAGTTCGAGCAGAGAGTGGTAGGCTCTTGACAGAGGAGTCTGAAGTGAAGGCCCGCTGGGCTGATTACTTTGAGCGGTTGTACCGGGCTGATCCCCCAGCTGTCGAGTTGGACGTCAAGGGTGTTACAATCCCTGTTGCTGACCCTCGAATCAACTGTGGTCCACCTTCGCTTGTGGAAACACGGGCTGCGGTGAACCAGTTGAAACGGGGAAAAGCTCCAGGGATCTGTGGCATCCATGCCGAACTTCTCAAGGCTGGTGGAAATGCTGCACTCGTGTCGTTGCATGCAGTTTTGTGCTCTGCCTGGAACACAGGCATCATCCCAACTGACTGGAAGAGGGGCCTTGTTGTCCCTCTCTGGAAAGGGAAGGGTGATCGCCAAGACTGCAACAACTACCGAGGGGTGACGCTGCTCTCAGTGCCGGGCAAGGTCTTTGCTCGGATAATTATTGATAGGGTTCGCCACCATCTGCTTGAGCACCAGCGTCCAGAGCAGTCAGGCTTTACACCAAAGAGGTCAACGATTGACCGTATCCTTGCACTTCGTGTCCTCACCGAACGCAGACGAGAGTTTCGGCAGGGGCTGCTTGCAGCCTATGTTGATCTCTGTAAAGCGTTCGATTCCGTGAATCGGGATGTCCTCTGGAGGATTCTTGGTCTTCGTGGGGTGCCACCAAAACTGATCGATCTGATGTCTGAACTCTACTCTGGTACTGAGAGTGCTGTGAAGTGTGGTGGTACCATCTCTGACTTATTTCCAGTTGTTACTGGAGTTCGTCAGGGATGTGTACTTGCCCCCACACTTTTCAGCACTTGTATGGACTGGATTTTAGGGAGGATGTCGGAGAGATCAAGTTGCGGTGCATCGTTTGGGAATGTCAAGATCTCGGACCTTGATTTTGCAGATGATGCAGTCATCTTTGCGGAGACTTTAGACATCCTCTTGGGGGCCCTCGAGGTGCTGAATGAGGAGTCGGAGCCGTTGGGATTACGGGTTTCTTGGGTCAAAACTAAGATCCAGGCTTTCGGTGACATCTTGGATGCTGCTGTCCTGTCTGTGTCTGTTTGTGGTGAGGATGATGAGGTCGTGGAGAGATTCACTTACCTTGGCAGTGATATTCATGTCTCTGCTGGCTGTGAGTCAGAGGTCAATAGACGTCTGGGTCGGGCCTGGGGAGTCATGGATTCACTGGATCATGGGGTGTGGCGCTGCCGGTACCTGTGCGGGAGGACGAAAGTCCGAGTCTTCAGGTCCTTGGTACTTCCAGTCTTGCTCTATGGGTGCGAGACTTGGACTCTGACCAAGGATCTGAGACGGAGACTTAATTCCTTTGGTACCAGGTCTCTTCGGAAATCCTTGGCTATCGCTGGTCGGATTTTGTGTCCAACGAGCGGTTGCTGAGAGAGACTCGGATGAGATTTGTTACCTGCATAGTCCGTGAGCGTCAGTTGCGGCTGTATGGACATGTGGCTCGTTTTCCTGACACTGATCCTGCTCACCAGATTCTCTCAGCGAGGGAGTCTCATGAGTGGAGGAGGCCAGTGGGCCGACCACGTGCCTCATGGTTGCAACAGGTTGACCATCATCTCAAGGAGATGGGGATGGGCCTGGCATCTGCCTGGGGGATGGCCAGACGGAGGCCCCTGGAGTACCGGCGGAAAGTGGACGCAGCGACGCGCTGTTCTGGCACATGCTCCCTTACCTGACCTGATGAAATCTCAAAAAACAACCCAACAAGGTAGGAATGACACCACATTACGATACCACAATACGACACCGCAATACTCCTATGGATTACCATCACGACATCTTTCGACGTTTTACATTTGTTGTGAGATTGTGATGGATGAAGAAGAATTAAGAAGAAGAAGAACAACAACAACAATGAAGAATGACACCACATTACGATACCACAAAACGACAGCACAATCCTCCTATGGATTAGCATCATGATATCTTTTGAGCTTTTACTTTTATTGTGGGATTGTGTTGGAACAATGTGAAAAAAATGTTGTGATGGTAAACCAAAAGAGGATTGTTGTGGACGGTGTCGGCATCATGTTGTATTGTGGCATCATGTTAACTTCATTGTTATTTTTCTTCTTCTTCGTTCTTCATTGTTCTTCTTCATCCATCACAATCCCACAACAAAGGTAAAATGTCAAAAGCTGTCGTATTATGTGTCGTATTATTTCATCCCTCTGTTTTTACCTAAAAATTTTTTTTTCTTGTTTATGCATTATTTAAAGTAATAAACATGCATAATGCTTTATATATTTCGTTATTTTGGTGTGGATTAAATCCATCTATGTTCTCCAATTTGGCTTATGGTACATTATCCCCACCCCCACCCCCTCCCCCTCCCACACCAATCCTGGCATTTGGTTCAGTCCACTATGTGGATTACCACGATGCAAAAATGTCGATGCAATTATCGTTTTAAAAAATATATATAATGCTTAATGTTGTATATATTTTGTTATTTTGGGATGGATTAAATCCATCTGTGTTATTAAATTGTTTTAATACTTCTTTCAGTTGATTTGGGGGATGGTTTGAATATGTATCGCTTTTGGAATGGTTCTGTCCATTTTCCCCACTCCCACGATCCTGGCCTGGTTTTGGTTGAGTCAAAATTTACAATCAATTTATTTTCCTAATATAATAAAACGATTAATGTTTGATACACTATCGGTCAAAAGTTTTAGAACACCCCCATTTTTCAGTTTTTACTGAAATTTAAGCAGTTCAAGTCCAGTGAATAACCTGAAATGGTACAAAACTAAACGGTAAACTGGCAGAGGTTTAAAAAAAGTTTAGGTTACCAAAAATTGAA
This sequence comes from Eptatretus burgeri, assembly GCF_056783735.1. Lineage (NCBI taxonomy): Eukaryota > Metazoa > Chordata > Myxini > Myxiniformes > Myxinidae > Eptatretus > Eptatretus burgeri. The sequence goes on along the minus strand of NC_140975.1, from coordinate 61,815,800 downwards.
AAATAATGTAAATTTCAGAGGTGTTATAAACAAGGCCCTTTTCAGGGAACAAGTAATGGGTTAGTCACTGCAGCTGTTCTGGAGCAATTGAAGTAAATTAAGCCTTGAAAGTTGATGCAAACAATTCCTACAGGTGTCCCAACTTTTGTTGATTAGTTACAAACCCTCTGTCTGTATAAAAGCAGTGTTGAAACAGACTGTGTTGCTACACCCTCTGAAGCATTATTTGGACAATGTTGTACTGCAGGAAGTAGTATATTGCGATCATCATGGCGAGAATAAGACAATTAACAAAGGAAGAGAGACAGACCATTATAACCCTTAAAAGTGTCGGTCTTTCCTTTAGAGAAATTGCAAAGTCAGCCAAGGTGTCAGTGAGTACAGTTTCCTACACCATCACAAGGCACTTGGAAACTGGAGGAAACTCTGACAGGAAGAAGTCTGGCAGACCCAAAGCCACAACACAATCAGAAGACAAGTTTCTGAGAGTCAACAGCTTGAGTGATAGGCGGCTCACAGGAAAGCAGCTTAACACTGGTCGAAGTAAGGAAGTCTCAGTTTCAACTGTGAAGAGAAGACTTCGAGCTGCAGGTTTGACAGGTCGAGTGGCAGTAAGAAAGCCATTGCTAAGATGGCCAAATAAGAAAAAGAGGCTTGCCTGGGCCATGAAGCACTGTCAGTGGACTACTGAAAACTGGAAGAAGGCTTTATGGACCAATGAATCAAAATTTGAAATCTTCGGTTCATCACGCAGGGTTTTTGTACGCCGTTGAGTAGGCAAAAGGATGTTTCCTCAATGTGTGACACCAACTGTGAAACATGGAGGAGGAAGCGTGATGATCTGGGGCTCTTTTGCTGGATCCAGAGTCGGCAACTTGCACAGAGTGACTGGTACCCAGAACCAAAAGGGCGAACACAGCATTTTGTATCACCATGCAATACCCTCTAGTCGATGCCTTGTTGGTCAGAGGTTCATCCTACAGCAAGATAACGACCCAAACATACCTCCAGGTTATGTCAGAACTACCTTAGAAGAAAAGAACAAGACGGGAGGCTTCAAATCATGGAATGGCCAGCACAGTCTCCAGATTTAAACCCCATCGAGCTGGTTTGGGATGAACTGGAGAGAAGGGTGAAAGCAAAGCAACCTTCAGTGCAGCACATTTGTGGGAACTTCTGCAACAGTGTTGGGAAGAACTTTCCGAACAATATTTGATTTCCATTGTTGAAAGAATGCCACGAGTATGTTTGGCTGTTATATTTGCAGAAGGTGGCTACTTTGATAAGTCAAAAATTTAGATTAAATTTTGTTCAACAAAACGATTCCATGATTTCGTTTTTTATCTGCAATTGTTTATTTGTTCTATGCTTTCATTGTAGAGTACATTGAAACATTAAACTGCTTAAATTTTATTAAAAACTGGAAAAATGGGGGTGTTCTAAAACTTATGACCGCTAGTGGATATATTTTAAATTTGTGTTTCGTGCCCTAGCCCAGAGACAAAGGAACTTCCCCATGTTGGAATCACCATCATGGCTTCAGCAGTTATTGAGTTAGGTCGGGCTACAGTTTTACATTGTTTTAAAGTGGAAGAAGAAGAACAAATTGGCATTTTAGTGATATCTTGTGGTACTTTAGCGATGCATTTTGGCATCTTTTTAAGTCTTGGTAGTTCAGAAAATACTCGAGAATAAAATGTATGGCTTTTAAATACGTATGACTTCACTCCATAGTAGTTTATAAGCATATCATTGTGTACACATTTGAATTGGCAGCCATTTTCCCCCCCATTTCAGTACTCTATATGGAGTACTACTATACTCCATGATAAACGACTTCTCTGATTCTCTGGAAAACCCTCTCTTCCTTTTTGCAGATAATTCCAGATTGTTTCGTACTGAACCCCATCTCACTGAATGGACGGAATGTAGCTGCATCACTTTGCTGATCTGGAATTAATAAATGTTGGTTCATCCTCCATCACACTGGGAGGATCATCAAATTATCCCATATATCTCTTCCAGGCTCGGGCAATGGGAGAAGTTCATTCTCTTGAACTTCAAGGCCTCACATCAGTCATTACCTCTTCCTGGGCTGACCCATTACCGGATTTAGGGGTGGCCAGGTGGGGCCATGGCCCCGGGGCCCCCCACATTTAGGGGCCCCCCACAATTTTGATGACATTTTGAAAATCCCTTGAAAATGTGCTTCTAAAGTTTTATTGTTGGTGAATGAAGATTGTAAACTCTTTGTAAGGATATCTTTTCAAAATTGTCCATCATTGTGAGGGTCCTTTTCAAGCTTTGGCTTTTTCAAGCCGTTTCTTCCATGGTCCACAGAACCGATCCAACGTGGTCAAAAATTCCCGGGGCAAGCCTCGGGCATGGGGGTCCGCATTCGGATCTTTTTTTGGATCGATCATCAATGCTTCGAATGGTTGAGCGTGACCAACTAACAACGGCACTGCCCGCCAGAGCCCAGCAAGCACAGACAGAATACAGAGGTCCAGCCAGAGGAGAGGTGAAAAGGTGAAAGTCGATGTGGTAAAACTAGGCCAGGCCAGCACAGCACACAGCCGGCAGGGGTAGTATTGTACACACTGAAACTGCGGCTGGCAGGGAACGCTGTCAGTACCCTGCTTACTGGCACGCACAGCACAGTAACACGGTGTGACTTTCTATGTTCCAGGTGTGTGAAACATATTTGTTGTTCGTGATTCTGGTACGTGCCACGTGCACTCTGACAATATCTCGATTACTCGGTACCTACCAGCTGCAGAAACCAGAATGAGTAGCTTCGGTGACGACAGGCACAAATCCAGGGTTCCACGGAAATATGACAGTGGTGCTCAAAAGCGGAAACGTTCCAAGGAAAAAGATGAAAGACACAAGGCTGTCGTCGACAAGAGCCAGAAAATCTCAGAGTTTTTCACTCCTGCACAAACAGGCGATTCATCCATGACAGAGGCTGGAACACCAACAGAGACAGAACAAGCAGATTTGGCAACGCAACCCCCGCGTCAAGATTCGCCCAACATCTTGGAAGGTTCCACCGATGAAGAACATGCATCAGATGAAGAAGCGCGAGATATACTGACTGATCATGGACCTGGCTTTGCCAATTGCATTGGATGTTGGCCTCCTGAGCGACCGTCGTCAGAGATGATCGACTACTGGGCATCACGAGATTTGGAGCCCCTGCAGAATTTGACTGGTCCCTTTGATTCATCCATACAGTTCGTTGAACATAGGAAACGCTGCTGCTCCAAGAATATTTTTTTTACCGTAGACTACAAAACGGAGAGTCCGTGAAAAGGTCCTGGCTTTGCTTCTCCACATCAACCGGAAAACTGGACTGCATCGGTTGCAAGCTCTTTGGAGGCGCTACTGCCCTGGGCGGGGAAGGATTCAATGACTGGAAGCATTCCAGTCGTTCTATCAAGGTGCATGAGCGTTCGCATGTACATTGTGCGAATATCATCCGCTTGTCAGACAGAGCAACATCCACAGGTCGTGTGGACACTGAACTCGTCAAACAGGTGAGTGAGATTGCATCCTATTGGAGGGAGGTGCTAAAACGAAGTGTGAGCGTGATATTGTTTCTCGCTGAGCGTGGTCTGGCGTTCCGTGGATCGGATGAAATTTTGTTGGGTCATGGACGAATGGTAACTACCTTGGTTTAAGGGAATTACTTGTGGAATACGATCCATTTTTGGCGCAGCACATTCAGAAATATGCCAACCAAGGTAGTGGCTACACCAACTACTTATCATCTACGACATGTGAAGAGTTAGTCTCCATCATCGGAAAATCTGTTCTGGATAACATCGTCGCTCGTGTGAGAGGCAAAATACGTCCCTGTGTCAGTCGATTCTACTCCTGACATAAGCCACATCGACCCGCTCACAGTTATTCTCCGATACATCGAGAATGAGGCTCCAGTGGAGCTTTTCATGACCTTTCTGAGCAACACAGGACACACTGGACTCCAGCAAGCGACGGAATTACTGGATTTTTTGAAAGTCACTGGATTGGACATCGCTAACTGCCGAGGACAATCTTGTGATAATGCATCTAATATGAGTGGCCGATACGATGGGATGCAGGGAATGATCAAACAGGAGAACCCTCTCGCAATATTTGTGCCATGCGTGATGCACCCACTGAACTTAGTTGGTCAGTCGGCTGTGGGATGCTGTAGACCTGCAGCAGCATTCTTTGAATTCGTGGAACAAGTGTATGTATTTTTTACAGCTTCCACGTCGCGCTGCGCCAGATTATTTGACACCCTGAAAGCCAAAGGTCTGCAAGTACCAAAGCGCCTCAGCGACACTCGCTGGTCAGCTCATTCTGATGCAACCCGAGATCTTGTGGACGGTTACAGCGAAATCATGGATGTCCTCGATGAAATCGCAAACGATGAACAACTGAAGAGTGAAACAAGAAACATCGCCGAGACACTTCACCAAACGATGTGCACGCTCGAGATCGGGTTCTATGCTGGTTTCTGGTCTACTGTCCTTGGTAGATTTGATTGTACGAGTAAAACCCTTCAGTCGCAAGCTACCGATCTCACCACAGCCATGCAGCTCCTCAAGTCACTGGCGAGCTTCGTGCAGTCATTACGCGATCAGTTTGATACATTCGTTGTTGACGGAGTGGAGCGCTCAGGTGCGGAGGAATTAACTCGCGGATCGCGTAGATGAAAGCGTAATGTCCGCCTCGCTCCCTTGGACTACGGACACACTCCAGAAGTAGAACTAGATGCCAAGTAGTCCTTTCGCATCAGTGGATACGTTGCAGTGATCGACGTACTGCTGCCGCAGTTGGAAAAGCGTACAAACGCTTACAGCGAGATGAGCGAAAGATTTGGATTCCTGCGTGCTCTTGTTCAACTCGAAGTGGAGCAGATTCGAGAGTCATGCTCGAAGCTCGTCGAGCTGTATCGGGAAGATATATCACCTGACCTCACAGAAGAAATGATTCAGTTCCAAGCCATGATGAAGGAGTCAGAGCCAGACTTGGGCCGCACTGAACTCGAGATGTACAGTTTTCTCATCGATCAAAAACTCACCGATACTTTCCCAAACGTGGAAGGGCTGCTTCAGATTTACCTCTCACTGATGGTGTCGTACTGCTCCGGGGAGCGCTCGTTTTCGAAACTCAAGCTTATCCAGAACCATCTTCGCTCCACGATGGGGCAGCAGAGACTGGTTAATCTGACCATCATTTGAACCGAATCCGATGTGCTCAATTCCATGCAGGTTGACAGTATCATATCTGAGTTTGCTGCCGCGAAGTCGCGCAGGAAGCTTGTCCATTGATTAAGGCACCGTGTGTATGTTTATTGATGTGGATGACACTGCCGTATATTTGCGGTCACTGGAAGTCGGCTATTAATCACCATTTCGGATTTATCTTGCCCAGAGGGTTTTTAGAAGTTAGAAAATTTTTAGTCGAAGTTCGTAGTATGATTAATGACAGCGCGTCGTTTGTTATTTTCTTAGATTAGTCCATCTCTATCTCTTACTCTTGTGGCAACAGCATTTTTGTGATTTGATTTTAGAATGAGCTCATAGATAAGTCACCAGCTCATAGATAAGTCACCAGCCATATCAATAACAATCCGTCCATCTTGTCACATTGTCAGATTTAATTGTAATTTGTGAACATGTATGCCAAATCATTCCTGATCAGGATCTGCCAAATCTATAGATATAAGTTCAGTTGTTGATTAAAAAGCAGTTATAATTTAAGTTGTTGATTAATCTCCAACTTTGGGGGCCCCCCACAATCATTGTGCCCACGGCCCACCGCATGGTAAGTCCGGCCCTGGGCTGACCATGTAATAAATCTGGCCTCCAAAGCCAACCACAGAGTGGATATTCTCTATTATTCCATATCTTTCCTCGAAAAAGTTTCAAAGCAGACCTTCTCACAGTCTATAAGGCATTTGTTTGTAGCTCAATGAAGCACTGTTCTCCCCCATGGGCTAGTATTCCAGCATCATATCTGTCTCTCCTGGATTCTGTGGAACTTAAAGTGCTCAATATTTTTGAAATCGATCGTGATGAGGCCGAAGAAGAAGATCTGTTGCTTTCACACCACAAGCAGGTCGTTGGTCTCTGTATTTTTATTTATTTATTTACCGCCTCTCCTCAGGTGTTAGCTCCCTCTATTTTCTCAGTCCACTGATCCTCCCCAGAAATTTGAGGATGAACGACTTGAGCTCTTCCATTACAGCCCTCCTGGTGTAACTTCCAAAATCCAGACTGACTGCACACCTCAACTTTTTTATTCCTTGCATTTCCCATATATGGAACTGCCTTCCATAGTCTGCGTTATCCTATTCTTCCCTGCAGCACTTCAAGCAGGGGGTGCACTGCCATCTCATGCCATCCACCATCCCAACCAATGATCTTTTCTTGCCCTATTAACCCTACCTCACTAAACCCTCTTACTTGCTGGTTACAATGTTTCCTCCCTTTTCTCTCTCTCTCTCTCTCTCTCTCTCTCTCTGTCTCTCTCTCTCTCTCTCTCTCTCTCTCTCTCTCTCTCTCTCTCTCTCTCTCTCTCTGTCTCTTATCCTTTTCATTCATTGCCCTGCTTATGATGTTCAAGAGTTGCCCTGCTGCCTCACTGTGTCGTCATACCCTCTATTGCCTTGCTGTTCCTTGAGCCTCGATCTTAAAGAAAAAAAGCTTTGACTACTGCATTGTTGGTAAATAGTGCCCTTGGAAAATTGTTTAGGAAAAATTATTTGATGCCTTTTATTTATGAAGCAATAAATTTGAGATAATTTGATTTTGGTGTATCCTGGCTGCATTTCAAATCATGCCATGGATGAGTGATGCATTATAGAAAGATAATTCCAGAGCCCCGACTGGGAGATGGTCAATTGCCACACAGAGAGTGCCTTGAGAGCCACAACTCGATGACGATGAGAATTGTTAGATCAGGGTTTTTGAATTTAGTCAGGATGGCAGCACACATTGTCCTTCTTTTGTGTAATGATACCGTGGGATATTTAACGTTCATGAGCAAATGCCATCAGATGGGTCCCCAGCTTAAAGTCCCTCTTAAGGACTCATTGATGCTGCATCCTGTTTGAGAACCACCAGGATGGCAGTTTAGAGTTGGGTGAGTTTGAATCGAAGTTTGAATCGAGCTGGGTTTGAATCGAATTCAAACCCATCCTGGACAGTGCAAAGGCATGCATTCCATCTGTTGGCAACCTTCATTAAAAATTTTTTTTTTATGTGATAGACCACCAGGGTTTCCTGAAGGGCTGCCGGGGTGATGCGATTCACCGTTACCTTTTGCTCCACTCGAGCAAATCCCAAGCAAAAGCTATACATTAACAAACCTGTATAAAAGGATTTTCCATCTTGGGCAGAACGATAAAAAAAAGACAAACCTTGAATTCGTAGGACTCTTCAATAACCACCTCGAGTTTGAAATTCTCTCCCAGGATCGGCTTTCCCATCTCCGCTATCCTTCGAGCTTCCTCTTCATCTCCTGTCAATTGTTTCTCTTCTTGATCTGCGTCCACACGCACATGCATTAGCACACAGACTTCCACCTGCTGTCTGACTGTCAAACACCGAATGACTCAATTTTCTTGTAATCGGGTATAGACACTTTATACACCCAATATGCCACATTTTTGAAGACTATATCAAAGGGACATGCGTTTGCTTCCCTCCACCACCCCACCCCCCGCCCCCACCAAGTACACCGGCTGTTTGCAAAGACATTATTGAAAGCAGCTGGGCTTAAGAGAACTGTGAAACGCTTTTCTAAATCTTCTCCTATTTTGGAAGCATTTGAATTATTTTTGCTCATTCGAAAACTATTGGCTTTATGACAGATATTGCTAGTTTTGTTTTTTCCCGAATTTTCTTACAATGGCAATGAGAAGATTGCGTTCATCATTGGATATCTTAGGTGGGGGGGGGGGAGTTGTGGATGTACAAGCTTGGATCCGGTCAAATTATTTTGTTTTCACGTGTTTATTCAGGCAATCTGCATTTGCTTCTAAAAATTGCGACGATGATATATTTTGAACAATCATTTGATGTAAAAAAAACAAAAAAACAATCGTTATCGAAATTGATCAAGAACAGTCAAATACGTGACCCCTATTACTTACTGGCCTCTGGCTTTCGCAAAGCCCACGCAAGTCCAGCTCCAGTTGTTTATTCACATGTCCAGTCAGATTTGGATGGCAGAGGAGGGTGGTGCGGGAGGGGGAGTTATAATAATTTGCAAAATTTCAGCATACAGATATGACATGCTTAAATGTTCATGTTGATACAAACAGCAGAATGCAAAACATCATTATAACATGATTATTAATAAATCATGCAGTTTTAAAGTTGCCTTCCTTCTGCTGAAATCCAATGTAGTTTGGAACAGGGATATATGAGAGTTTGTTGAATACGTCTTCAAATTAATATTAAGGGATGTCTTTAGATTGCAGAAGATGGATGCAGATTCGATAAGGCAATGAACATTAATGATCACTCTCCGTAGAGAAACACATGCCAAGGTTTGTGAGTTGGAGGAATGGAGAAGAGTGAGTGGGGTGGAGATGCAAAAGTGAAGGGTCGGGGGCAAAGCCAAGATGAAGTCGGTAATTCAGTGTAAGTATACTGTAGATGTGTGCAAATGACTTTTTTATGCCAACTACTTTCTCGTTGCTTTAAAATAAAGATCAACGCAAACTTCCAATTCAGCCCCCACGTTGTCCTTCCCATGAATTGATGCTTTGCATTTGAATGAAATTAAATTTTCTCGTCCGAGAGGTAGAAACTCCAAAATTCTCTGCAACGAAGTCGTAAACATTACCCTGAATTATTTTGGGAATTTTTTTTTTTAATCGTTGCTGGGTTCAGAAATCTAAGGCTGCGTTTTACCGTGCCCTTACGTTATGGTTGCTCAGAGACGAACGAAGAGCACGAGCAATGAAGTAAGGGAAAACTTAATTGTCTCAATGGAGCTAGTTTATGTTTGTAGTTAATTATTCCCTTAAATTATTTTTTCTTTGCTTGAATAAGTCTGAATGTTTTTGGATTGTCAATGCCTTATTACATCTACTCCCGCATTATCCGAAAGACAAACAGTGTCCGAGTATAAAAGTACGAGTCCACTTAAATCAATGCCAGGCTTTCTGAAATTACGATTTCAAACACAAATTTGTCATTATATTGAAGATATGTATCGATAATTTTTAATTTATTGATCGTTATTATTGAATGACAAAAATTTATTATATTAACAAAATAAGTGAAAGATGAATACATTTTTTGAGAAAGATACAATTTATGTGAGCAGTCTGACTATGCTTTGGTGTGCATGACAACACTGTTGGGAAAAGATGGACTCAAACATAATCCACAAACTAATTAAATCAATCCCAAATGGAGTCAGCAGTTCTCAATGCCAAGGGGTGGGGGTCACGCTGATTAATTATTGATTGTACGTCAAGACAAATTTGATTTTTACTATAATAATAAGTGATGTTTTATCTGAGTTCCGTTGAAAGTGATTTTGGTTTCATATTTCAATGATTTATTTTATCACATCTTAATTAATAAATTTCCGACTGGATTCGTATTTTTGTACCCCACTGTATATTTGTATTCAACAAACAATGAAAACAATTTGACCGGCTTAAAAAGAAAAAAAATGGATGCTATATTGGGGTTCGCAGTTTAAAAAAATTATTTCGACTGTGGATTGAAGCTGATGAATGAAAGTTTACCAATTATCTGACTCCATCTCAGGACGCGAACTGTGGAATTGTTCGGTCTAATATGGCCATTGTGTGCATCACATGACCCATTCGCCAAAGTTAAATAATGCCGAATGATTCAGAATCTTATCATAATGGCCAGTTTTCATGCAGCATTGGCAAAATGTGAGTGTTTTACCTCGAGTGTATTCTTAATTGGCACATTACCTTGTGCAGTATGCCCCCAAAAGAGATTAAAGAGTTTACATTTGATTAAAGTCCCCCCCAAAAATGACTTTGCTGCCAATATGTAAATGCATGAAATGGTGAAAGGAACATTTAATTGTCATTGTTTCTTCATGGTGGTCCAGGAGTAATGATGTTGGATTGTCATCCCAGATGTAAGGGCATCTCAAAAGCCATAGCAGCACCAGGTATTTGTATGAGAATCAACCGAAAGCAGAGATCATCAGAGGGGAATTATGACACCTATACTGTATAGGATTGTCGGTAAATACCTTGCTGGCGTACTCATGACTTTCAGAGAGGGGGTAACTGCCTCCCTCACATGCGCACCTGTCCAAACAGCTTGGTTAACCCTGATTGTGCTCGCCCATGCACATCCACAATCTCTTCGACACACTCTCATTCTTTCCCATTCCGTTCCTCTCATGGCTATTGTTACTCGTTTTTGTGTTTTTGTTTTTTCATTTCTTCCCTGCACATCTCCATCACCCCATACCTTTTGGTAGTTTATGAAGCTGCTGCTACAGTTTGTCGATTAGCTCCTCCACGATCCGAGCCCCTTGTTTAGAGAAAAACATTGCATTCAGGGAAACTTGCGATGGGCACTAAAGAGATATCGTCTAAAACACTATGCTGTCTCTAAATCCCCACCACCAAATCAGCTTGTCGTAACATGCAACTACTGATCAATACGTGCTTGGAATGAAGGCATCGTATGTATGTAAACTCGTTTGCAATTTTGATGTAATGAATAGTTTGTGGGAAGCTTCTAAATGATCATAATTTCCGTTCTTATGTACACAAGCAGATGCACTTAATTGTTGAAGAGTGGGATTTTGAAAAAAAAAAAGCAGGCGTAAATGGCCATCATTATCTCTTACTTTGTTTCAGTGACCGTATCCACTCAATTACGAAGTCCCAATCAGTTAACCAAAACTCGAGCTTGCAGCATGTAGCGTGCATATATTTAAAGGAAATGTAACTCAGCTGTATGTATTGTTAACAAAATTACATAAAATAACTATATATGAGATTTTGACATTTCACAAGGAATTTAAAAGGTTCTATTTCCACCGCATTGAGCTCGATGACCCGCTTAAGAAGGGCAGAATATTTTCTCTCCATTCGGAGTCAAGCTGATTATCTGGCAGGCGCCATATTACTTTTGGTGGTTTGGATACACAGTCCTCTCAGTCAACCCTACCAGTCTGAGTATAATGGAAACTGCCCAATACACAATAGAAAAAAATTGCAGGGAGCCTGCAAGGAGACAGGACAATTTCCGACCTGGCCTGCTGCTGTGCACCCATCTAGGCTTTCCGAGCTCAATGAAGAAACTGCTGCTGTCCTTGTCATATTCACATTTGTTTAGAATGTGAATCTTAAAGATCTTCCTGTAGGCAACATGGGGGTGTAGAGGCAGGTAGGAGAGGGAGAGGAAACAAAAAAAATGGAAAGGAAAATGGAATGAGTTGATGACAAGCCATGCATTCAACACCTTTCATGCATGCACTCGTAATCACAGAAAGCGGCATCAGATGGCCAATGACATAAGTATTCGTTTATCACCAACCTTGCTTTCAAACCTGTCACATTATCATGGTGATGTGATGTTTAGCATGCCCTTGGTAGTGGATAGAAACAATTGCTGGAGGTGCAGCACCATTACCGGACGACATCTATCATTGGAGTCGAGAATGTAGCAAGCCTTGTGTAGAGTGATTGGTTTATGGAATGGAGGATTATCATGCAAATTGCAAAGCTGGGATGTCAAAGCACTATGTGAATTAAAATTTTTATTATTATTATTATTATTATTATTATTATTATTATTATTATTATTATTATTATTTTTTTACCTCGCTCTACCTTCATCCATTGCCTTTAAGTAATTGATAAAAGCTCAAGGAACCCAGAATTTCGACTCTTTCACGTGGTGTTTCAACAGATAAGAGACTTCACGGACAATATGCCCGTCGCAGTCAAGTTTGGGTGTTGGAAAGTTCTTAAAACTTCATCTAACATCATCAGACAACAAAAAAAAAAAAAAAAAACAACTGTAGAATTGACTTTCTTCTTGTAAAGTACTACTATTAACGCCATGCAAAATGAAGAGAGAGAGAGAGAGTAAGAACAATTATTTTGTCGGGTCAATAAGTTGAAGACGTAAAAACATTCAGTCAAATATGATTATAATTCTGAGCGCACACGGTTATCCAAAAGGGTTTATGAGGCTAAAAGGTTTATAGTGGACAGCCCAAACTATTAAAGCTTGATTTCTATGTACGAGTTAAGAAGGAGATTGAAAAATACAACCATCGAAGTGAATGTGAAATCGCACGCATTCACTTTTGCAGTTAGGGTTGATTTCATAGATGTGAAAAAAAAACAGAAAACTTTAACAAACACTTTTAATCAAGTTACAAAAAGTGACACACAAAGAGTGATTGACTGTGATTAGTAGTTTAACACACCGTGTGAAGCATGATCTTCCACCAATGGACAAAAATGAAAAACATTTCAGATGTGCTCGGAAATCAAGACACAAACAGAAGCTGATAAGGAACTGTGAATTATTCTCTCGACGTTTGAATGACAAGAACAATGGTATGGAGGAGGGGGAGGAGGAGGAGGAGGAGGAAAGGCGATGAGGAAATGAAGAATGACACATTCGTCCACCTCGTGTGTGTCACGAACGTACTGAAAGCCATCAAACCTGGAATATCAACTACGCGAGGCTCCCCCAAATCGATGAAGAACATCTTGTTTTTTTCATACTCTTCATCATCTATGATTTTGACATAAATGCACTTGCTGAAATGAAGGAAGGTGCAAAGGAAAGAAAGGAAGGAAGGAAAAAGTAAGACAGAAAGAAAGTGAGACATAAGTGCAGGTTCGCCCGCTCTAGTCACGTCACAAATGCTTTTTGTACTTGTCTTCCTTGTTCAAAACCACAAAGTCGACAGCTTTGCTGTCCGGTCAAAAACTAGGAAATACACCGTCACACAGGTAAGGAAATCCAAAATAAATGAAAGTAAAGTCGAACGGAGACCGTTATACGAAAGAGAACCTTTTGCAATGAAAAAGGGACTCTGTCTCAGTGGTGAAAGGTCTTAACTGATATTCCAGCAATTGCTATCTCTGAATGATTCACCATATTCCAATAGAAACAAGAACCATACAAAACCAGAAAGGAGGAAATTGGAATTTATTCATGATGAGATGAGATGAGACATGCCACATTCTTTACGGAGCACTGGTGCTGCTGAAGCAGTTTCTTGGCAAGGGTTATGCTAGGTGGTTTGCCATTGCTCTCCCAGCAGTCAATGGGAGAAGGAATTTGTAATTTGGTCATGGTGCTGGCAATAACTCGCCTACTGTACTCTTAGTGAAGGATACCGCGAGATCTTTAATGTCCACCAACGAATGCCGGCAGACGGCATGCCCGGCTCAATGCCTGTCAGAGGGACGGCACACACACACACACACACACACACACACACACACACACACACACACACACACACACACACACACACACACACACACACACACACACACACACACACACACACACACACACACACACACACACACACACGTATCGCCTTGCCTACAAAACACCAGGATGACAGTTTATAGTTGGGTTGATATTCAAAACCCAGGCTAGAGAGCTCAGGGGCAAGGAAATTGTAGCCAACAAACCTGTGCCATATTGTCAGAAAAGCTAAGGTTCTTTGATCGATGGATGTCCAACGGGCAGTTGGCTTAACGTTCACTGAAGGTAGTTATATCATTTATAATGCAAAAAGAGGAGGAATAATAATGAGGAGGAAGAGTTGGGTGTAATCCGAAGTCGAGTTTTTTAAAAAGATAAAACATGCTTGTCGACACCAAACTGAGCACTTCGCTGCACAGAGAACAAATGACCATTGGCTCTTCGCTCCGCTTTCACCCTTTTGGTCTCTGCTAATTGCCACTTAAATACACCGCTCACGAACATTCCCGGAACCCTCTCCCTCTAGAAACCTCTCATGAATATGACATGGTTCTGTATCCAGAGAGTAAGAAACTGCCCATTACTGCGTGGTGGCTTCATATTTGGAAATAGCCATGAGAAATTCCCCGAACCCTCGAGACACTTCCACAAGCAGTAAAGTCTCGCTTCAAAGGTAATACTTGTCACCTTTTTGCTACAAGATACATTTACAATTAGCATCAACAAATATGACAATCAGATATAATAAACAATCGATTCCATATCGAATTGTAGGTCAACAATCGTTAACAATGTACAGAACAAAATGCGCCGCTGAACAGCCACTCGTACAGAATTGCCGTCACATATTCCCATTGCAAAACGACAGCAGATTTCGATCTACTGCAACACTAGAATGAAAGGGCACATAATGCAAGACACCATTATGGTGTTGAGATGCGTAGAAGGAAACAGTAAAATACTGTAATCTAAAAGCTAGGCCTTGATGGAATTTTGGGATTTGTCTTTTTTCGTGACAAAAGTTGGAGGGATAATAATCAGTGAAGGATTGGGAGAGACGGTGTGGATGATAATGGGGAGGTGAAGCGGGATATGAAAGGGTAAGTGTGGAGCATCAGGAAGGTATACACAAGCAGGTGTGGTGTGATCTTGATGAAAAATTAACTCTGTCAATCCCTTGGTTATCTTGACCCTGCTCACCTTCATTTTATTAGCCCCCCCGTTGGACTTGGTCTGAAATGGAGGCTTATGGATTTGGTCTCGATTTTTGTGTCCGTGCATGTGCGTGTGTGTCTACGCAATCATATCTCAGAAATGTATGGACCAATTATATTCGTACTTGGCACAAAGACAACGAACATGCGCACGTATTTTTTTTCGAGATAACATCAAAGATGGCCGACTGGCAGCCATTTTGTTACCGAAACGTGTCCCCAGCCATTTCTCAGACACATGCATGGTCTGATTTTGTTCAAACGTGGCACAAGCAAAGTGCATGATGGCATACACGTGTCCCTCACTTGGTTTTGTGACCTGATCAAAGATGGCTGACTGGAAGACTGGCGGCCATTTTAGTTGTAAATAGACATTGGCTCGCCATTTAACACCGTACAGCAAAATTACTAAAACAACGGGGGCTATGACAAAAAAAAGTCTTTTTTCCTTGTTTCCAATGGAAACAATGCTCTTTTGTGTAAACTTTATGATAAGTAAAACCGAGCAGCTTCAAGCCATTATAGGAATTACCTTACATCACACTTTCTCCAACGCAGGTAACATATAGCCTTTTATGCATACTGAATCAAAACCAAACTCGATGTTCTAGATGCGACTTAATGGTACTTAGAAACAACAAGAGTATGACTTCCTTTGACTCAAACGTAGTGACTGTCGTGATGGATCCTAACCTTCTATTTGCCTTGCCTATGGCTGCCTGACACGTTGCCCGCTGCCTGCTCCAACGTTTTTCTCCAAAGATTTCCACCAATTTTTCTTGAGGTTTTGATGTATTTTGCATATTTTTCTCTATTTATGTGTTTTACTCGCAACGAGTACATCTGGGGTGTGTTCCATTACCAAGCCAACCGTTCCTCATCAATCATTTCGTTGGAGTGCTTGCTTGAGTGCTTAAGCCATTCGGCGAGTGCTCAATAATCTGATTAGTCATGAAAAACACCCCCACTCCCTATGGAAGTGCCAGGAAGGATCATGTTATTATCCTCTCTGGGGTATATATCGATTACAATAGATCTAGGCTCGGGTATGCTCAGTCCATGGGGGACGCAATATGCATATATTAATGTCTCAAGATCGTCGGGTTTTCCTCCCTTTCAGTTTAGTGTTAAACAGCAGTAGCGACTGTTTGAAAAAGTAATCGTATGTGTTTGTGATTTCCCTAGTTTAGTTAGAGCAAGCAAACATTTATTTTTTCCCCTATTTAGTGACTATTTTTATTATATTTTTGGTATTTCAGCTCTCTTTAAAAACTATTCATTTTTTCCAAAAAATAGCAAAAAATAGGTTTTCCTTTCTTTTTTTTCATTTTCTATTTTTACTATTTTGGGGACAATTGTGGTTGCATTGCTAATTTTTCACTATTTTTTTTTCTACACTTTGTTATTTTTCTCACAAATTTGTTGCTATTTTAAAACTATTTTCCTGGACATTGTCCTGGAGATTCCAACGATCTTGAATACCTTGGTTTCCACAATGTCAATTTGAGCAGGGGAGCCAGCCTAGAAGGCATAGCAGTACTCCATCAAGCTGTGGATGAAGGTCTTGTAGGTAGATGGGAGTTTAGGTGTGCCAATTGGAAACCTTAAGGTGGTGGGCTTGGGATCTTAGCATCTTGGGTTCAAACCCCACTTGGCTGTTGAATTAATACCAGGTGGGGTTGACACTGCCTGTCATCCTTCCGAGGTCAGCAAAATGAGTGCCAGCTTGCTGGTATCCTGCGTCGGAGTGGCGACCCGTCCAGGATTGTGCCCAACAGCCAAGGAGACTGCTTAGGCAGCACCAACGCTCTGCACAGAGTCTGGTCGCAATGGATGGATGGATGGATGGAATGGGAAACCGAACCCTAAACTTACTCATTTAATTCCTGTTTTTCAGATAATTTTCGATCCTTACTGGTGAATTTTTATCCTACGTATTATCCTACCGAAGACTTCATAAAAGTATATATAGATAAAATAAATCTTCTGCCCGACTATT
>NC_140975.1:61721606-61794106 GCF_056783735.1 Eptatretus burgeri | reverse complement strand
GATGACAGTGACACAATCTTTTCACTGCTGATTAGACTATTTTTTTTTACTTCTTCTTTGTGCTGACAAGTACAAATTATTACTTTCTTGATGACAATACAATATCTGCTAGAACTTTTGCACATACATTTTACTACGTTAAAAGCATTTAGATTAAAAGTGCACAAATACCTCCACATTTCATTGCTATATGCAATTTATGAAACATGGAAGAGTTTGGTATGAATTGGTGTCTGATTCAGTTGCATTTTTGTTTATGGTAGATAATGCAAATAAACAGCGATAAAACTATTAAAGAACAGTGAAAGCTAAAATTAGGAGCACATTACCAATTACTGCACCGTAGTTCCAAGAAGGAAGCCAGACAACACACACACACACACACACACACACACACACACACACACACACACACACACACACACACACACACACACACACACACACACACACACACACACACACACACACTAGAGTACTTTTTGGGGGACATGAACCTTGGGTCAGAGCACCATGAAGTAAGTGCTCAGATAAGAACACCACACAGGTCATAAGGTCACCAAGGTTCTTGGGTCAGAAAGAAAGCAATATATCTATACTAACAACAGAGTAGACAGTGATAGAACCAGGGGTCATAGCTTGAGAGTAAAGAGGAGGAGAGTTAAGACGGTAGTAAGGTAGGGGACTTTCACTCAGAGAGTAGTCAATGCATGGAATGGTCTCCCTGGAAAAGTGGTGGCAGCAGAAAAAGTAGATAAGTTTAAATTAGAATTTGATAGGTACCTGGAAGTTATGGAGAGAGAGAGAGACAGAGAGAGACAGAGAGAGAGACAGAGAGAGACATAGACAGAGACAGAGACAGAGACAGAGACAGAGACAGAGACAGAGAGAGAGAGAGAGAGAGAGAGAGAGAGAGAGAGAGAGAGAGAGAGAGAGAGAGAGAGAGAGAGAGAGAGAGAGAGAGAGAGAGAGAGAGAGAGAGAGAGAGAGAGAGAGAGAGAGAGAGAGAGAGAGAGAGAGAGAGAGAGAGAGAGAGAGAGAGAGAGAGAGAGAGAGAGAGAGAGAGAGAGAGAGAGAGAGATAGGGATGTTGATTGGACTTTTAGGTAGTTTGAGTATTGATGGGCGATTGTGTACGAAGTGCTGTTGGTGGGGATCTTGTCAAGGGGGGTTGTGTGGTTGATGCTGTGTATTTTTAACCAAGCCCATGCCCCCTCCCCGTGGGGAAGAAAAGGGGAAGAAAAAAAAACTACAAATAAATTTAAAAACCTCCAAAAAAACAAACCAAAAAAAAACAAAAAAAACTCCAATTTTTTTATTTCATTAATTCAAACCTTTTTTTTGGCATTTTCTTCCTTGGATCTTGTGTAGATGGGTTGGTGTGGTGTTCACGCAGGCATAATGGGCTGAATGGCCAACACCTGTGTTGGATTTCCTTGTTATAATAAATGTTTGTGTGTGTGTGTGTGTGTGTGTGTGTGTGTGTGTGTGTGTGTGTGTGTGTGTGTGTGTGTGTGTGTGTGTGTGTGTGTGTGTCAGGGTGTCTCCTCCATAACTCCAAAACCATAAAAACTAGTAGCCTGAAACTTTCCATGCATTGTAAGAAAACTCCAAGGAAGTGAAAAAAGTGAAAACTGGGTGTTTGAGTTTATTAAAACCCCCCTTTTGAAGAAAATTAACGGCATTATTTAATTGTACCCTTCATCAGGCGCATCTTTGGCCACCTCACTCTCTGGGATCTTAAGGCGTTTCCTGGGTAACCTCGCCGGGGTCTGAAGCCGTCGTGTTTTTTGGGCCTGCTCGACCTTGCCTTGACATGGAACAGACCGCAACGACTTCTTCACGATAAAGTTTTATTTTTCACTTTCCTCACTCATATTATCGAATTCCTGTTCACAATAGCTACGAATCGCTGTATACATCACTTTTGTAAGTCCTATAGTTTTCAAATTAGGAGCTTGGAGTGATTTCATGCATTATATGATACGGTTTGCCACGATCTACTCTCATAGACTAACTAAAGTATATCATGGAAATATTGTTTCGATTTTGAGGATCAGATATCGTCCGGATTAAATAAGTGTCAATATCTTTTGTGAAATCTGAAATTTACAGAAATAACAAGTAATCACTAAGCTGATTTACCGATTTACTTTAAGCAAGCAAGGTGATGTTCCCTCCTTCTCCAGAGATACACAAGAAAATGAGAAATTTCCAAAGCATTAAACTTATCTTTTCTTCTGTTTGGAGAATTATATTGAGTGAACAAAAAATTTAGGAACGTGCCAAAATTAACCAGCTTCATTGAGCGATATGATTTAATACATTCACTGCTTGACCAGCACCCTGTCCCCCAGAGGGACAGCCAATCCATAGCTTCTGCCAGATCTGTGTCTATATTTTCGGAGGTTTCGCGAGGTGCTCTACAGGGAATCAAAGCAAATCTGGTGAAAAACAGAGTTTTTTTAAAAAAAGTCACAACGTTTGCGATGTGGTATAAACCGATGTACCACATGACGCATGCACAGACGAGCAGGTAAGATGGCGGATTATCTGCAATGTTTATTTTACGGGCGAATGAACTTTGCGATGTCTCCAGGGTTGTTCTGCATGAAGCTGCAACTATTTTGTGGATAAAGTCATTATTTGAACAAATTCATGTTATTTCATTAACTGCTGCATGCTCGGTGAAGACCAGCTTTTAAAGTTAAAGGGATCCCATATGATATGCAATGACAATCTGACCAACCATTCTTTATGAACCATTTATTTGGAGTGCTTGCATGAGTGCTTCAGCCACTTGCCGAATGCCTTGCAGTTGATAGCTGTACCGCACTATGTCCTTCTGAGTGAATCGTTCTCTCACTGCGGATGCTTTTGCCAGGCATGTCATTCAGAGCGAGTGGTTCGTGCTCTGTCATCCTGTGCAAGTGGTTCATGATCCGTCATCCTGAGCGAGTAGCTCATGCTCCGTCACCCGAGCGAGTGTTTCGTGCCCCATCGCCCTGAGCGAGTGTTTCGTGCTCCATTGCCCTGAGCGAGTAGTTCATGCTCCGTCGCCCTGAGCGAGTGTTTCATGCTCCATTGCCCTGAGCGAGTGGTTTGTGCCCCGTCACCCTGAGCAAGTGGTTCGTGCTCCATCCCCCTGAGTCAGTGGTTTGTGTTCCGTCACCATGAGCGAGTTGTGAAATAACACCCGATTGTTGAGCCGATTGTGTATTGATGTGTTTTCTAAATTACCGAGCCAATTTTTTTTTCCATCTGTCACATGTAGCTGTTGATAAAGATTTATGTCTGTGAACATATCCCTGAAACGTCTGTATAAAATGCAATGTTATTTTTCGGTGAAAGCTACGAATGGTTTTTTGCTTGTTGCTGATCACAGCCAAGTGTGTGTGTGTGTGTGTGTGTGTGTGTGTGTGTGTGTGTGTGTGTGTGTCTGTGTGTGTGTGTCTGTGTGTGTGTGTGTTGTTCATAAAGCACAACTCTCTCTCTATATATCTATGTCCTATCATTGTTCTATTCCTCCCAATACAGCGCAGCACCCTCCTCCCACACCTCTCTCACTCTCCCCTCACACTCTCTCTGTATGTGTCTCTGAACATATCAGGGCAGTGGTCAGGTCTAGATGGTGTTTGTCTCCGGATGTGTCCGGGTAGGGTTGGTCTCCGGACGTGTCTGGTCGGTGTTTGTCTCCGGCCAGCTTGGCTCCAGACACGTCCGGATGGTGTTTGTCTCTGGATGCATCTGGGCAGTGTTTGTCTCCAGACGCATCCAGGCGGTAATTAACACTTGACCGAACCTCTGCCCTCCCTTTCTCTCACCTCACATTGTCTTCCCTTCCCATACCCCTCCTCACTCCCTCTCCCTCTTTCCCCCTCTATTTCTCCATCCCCCATTGGTGCGGCCATCTACAAGTAAGGTATCATGCAAGGTAGTGTCAGCAGGATTGGCAGTACCAATCGGCGTTCGTGGTTGCCTCGCAAACCGCCGGCACATGGAGTTATCTGTACCTGGCGGCCTCAGGATCAGCCCTTCAGGGGAGACCCGAGTGCTTCCCCTTGTCGCGAGCCTCAAACCCCGGATCCGTAACAATATCCATGAGGACACATTGCACAAATCTTCATCCTTCTATACTTTCATCAAAAATTAGTTGCTAAACTTGACGAAGGCTTGGTTTAAAAAGAGATGAACAAGTAGGACAATGGTTATGTTCCCAACTAATTTACTCTTGTTGGCATTCACAATTCAATGTGGGCAGATGAGAGATACTGAGATATCCCCTGCAAAAGGAGAGCGTACTGGTTGATGCAACACTCTTTTGCCAAAATGAAAGGCGACAAATACATCATGCACACTACCCCTGAGCTAATATGGTATCTTGGGAGTGTACGTCCTGAAGCTGTCATTCGTCAAATGTGGATTTGTAATAGAGGTCTGTAATTACCTCTGCCCCCGTTTTCACTCTGGTCCGTCTGTTTGTCTGTGAGCAGAATATCTCAAAAAGTTGGAGAGGGATTCGGACGAAATTTGGTGGACAGGTTGAGCATGTGACATGAATGAAATTATTTGATTTTGGTGAAGATTCGGATCTGGATACCAGCATTTTATAGTGATTCTTCACCGTTGAGAGGGGGCTAAAAACTATATGTATGTATATATATATATATATATATATATATATATATATATATATATATATATATATATATATATATATATTATATATATATATATATATATATATATCACGTTATTTCAAAAAGTTGTGGATGGATTATAAAGATTTGCATATGAGGAGTGGCATTAAAAACAAAAACTGTTACATTGTTATTTTTTTTGTAAATGAAGACGAATTCAATAAGTTTAAAGAGATGGAAATAAAATAAAGACGTCCTCACGTGAAGATGTGGTGAACACTATTTGACGGCCCCAATTATTCCTACATTCTTGTCGGGTCAGTCGGGGAAAGTTTTTGGCCCAAGTCTCTCATGAATCAGATGGGTAGGCCCGATTTGTGCAGGAAGTTGTAATTTGCTCATGGTGCCAGCGATAAGTCGCTGGCTCTTCATGAAACACACCGTGGAATCGTCAACGTCCGCCAACGGCAGGCGCTGACAAATGGGCTGGGGATATTCAGCATCCATCATCTAATGCTAGCAAGCAGGATGTCCGGCTTAACGTCCATCCAAGGGGCGGCACAGTTTGGGATGTAATGCCCTGCCTGCAAAGCCCCAATTTGACTGTTTATAGTCGGGTCAGGAATCGAACCCCGAAGAAACAACTCAAAGGTAAGTGTACATTATTTGTGTACTATCCTGTCAGACAAGATGCGATGAATAGAAGGGTTGAAATCGTTTTGATTTATCAATGTATCAGGCCTGGTTTTGGCTTAACGAATAAGGTGGTGGGTTTGGGATCCCAGGATCCTGAGTTCAAATCCCCCTCGGCTGTTGAATGAATACCAGGTGGGGTTGACACTGCCTGTCATCCTTCTGAGGTTGGTAAAATGAGTGGTAGCTTGTTGATATCCTGCATCGGAATGGCCACCCATCCAGGATTGTACCCAAAAGCCAAGGAGACTGCTTAAGCTGTACCAACGCTCTGCACAGAGTGTGGTCCCAATGGATGGATGGTTAAGGTGGCTGGTTTAAGTTCTTGGGGTCTTGAGTTCAAGCCCCTGTCTTGTTGAATTGACACCAAGTGGATTGACTCAGCCTGTCATGATTGACTCAGCCTGTCATCCTTCAGAAGTTGGTAAAACGAGTATCAGCTTATTGGTAACAGGGGCATTGCATCAGTGGCACAGTCATACCGCCATTGAATGATGCAGCCAAGCAGCCACAGGCTGCTTATGAATGAATAAACAACAAAAGGACATTGTGCAGAGCACGATACTTGCAAAATCCACCCCACTCTCCAATGGTTGCCATGGATACATCAAATTGTCCATTTCATCTATATATTACTAAAACTCTCATCTTGTATGTATGTATGTATGTATGTATGTTCCCGAAATACAGCCAAAACGGTACATGATAGCGCAAAAAATTTTAGGGCCACCTTACTCACCATTCGCCTGCGGTGTGCAGTATCAAATTTCGTTCAAATCAGGCAACAACAAAAAAATAATTTAAAAATCAATTCCCGATTCAGTCAAGTACTCTTCGGGAGAATTTGATCAATGCAAACAACCGAAGCAGTATAGTTCGCTGGAGCTATCCCTTTGTTTTGTTGAAATGATTTTTTTATCAACCTCTGTTACAACGGGAACCCAATGAGATCACGGGTCGTCTAGTTAAGATTAAAATTGACAATGTTAATCAGAGTTCAGGTCAATCGGATGAAAATTGATTATTTTTCAGATTGAAATTGATGATTTTAGAAGTTTGACCTTGAGTTGACCTTTAACCTTTTGACCTCAAAAATCGTTTGTTTCCCCAATTCAGTGATGGACTATGCAAGTCCTATTCAACTTTCAAGTCAATCGGATGAAAATTGATTATTTTTCAGATTGAAATTGATTATTTTAGAAGCTTGACCTTGAGTTGACTTTTAACCTTTTGACCTCAAAAATCGTTTGCTTTCCCAATTCAGTGATGGCCTATGCAAGTCCTATTCAACTTTCAAGTCAATCGGATGAAAATTGACGATTTTTTTCAGATAAAAATTGATGATTTCATATGTTTGACCATGAGTTGACCTTTGACCCCAAAAATAGTTGGTTTCCAAATCCATGAAAAAATGTCAGCACTTGTCTGATAACACTTAGGATTATTTTTTGACCATTACGTCACCTGAAAGATGTACTGGTTTTCAAATGGAGACAAGACAACCGGGTTAATCAAACTTATAAAAACTCGAGAATAAACATGCAGCAAATGAGCTCCCCTCTCATTCCAAAGGTTGAAGCACAACTTAAAAAAAAACTGACATTAAGACCAGTATAAAGCTAATGGCACGGAAATTATTACCAGTTTACTACAGAACTGCAAAAACCATGTTCACACTTAAATGAAACTGGATGCATGCCGGTTTTATATGGCCAAATACTACACAGAATGAATTTTTTTTTTTAACTTTGAGCATGACAATGGATTTTCATTTTGTAAATACCATTCGAGGGAATTTGCACTTCCCACACCACAATGTGCACTACGCTGTCATCGGGTCACTTTGGTGTTCACAACAGAGCTTCGAGGTGTTCACAACAAGTCGATAAACGTTGCAAGGCGAGAAGCAATCTTGAACAGGTCACCAATCCGTCACAGGATACTCAACCGAATGTTCAGGGATTTGCAATTTGTTCATGGTGCTGCCCATGACTTGCCCCATCTTTGTGAAAGATACCGCGGGTTCTTTAATGTTCATCAACGACGTACTGGGAGACGAGTCCTCCAGCTTAATGTCCATCCAATGGGTAGTGAACGCAGTGATGAATCACCCTCTCGGAGAAATACCAGGATGATAGTTTATAGCTGGGTCGAGATTCAAACTCAGGCTCGACAGCTCAGAGGAGTGTGCATTCCTACAAGGCATCCTGCATCGTTTTGGATGGGTGAATGGATGGTCCTTCTCACACCGTTAGGCGCATGGGGCTGCCAAGGTAGTTTCAATGGCGAGGGAGCGCAATCGTGGACGGGTCATCGTTCCGGCTCTGGAAGTCAGGGCAGGAATTTCCAATTTATTAAGGACGCCGGCGATCGCTCTCATAATCTTCAGGGAACTACACCATGGAATCTTTAATGTCAACCAACTTATGTTGGCAGAAGGGACATCCGGATTAACGTATGGCAAACACATTGATGAATCACCTTGCCTGCTGACACACCAAGATCACATTTTATAGCTGGGTCGAGATTCTAATGCGTGTACCTGTAGGTAATCGCACCATACAGCCAATCCTTTTACATATACAGTATATACCATTCCTTACACACTGGAAAGGCGCATAGGGCAGCTGAGACATTTTAATTAGCAAGGAGTACAGTCTTGGATGGGTCGCCACTCCGACGCAGGTTACCAGGAATGATTATTACACCAGTATACTGGTCGCCAACCTCGGAAGGATGACCCCACCTGGAGCTAATTCAACGGAGGACGGGGGCTCAAACTCAGGACCCTAAGGTCCTACACCAGCAACCTTAACCGCTAAGCCAACACCAGGCTTTCTCATCCTTTTACGTCGAATTAATTGTTCTTCATAAAATTATTAAGCCATCTTTACCATCAAAAAACTCAGCAAGAGTACCATAACCAGGCTTCAGCAATTTATGTTCGGATGAGCCAGTGACGTTGAAGGGGTTGGAGAGCGACCAAGCATCAACCAAACCCTTTCCATTTGCCATAATCCTCCTACGACCAGATCTGTTTTAACCTCTCCCAATCAGCCTCCATGCAAAGATGATAGAAACTGAAGGAGACTTGCAATGGTTTTGGGTGCTCAGTGTTAAATGAAGTCTGTGTGGTTGTGAAGAGGTCACAGTTGTTGAGCTCATTGCAATCTTCCTCCTGTTAATGATCTCATTAAGCCTCTTAGCAGTGGCATGGAAGAGGTCGGACATAATGTTGGCAATGTACTTTACAGCAGGCATTAATGGAAGGAAAGAGAGCAACACAGGATGGATGATTATCTTGAAAAGCAATGTAAACCCAATTGTCTATCGGTACGCATTTTATCTGTTTCCTTTCCCAAATCAAATATACATTTGTTGTACAGGCATTCTTCGGCTTGAAAATAGGACATTACTGCGACTAAAGTGGAATTCATTGATTGCTTTTGGAAATTTATTTGGGAAATTATTGCAGTGTCGATGAGAGCCGATCATTGTACGTTGCCAGCCTCTATCCCATTCAACATCTTTCTGCTCACATGCTGATAATCATGAAATAACGAAGAGGCACAAAAACTGCCAAGAATGCCAGGCTTTCCCCCATGTGTCAGTCGCATTAGTCACATAACTCTTGTTGGTTCGACTCGACAGATCCAATTAGCCCTGCACCTACGCTCCGCTCACTCAAATTTAGAATGGTCTGAGCAGCTCTGTCCAGTCTTGTTATTTATACAGAGACATGACAGAAGTAAATAGACACCATGATTTTTAAATAATTTATTTATTGAACATTTGAAGTATATTTGATCCATTTTAATACATACATGAGTATTTCATAGACTTACCATTTGCAGATTTCAATGCTTTTACTCTTTCAGGCATAGAACTAACGAGTTCTGAAATGTTCTCTTGTGGGATCTCTGCCCAGGCTTCACGCAAAAGGTTCAGCAATTCTGCCCATAATGTTGGTTTCCTGGACTTTTCCCACACAGCTCAATCCATTATGGTCCAGAGGTGTTCAATGGGATTAATCTCAAGAGACTGACTTGACTATGGAAGTCGCTTGATCCTATTTCTGTCCTGCTATTCTTTGGTCTTTTTTGCAGTGTGGCATGGAGCTCCATCTTCTATGAACAGAATGTTGTTTTTGACCATCTGACCAGTGGAGAAGACAGGGAGACGTCTAACCACAAGGATAGAAATGTGTGTCATGGTGTTGATGTTGCCAACACACTCCACAAGCTCTGACCGACCAGCACTCCAGATTGCTCCCCACACCATCACTGAAAAACCACCGTGTTTGACAGTTGACTGAAATCGGTTCAAAGAAAACTTGATTTGGAAGTCTCCAGACCATACGCGTGCAGCGTCAGAAAATTGAGCAAATTGCGACTCATCTGAAAAAATGACAGCTTGCCAAAACTTCAAGGGTCTGTTGGCCATCTCATCAGTCCACTTAATTCTCCTTTGAATGTTGGCTGGTCGAAGAAGAGGTTTTCGCCTAACTGCTCTCCCATAGTAGCCCAGTTGATGAAGGTACCGCACAGCAGTTCTTGAGCCAACTTGGACCTCCTCTGCAACATCTGCTGCCTTGCAATGGGGAGTTTTCTTAATGGATCACTTGCCAGCTTGAAAACACCTTTCTGAGGGCACAGATCGACCAGAATGGGAAGCTGTAGATTCCTTGCCTTCGCTGGTGAATTGCACAATCACCCGATTGATGGTAGAAAGTGGAATGCCAAGGTTCTGAGCTATCTGACGCTGGCTGACTCCACCTACCAAATGGCCAACAATTCGTCCACTTTGAAAATCGGAAAGTTTGTGTGCTCCCCTGGTTCGAGGAATAGTTAAATGTCATACAAGACCCAGGAACTCCTTTCTGCAAAGAAATAGTCAAATATTGGTGCAAATGACGGAGTAAAACTGCGTTATACAGATGACGTGAAGAAATTTAAGGTGTCTATTTACTTCTGTCATGTCTATGTTCTCTGTATATATATATACACACACACACACACACACACACACACACACACACACACACACACACACACACACACACACACACACACACACACACACACACACACACACACACACACACACACACACACACACACACACACACACACACACACACACACACACACACAGAAAGACCCACCCACATCTCTCACCTGTCAATGAATGGAATAGCTTATCAGCTCTCATCTAATCAACTGAACCCAGGTGGGTAGGATTATACAAAATTTGAACCCTTCCAGCCGAAGAAGCTGCATAAAGCAACCCAAGAAGACCTACGCAAGGTAAGCGCTACGCTGTTTCGAACCCTACCCAGGGTTCCTCAACAACTATAAAGACGTTCACACATTGTACACACATGAGAACCTCAATGCTACATATCCCCTTCGCTATCGGACCGGTTTCATCGCTTTATTGATACAATCCTAGCCTCCTGTGTTTTGTCGATTAGGTGAGAGCTGATTGGCTATTCCCTCCATTCACAGGTGAGAGATGTGGGTGGGTCTTTCTTTATTTATATATGACTGTTTTTGATGTTTGCACATGGTAATGCTTGGGAGCCTCATTGCTACGCATTGCTGTCTGTGATATTGCTGATGATTCGTCAATAAGCGATGAAACCGGTCCTGTAGCTAAGGTGGTATGGAGCATTGGGATTCTCATTTGTGTGCAATGTATCCTATGAACGTCTTTATCGTTGTGGAGGAACACTGGGAAGGGTTCGAAACAGCATAGCGCTTACCTTGCGTAGGTCTTCTTGGGTTGCTTTATGCAACTTTTTTGGCTCGATGAGTGTGGGAGGGGTCAATTGTATATACATATGTGTACATATATATATATATATATATATATATATATATATATATATATATATATATATATATATATATATATATACACACACACATATATATATATATATATATATATATATATATATATATATATATATATATATATATATATATATATATAAAAATATAGATATACTCCTCCCATGCTCTTCCAGCAGTAGAAAGCTGTGGAAAGTAATCATGAAAAGCTGCACAGGGTAAGCCCTTTGCTGTTTCAAACTCTGTCCGAGTTCCTCTGCGGCTTCAAAACAGCTGGAGTGGTGAGTCATCAGCAACAGCAATGACAGAAAAGCACATCACCGCAGCTCCCAAGCATGTACCACATGCAATGGTAATAGCAGTTAACATGTGAATAACAAGACCCAGGCATGTCTCTCATATATAGTCATGTCCACGCCAATTAATACCGACGCTGGACGGATGGACCGAAACCGGCTTTAAAGGCACTGTGTTCAATATTACTCTACTTTACCATTCCGCAAGGTCGCACAGATCGACAGCAACTACAAACGAAAAGAAAATGGCTGAAACATACATCCTTACCTTTTAAAATTTAAAGGATTCATGTTTATGTTGAAAAGCACAGGGAAGAGGGTCGACAAGACGCTATGGTAAACGGACCAAACCAAAAAAGTCAAAAAAAAAGAGAATAGGAAGACGTAAACGAATATACAATTATGATGAGGATAAATAAACCATAAAACCTAATATAACCCATTAGGTGACACGGATATCACTTTCACAACAACACAATAATGCAGGTGGGACTTCCCTTTTCTCTGATGCACAGGGTGGGCACAGGTCTCAATGGTGTCTGCTTTCGAGACAAGGAGGGAGACGAGAGCCAGTAACGAGCAGCACCAGCGATGGGTATGTCTTCAATTTGGCCACGTGGTCCCCTATTGTCCTTTTTCCTCCATGCCCTCCAAAAACACAGGGTGATCCCAGCTTGAGTCAATTCCTCATGAGGCTTCTCCTCCAAGCACGGTCTCCATCCATCCTCCTTTCCTCTCTGTTCTCTCCTGGTGGACTCAATTCTCCTCCTTGTGGACTCTCGAGCCCTCACAAGGCTCTCTGGTCCTCTCTCGCGAACTCCCCAGTCTTTACTCCTATGCAGGACATTTTCTTCCTCCTGGGTAGAGTCTTCCTCTCAGGTGCTGCCCATGAGAGTAGCCCCTATACAAAATAGATGTACATAATTTATTCTGGCTCTACAGCCCACTGTGCTGCCATGGTTGGCACACACTGGCCAAAGATCTATCGTAATCAACCTGTATGTCTCTGCAATGTTAAGTCCTCACCTAGCCCTGCCTACAAGAAGTTTTTACATATACGCAATTAATTAATCTGTCTACCCTGTCTATAAATTACAAACGCTGTCTCCTCAGCATCACGTGGAACAAATGAATTACTCTGACAGATCCCTGTCACATGGCAATCTAACCTATTCGAAACACATGGACCATACGACACTTACCACAGTCTTGCTATGGATCCCCCCTCCTTCCACGTAACAATACACAAAGTATTGTGATAAAGTGAAATTTACTTTAACTAATAGTGCACATGTCATGCTGTTGTATTACATTCAATAAAGCTGGGACAACTAGAGCTGGATGATCGGTCCTCCATTCAATAAATCTGGGACAACTCGAGCTGGAAGATCGGTCCTCCATTCAATAAAGCTGGGACAACCAGAGCTGGAAGATCAGTCCTCCATTCAATAAACCTGGGACAACTAGAGCTGGAAGATCGGTCCTCCATTCAATAAATCTGGGACAACTAGAGCTGGAAGATCGGTCCTCCATTCAATAAAGCTGGGACAACGAGAGCTGGAAGATCAGTCCTCCATTCAATAAACCTGGGACAACTACAGCTGGAAGATCGGTCCTCCATTCAATAAAGTTCAGACAACTAGAGCTGGAAGATCGGTCCTCTATTCAATAAAGCTGGGACAACTACAGCTGGAAGATCGGTCCTCCATTCAATAAAGTTCAGACAACTAGAGCTGGAAGATCGGTCCTCCATTCAATAAAGCTGGGACAACTGGAGCTGGATGATCGGTCCTCCATTCAATAAAGTTCGGACAACTAGAGCTGGAAGATCGGTCCTCCATTCAATAAAGCTGGGACAACTAGAGCTGGAAGATCGGTCCTCCACTCAATAAATCTGGGACAACTAGAGCTGGAAGATCGGTCCTCCATTCAATAAAGCTGGGACAACTAGAGGTGGAAGATCAGTCCTCCATTCAATAAAGTTCAGACAACTAGAGATGGAAGATCGGTCCTCCATTCAATAAAGCTGGGACAACTCGAGCTGGAAGATCGGTCCTCCATTCAATAAAGCTGGGACAACTACAGCTGGAAGATCGGTCCTCCATTCAATACAGCTTGGACAACTAGAGCTGGAAGATCGGTCCTCCATTCAATAAAGCTGGGACAACTGGAGCTGGATGATCAGTCCTCCATTCAATAAAGTTCGGACAACTAGAGCTGGAAGATCGGTCCTCCATTCAATAAAGCTGGGACAACTAGAGCTGGAATATCGGTCCTCCACTCAATAAATCTGGGACAACTAGAGCTGGAAGATCGGTCCTCCATTCAATAAAGCTGGGACAACTAGAGGTGGAAGATCAGTCCTCCATTCAATAAAGCTAGGACAATTAGAGATGGAAGATCGGTCCTCCATTCAATAAATCTGGGACAACTAGAGCTGGAAGATCGGTCCTCGATTCAATAAAGCTGGGACAACTGGAGCTGGAGGATCGGTCCTCCATTCAATAAAGCTGGGACAACTGAAGCTGGATGATCGGTCCTCCATTCAATAAATCTGGGACAACTAGAGCTGGAAGATCGGTTCTCTATTCAACAAAGCTAGGACAACTAGAGCTGGAAGATCGGCCCTCCATTCAATTAAGCTGGGACAACTAGGGCTGGAAGAATTGTCCTCCATTCAATAAAGCTGGGACAACTAGAGCTGGAAGATCGGTCCTCCATTCAATAAAGCTGGGACAACTAGAGCTGGATGATCGGTCCTCCATTCAATAAATCTGGGACAACTAGAGCTGGAAGATCGGTCCTCCATTCAATAAAGCTGGGACAACTAGAGATGGAAGATCGGTCCTCCATTCAATAAAGCTGGGACAACTAGGGCTGGAAGATCGGTCTTCCATTCAACAAAGCTGGGACAACTAGAGCTGGAAGATCGGTCCTCCAACTTAACATCCTTCCAGTGGAATGCACTCACATCAAGTTTGCAAAAATCCACCACGACCAGCAATATGCACAACTTTCAGCAACTTTACCTTCAGTTGTAATTATCGCAGGAGAAGGAAGGTCAACATACAAGATAGTTCTTTGCATTCATCACTTTATGTGTGCTAGTAATACAAGCGATGATCCAGTGCCGAGAATAAAAAAAAGTCAATGACTGAAGTCGTTGCTGTGAGCTTCGTTTTTCAACATCGGCCTTACGATACAATTTTAAACTTGTATCTCAATAAAAAAATACATTTCTAAAGACAGTTTGTCCATAGACTTCCTAATGTAATTTTGTTTCAAGCCATAAATTATCTACAACAGATCTGCTTCTCTTGCAGATCAGTTTTTAAGGCCATAAATCACGGCTGCAAAGCATCTGGTTGCTTAGTGTAGGGTTTTATATTTCCCCCCCATAAACTTTGATGAGGAGGATTTTATAGATGTCTGAAAAACTGCTGCCAGGATCGAGTTGGCGCTGCGGCATACGAAACCTTGCAGACCAATCCCAGAGTAATATGATGCAACCGTAAACGACAATGCCACAACAACTTCACATAACGAGTGAGCTGAGATCTAGGGACTCGGAGCTGAAGTGATGGGCTTTCCTTGTCGTTTTCGGAAAACATTTTGTCAAATGTCAGAAATCATACGGAGGAAGCCTTTCCGTGAGAATGAAATTCCATTATTCTTGTGACAAGAAACCTTGAACTTAAACATCATGAATGAAAAGTTAAGATTGAGTGAATTAAATACACAAGTCTCAAAGTGTGTATCTGAACAAATGAACATAGTAAGGGTACTTGTGGATCCCTTGGGGGTAAGAACCTTCGCGCATTGACCTCTCTCGCAAGCTGAGACAAAATTACATTGATTCCAAGCAAAACATGTGTCCAAGACTGTGTCATTAGCAAAGGTGGTGGTGTTATGCTTGCTATGTTTATTGATGCCCATGATGAAATCTCTTTTGGAAACACCTAACGACATATACTGACTTAGGTAAGTGAGATATTTGCTCAAAGTAACCTAAATGTGTCAAACCGAGATCTGGCCTCCAAAGCCAGTCGCCGACTGGGCATCCTACGTCGTGCAAAGTCCTTCCTTGGCACAACTGAGCTTCTAACCATTTACAAAGCTTTCATCTGCCGTCTGATGGAGTACTGCTCCCCCCTCGAGGCTGGTGCTCCTGCCTCACACATAGCTCGACTTCACGCTGTGGAAACCAAGGCTTTTAGGATCATTGGTAACTCGCACAATGAAGCTGAGGCTTTGGGTCTAACTCTCTCACCGGAGGCAGGTCGGTGGTCTTTCTGTCTTCTACCATCTCCTCTCTGAGCTTTGTCCCCCCTGCCATGTCTGTGATCTGCCCCCCCCCCCATATATTTCCTCAGGGTGCTCAAGGTCCACCAAAAATCCACTTCTGGTGAAACTTGCAAAATCAAGAATCACTGCTCACCTTCACTCATTCATTCCTCTCTTTTTCCTGCCTCTGGAACAAACTCTCACACTCTCTTCAATGCCACTCCCCCCCCAACCCCTCCAGGTCTTCAAAACAGCTGTTCACCACAATCTCATGTCTTCCCCCATCATAAACCATGATCTTTTCTACCCTTGTTAATCCACCCCAAACCCACCTCCTTCAAATTCCCTGCTTTCCTTCCTGAAAGTCCCTGCAGTACCATCTTGTTTACCCCATGTACCCCACCCCATCCCTCTCCCTTCCACAGATATCCTATTGTCTTTGTTCCCAACTATTTTGTGCTTTCCTTTCCTACCCCTCTTGTCTCCTACCTTGTAATATGTTTCTGTGTATTTGCTCTTTCATGAGCCTCGACTTGGCATTCAAAAAAAACCTAAAAAAACATTCCACAGTCTTCACCAAAATTCGCCATTTTTATGTCATTTCGTTTTGCCGATGATACCCGAAGGCTGAAACATCCAGTGTGTATTGTATGATCGATCATACGTGTTGATCTTTATGCCAAGGTTTGCTGTTTTTGTTGTACGACGGGGCCACGATGCACCTGGATCAGAGGAATACTGCAGTTTGTCAAGGATAGTGTTGATCAATATCAGCGGACGAGTGGAGTGATGTCTTTTATTTACCAGTGGTTGAGAAAGGAGCATTCATCGCTGTGGGAAACAAAGTAGAGCTGGAGCTTTGGGTGTTAACCCTCTTGATCTGACGATGGGGTAACGCAAAGAAAGCGTCAATTTTACTTTGCTTCCCACTCTGGTAGCACTCCTTCGGCAATCTCCAGTTGATAAAACCATTTATTACAGATATATTACAGAGGGACATTTAATACAGAGGAAGACTTGGACAAACAAGGGATGTGGGGAAGAAAAAGAGAGAGAGAGAGAGAGAGAGAGAGAGAGAGAGAGAGAGAGAGAGAGAGAGAGAGAGAGAGAGAGAGAGAGAGAGAGAGAGAGAGAGAGAGAGAGAGAGAGAGAGAGAGAGAGAGAGAGAGAGAGAGAGCTGTGAGTGAGAGAGAGAGAGAGAGAGAGAGAGAGAGAGAGAGAGAGAGAGAGAGAGAGAGAGAGAGAGAGAAAGAGAAAAAGAGAGAAAGAGAAAGAGAAAGAGAAAAAGAGAGAGAGAGAGTGAGAGAGAGAGAGAGAGAGAGAGAGAGAGAGAGAGAGAGAGAGAGAGAGAGAGAGAGAGAGAGAGAGAGAGAGAATGCATCCCACGAGATCAGGACATGGGCACAAAATAATCCCCCCCCTTTCTCCCCCCCCCCCACCCCAATCACTATGACCTACAAAGGATGGATTTTTTTGAATGATGCACTTGAACTTTCTTTTTGAATGCCTATCTACATCCAAACTCACGGCTCTTCATCTTTATCTGTATAGGAATCCACCCTCTCGCCGCATCGTCGGAATGACCATTCCTGGCGTTTTTGAATGATTTGTTGTGACTTTCAACTCGATACCCCCATCTGACAATCGTGATCAGTGGCTTTTTTTTCCCCTTGTGCATCTCAATCGAGTGAGGATTTCTCAAATGGCTGATATTGAACATGCATTATTACGTTTGTGAAATAACATGTCAAAGTTACACCAAGATATTTCCTTGTGAATGGATTTGCCACAGGAAACCACACCACCTTATCTGCTCACTGTCACCTGTATCACGTCACAATACCTCTACTCTTCTTTTTCCTGTTCCTTTCTTGCAGATTCTGCGTGGCACTCTCACACATCCAACTTCACCATCGTCGACTTTCCATTCAGCTGTTTGATCGTCATGCAATGTGCGCCTGGCAGGATAGTTTCGAGGTATGCACACGAGCCTCCAATCTGTCCAGCTTGGGTTCAAATCTTGGCCCAACTATTAACTGTCATCCTAGTGTTTCACTGGTAGAGCGATTCATCGATGTGTGTGCCATCCCTTGGATGGACGTTGAACTGGTGTCCCACTTGTCGGTACAAGTTGGTGGACATTAAAGATCCCACGGTGTCCTTCGTGTAGCGTTGGCACCCTCAAATTCCTGCTCTAACCTGCAGGGAGCACTTTATCGGTGACACAGCTGTACCCCCAGCGATTGATGCTTCCTACAGATATGTGCTGCACACAGATGAAGAAGAAGAAGAATAATAATAAGAAGAAGTAGTTGTGTGGTGTGTCAATTTTGACCTGCAAATGTAGAAGGATTCTAAAGCACTGATTGCCCCCATCTAAAAATTTCAAAAACACAGGGAGTTTCGAACCAGGCTCTGGCACTGGTACAAAGGCCTATTGTTGTGACAAATATAATGAGATCCTAAGAATCAGCATGAGAATAAAACAATTGATTTAACATATTTCTTCTGAAGGATGTGGAACTCCAGTTGCAACCCGATTGAGCAATGAGCGAGGAAGTCGCTGCATCTGATTCCCTAATTGAACCTAGACCTAGATATCAAGCACGCACTCCACCACTGGCCAGTTATCCTGCCAGTACATGTGACACTTGGCATCACCAGTAAAGAAAATGCATTTGTATAATAGGAATAATATTCTCAGGTAGATGAGCAACCTACTGCAGGTACCACAAGGAAGGGCAAGGCCTGACATGATTAAAAAAGGAAATTTGAAAATACATTCCGAAAATTAAGATGTGAAGTGAATGAAACTAGATAAGAGAATAAACCATGATAAGGTAAATGAGGCCTTGATAAGTAAACTTGGCTCTCTCACTTGCAGGAGCAAACGAGTTAAGTGTCCTGACGGACCCCGCTATTCACGGATTTGCTATTTGCGGACCCCGTGTGTTTGTGTATTCACTGGTCAGAGTGTGACCTGCTTCGACATTTGCACTTCGCGGATTTGCGTTTTTTCCACTTCATGACTGCTTTCCTATATCCACCTGGAAAATTGGAAATCAGCCACAATCACATTACATTAAAAAAAAAACATGCAAAACTAGATCCCCTAAACTACAGCCCAATTAGCTTACTGTACTTCCAATCATCAGCAAGGTCATGGAATCCATCATCGCAGTTGACATAAAATAATTCCTCTTCTCCAACAGCCTCATCTCAGATCATCAATTCGGATTCAGACCTGGTCACTCCTACGTTGGACATGCTGCTTCTACTCTCCGAACAATGGATGGAGGCCCTCAATATCAGACCTGAGATCAGGGCCGTCTCTCTGGTCTTGTCTTGAGATTTTGATACCGCCTGGCATCCTGATATAGACTGGACATTTGTCCGGACCAATCTTCCGATCTTTTGTCGTGTTTAGAAACTCGTGTATGTATCTCTTAACTATATGCTCAGGATGACCATTCTCACTGAGTATATTCATCATTTTGTCAATTTCAGCAGGAAGATTACAAGATTACATATGTTTCATTTACGTATGTTGGAAGCAACCTCCATCCTTACCACCGATCCAATACGATGTCGTCAAAAGGAATTTGTACGATCTCTGTGTCTCTTTCAGCATGGAAAGATCAAGGGAAGTACGGTAACTAATGGTGAATGGACCTTTGGGGAAACCCATCCCCCCTCTCTCCAGGATGTGGTTGGAAACGTCAATCATCGACGAACTCTGCTCTAGCCAATGGGAGCTTGAGGTGAAGATGATGATCCGACCAATGGGCGTTCGGATTAACCATGATGTCATTACGGTTGAACCAATTAGCGTCTACCTTATTGAGACCTGCGTATAAAGCACGCACCTTCACTTCCTCCTTCACTTGCCGCGATTTTTACCCTGAAGAGTGCAGCACGAAAAGCTTCGGTCACTATTATGTCGTGTTTGTTTGTATCATATTAAAGTTCTGTCGTACCAAACATCTGTTTATATATATATATATATATATATATATATATATATATATATATATATATATATATATATATATATATATATATATATATATATATATATATATATACATATATATATATTTATTTATATATATATATATATATATATATATATATATATATATATATATATATATATATATATATATATATATATATATATATATACATACACATAATGCCCCACTGTCTGTGACTGCTGAGGCCAGATTGTATTTTGCTCCATCAAGTGCCATCTGTCATGTGGACACATTATGTTATGTCCACCAATCACAAACAGGAAGCACCATTGATGTTATTAAGCAGTTGGGGAAAGTATTAATGTAATTAGGAAATTCTCCTGACTTGGATCAACATCAGGATGATGACCTCATTACGACGGCGTCGTGCCTGCCAATCCTGAAGGGCATCCAACAGTTCATGTGAGGCAAAGTCAAAAGCTGTCACCAAGCATATGAAAAGCTGAGCTACCGACCTGATTTCGCCCTTCTTAGGACTCATCATGGCAACATATTGCTGTTCCATCCACTTGTTGACTTTTGAAGCCCTTTAAACTTTTATACTGGCACTTGATACGTCATAGGGGAATCAACATTTCCCAACAGGAGCGAGAATTGCTTTGCAATGCACGACTCCTACCTGTCCAAATGAAGAAGAACAAACCCAATAACCACCATGTTTGGGTCTATTCGGCAAAATAAAAGGAGAAGAAATTTTAATTTACTTTATCTTTTGTAGACTAGAAACAAATAAAGACAACTAGGATAACAAACTCGAGATAAAAATATGTTTGCCTTAATGCACGCTCGAGCCGATACCCGAATCAAAATGAAGAAGATCCTTTGTAACACACCGTGTTTCGCTCCTTTCTAGGCTTTGCCTATTTCATATTAAAAATAACTCGATGTACATACATGAAGCAAAACATGCATATGGCTTATGTGCATCTAAATACATTGTGGTTATATACCTGGGATCATTCCAATTACACTGGGCCAATGGACTAACACCCATGTGTGAGGCCTGCTGATCTGTGCTGCTACATGCAATGGTGGCACATGATATTATAGGGGTGGAGTCAGGCCAGCTGTCCAACCAATGGGTGCAATGCAGTGGGGTGGAGTCAGGGCAGCTGAGTACTGACCCATGTATAATATGTGATATTTACGAAGTCCAAGAAGGGCATAACTGTGTAAAATTGACGAAACGCCCTGAAACTCGAGCTTGTTCTGAAACTTATAATAAAGTGATATACCAAGTTTCACTTGAGTGTGTTGAAAGGTATGGGAAAATAGTCTGAAAATCCACAGGTGGGACGGACAGACGGACAGATGTACGGCAAAATGGAGAGCAAACCTTCAGTCCCCCCAGAAAAAACCAGTTGGGGACTCATAAAAATTGTTATTCTAGAAGGTGAAAGAGTAATTATGGGGAATTAGCATGCACTGATAACTTTCCTTCTCATTGGAAGTTGTCATTTTATGAGGGTGTGGGGTGGGATGGGATAATCGGCCGCTTCCGATTCGGGACCGAAAGACATTAATAGTCCCTCACCCATTTCAATGGAGGGGACCATAGGTTTGCTTTCCGTCTGTCTGTCCATCTGTCTGTCCATCTGTCTGTCGTCCATCCGTCCGTCTGTCCCACCTGTGGTTTTTCCCTTCACCCACCTGTCTAATACCCTTTAACACATTCAATTGAAACTTGGTACATGGCTTTATTATGACAAGCTAAAGAACAAGCTCGAGTTTCAGGGCGTTTTGTCAATTTTTCACAGAGTTATAGCTTTTTGACTTCGAAAATATCACATAGGCAACGGACATGTATTGTATAGCAGTTCCCACTCTTGTTTACAATGCCATGATTTTACTCATGAGTGCAGAAGTAAATTTATTGTTTTGGCAAATAATTAACACTTGGTCAACATCCATGTCCTATTTGTGTTTAACATCCACTTTCCTTAATCAATTGGCAAGAAATTATACTGCCATAACGGATTGAAAGTCTACTTTTGTGAATACAAAATGGGATGTTTTACGCACACATCGTGTCAGGTTTTCAGCTTAAAGTCTGTGCAGTCTCGCCCTTCTTGGCCACCAACCCCATCCCCTCTCCCTCTCCCTTTCCCCGACCATTCCCATGATCTCCAAGGAACTTTCTCAACTCACAGAACACCAAATGAACCATGGTTTTGTCCATGTTTGATTCTGTATGGTTTTCCTTTTGGCCATAAAAGCAGATAGTTCAGAAGTGAGCACGCTAACATTCGGCCTTGATATGACGTCTTTACAACTCAGATTTCCATAATAGACCTGTCAAAATAGGAAATTTTAGGGTCAAACCCACCACAAATTGCAATAGTAATCATTCAAGTTTTTTTCACTCCAAATATATCATAGAATAACATACTAAAAGTCACCTTAAATCGGGGCATTGGAACAGCTTCATTTTGACCTCAGTTTAAGGTGACATAGAAGAAAAAATTGACAGCCAAAATATAGGGGGAGGGTATAGTAACATGACAAATTACTGGCCGATTCTCAATATTAAGATATCAGTAGATTCACAATAAAATTAACTTTCAAACAACACCACAAGTAATGATGTAGACCTAAAATTAACATCATGACGGAAGAAAAACATTTCTGCCTATCACTAAAAATTATCGAATTCAGACATATATGTTGACATTTTTAAATTCACAATTTTTTAATTTCCAAAGTAGGTCTGCAATTGGTCTGAATATCTATATACATGTTTTCTGACTGTCACAGTTTTTTAATTTTGCCAATATGTAATGTAGTTAGTGAGATATAGGCTTGTTGCATGGTATTGTGTACACTGTGGTCCAAAATGAGGAGAAAGCTGAGAAATTGAACCCAGTTTTAATAAGATAAACAATCTTCATGTTATATAATGCCCAAGTGTCTGTGCTTTCAGAAAATGTATACTTTGCTATGGGTCCTATGGATATAGTTGTTTGCAAAGCATGTTTTTTGTCCAAACACAGGCTATTTTTTTCATTTCTATAGCTCATTTTTTAGAAATGGGTTACATGTATGATTGTATATGTTGTCCAAAATGGTTGAAAATGCATTTTTTGTTTGACATATATCATTATACATAAGAATAGAACAATTCCTCGAAACAGGACATTTCTTATGACGTTCTGCATTTCTTGGCACCTTCAAATGTGTAAAATCTCAGATTTTGCAAAATTTCCCCCAGTCATAGTGAAGCTTACAAAATCTTATTCCAAAAATTTGAAATGCATCTGATAGAACATCTCAAATAGCAATTTACTTCTGCATAAAGTGATGATTTATAATGGCAAGTTTCAACATGGATCATTACTACATCCCAGTTTTTAGGTTCACTTCCATGATTGGGTCAAAAATGTTAGGAAGTATGTAACAAATTGCATTTACCAACCTGCTACAAAATTACTCGTAGCTATAAGCTTGATTTTATAACCATAGAATAAGTTTACCAAGATGGCCCTATGATATAAAAAGCAATACCAAAGGCCAGTTTGTGTTCAGTCTACAGAACATCAAAGGTCGTAAGGAAGTACGTAACATTTTAAAGAAATCTGCACTTTTAATCCTAAGATGTTAGTTTGGTTCATCACAGCATGTATTTCTATGGTTAAGTTTATGTGCATATTATATTTATGACCTGAATGAACACTGATCAATTTGATCAATTTGTAAATTTCATATGAATGACCTCTTTGCTCAAGGTCAAATATCAGGAAAACAAAATATTCTCAATATATGTGGTTTCCAATTTGTGTATAATACATATCTAAGCCATCAGACCAATTTTAGAATGATATGAGTGGTTCCTTGATACAGATAATTGATACTCTTTGGGTCTATTTGACCTTGAACCTGTCAGCAGCAATATAAAGAGGAAGAATTAAGCTCTGCCCAAATAGATCCTGAATCCCCATGATCTTGGCTAACAAATGATATGCAAAACTTAATCATACAATGACTTTTATTTTTTGGTCCTGTATTGCAATTTGTGGTGGGTATATTTTAGATATGTATTATTTTGGTCCTAAATGTGTGCATAATATCTTGCTCCAAGCCTATAACCAATTTACTGAAGATTGAAGGAGGGTTAACATATTCCAAAATTCTTCCCTTCAAATGGCCATTTCGGCATAAGTCATATTACTGCAAAACCTCAACATATTTACAGAATATAAAGTTACGAACATAAATAAAATACTATGATGAATCATTATACAAATAAAACACAATTATTTTGATACTGGAATTTCACGAATCAATATTCCTATAAAATAAATCAGACAATTAGTTTATGCTTATAAGTTTGGAATCGTCCTGGGTGCTGATATGTTATACTTTATCTCCATTTATTGCTATGGAATTTAAAATAGCAAAAACACCAAACTTAAAAAGCTATTCTAGCCAGAAGTACTAAGCTACTAAAAGCAAATATACAACACATTTTGTAATATGTACATGTGAATCTTAACAGTCCAATTCCAGGGTAGCCATTTTCTTTTCAATACTACATGTAACTAGTAAATTAGTACTACACTATTTGTTAAAACTACATAACAATCACTATTTTATAGTGCTATCAAGAGCTGACATGTATATCTAATGAAGAAAAAGAAATATTTTAAACTACTTCAAGTAAGTCACTTCTAAACAACACCTTGAAAAAACAGTCACAAATTACACATTATAATACATCCTCAGCATCACTTTCTGGATCAGGCAGGATTGTGTTAGAGCAGTGTAGGCCTTTACATTCTCCACATGCTGGAGAACATTCTAGGCCAAATTTTCCACATGAGCATCTCTGTGTACTACAGTTAGTTCTGCAATTGCAGTTGAAGGCTTCCAGAAGATTGTCAGGTGCAGGCTTCAAGTTAGTGTCCACAGGCACCATCTTATCATTAATGACATAGCCTTGTCAGTAGAAGATATTTCAATTAAGCTTGGATAAAATTCCTGTGGCTGCTTCACTAATTTTACATCACTTTTAATAAGTTTGGCTGCGGTTTCTATAATTCTTAATTTCTCTTCATCATGGTCATACTTCTTGGGTTTGGAGTAGAAGTCATGGATGATAGAAGATGCTTTATGTCAAAATCTAACCACATTTTCTTTCCACTAATCTCAGTGATAGTTATCTTGTCTCCAAAATGTTTCTCAAGTCTATGTTTCATGTAGGTAAATCCATATGGTTCAATTCCAGTCTCAACCAATATCTCTTCCATTTTGTTTATAAGATCCTGTATTGAGATTTGTTCCTCATCATTGACCGCCAAATACATGGCCACCTGATTAAAAGCATCTTCCCTTGCCGAATCAGGAGGTCTACCCTGCTTAAATCGTTTCGGTTGGATTTTATCATCTGCCATGAACTGTTGTGGTACCTGCTTCCCTGTTCTAAAATTTGTGCTACAAAGGTTGTGGTATACTGCATCTGCAGCATGCAAATCTTATGCAAACTCGTCTACCATTCACAATTTCTGACCACAAATCCTTGTGTTCATTGCAACACTTCTTAATTTTATCTTGAAAATCCATTGATCTGACTGGAATAAGTTTATGACTTTTTACCTTGCCATGGAATTTATCTGGATGCCCACAGAATATGCAGTTGTCTTTATAAATAAATGTATTTCCTGTGGATTTGCGTGTACTTGGTGTATTACTGAAAGAAACAGTCACATTCTTGCTTTCTGCTGGCACTAACTATACACTTTGGAGAACAGAAGTCCTTTCTACACTTGACATGCACAACTTGTCCAGGAACAGTAATTATACTGCTAGACCGCAATCCATT
Organism: Eptatretus burgeri; assembly: GCF_056783735.1. Lineage (NCBI taxonomy): Eukaryota > Metazoa > Chordata > Myxini > Myxiniformes > Myxinidae > Eptatretus > Eptatretus burgeri. Next base: position 61,768,487 of record NC_140975.1, on the reverse strand, counting down.
AGCTTTTGGAATGCCTTCACACCCTTTGGTACCTAACGTTGCAGTCTTTTGTCCACTCAATAGAGGTTCCTTACAGAAGACACACTTGTCCATCTTTAATAGATTACTTCAACCTGAGAGAAACAAAAACATGATTAGAATTGTAAATAAAGATGTTCCAGACTTTTAGGTGAGTGAGAACCTTTTCAGAATTCTTACCTATCCCCTGGATATACTTTTGCCCTACCCCCACACCCTTCTGATTCTCTCTCCCCTATGCATATTTAATTGAACAGCCCTCAGCCCCTTTCAATCATTAGTACATTTATTGTATATTCTATGGCAACCACAATAACATAGGACAAAGTAAATAGACCATTCAGTTATCTTTACTGGGGAATTAAATCTGAAATGGTCATACATCCAAAAATAACTCTTTTGGTCAGATTCTCCAAACATTATCAACTCTAAAAACACTAATCTTAGGTCAATACCATTACATATGGTATTGTTAGAAATGTATTTTCATTATGAATCTGTTGATCCCTCTATATTAGAGATAAGTTTCGAATTGTTCACAATATTACCATAAATCTAGACCCTACCCCAAAATTTTATTTTATGATATTTGTGGAAAAATGCTGCCTCAAACTGAAGTCAAAATGGAAATGTTCCAATGCTCCGATTTAAGGTGACTTTTAGTATGTCATTCTACAACATATTTGGAGTGGAAAAAAATCATGAATGATTACTATTGCAATTTGTGGTGGGTAAATCACTATTTTGACCGGTCTATAACCCTTGGTTGTGCGTTTGAGCAGATGCCAATGAAATAAAAACAAAGAAACATTACGCTTCATTAATTTTAACATGCTTCTCCTGTTTCTTGTTTCATTTCCACTTTATTAGGTGTAAAATGTTATTTTCATTCCATGCTACACGGAACACACCCTTCACCAAGGAAATACTTGCGTTTGGCAGAATGCTCGCCACGGACCTTGAGGGCCAAGAAGAGTCTGCCAAAACAATGCAGCCAATATCCTAAAGGGACCATTTGAGCTTTGCAGATTCTGAAAATATCTTTGGGTTGATAAAGCCTCACACACTAAATGTTCCCAGCTATAGGAAAGTCTGCTTTTTATGGTCTACAAGGGTATATCCAATATAGTGAAGTGAAATGCCCATTTACTGTGTGATGAGCATATTTGAAGGTCAGGTGAAAATGTGTCACAAAGCTCGTGTGTTAACACCAGCTGTTCTCATTTTTAAAATGTGTTGCTCAATGCTCCAAAAATAACATTTATCAAACCTAATTTAGCTGTCTCACCAACATCTGCATTATACTACAGCAAACAGCCTGCCAGAAAGTTATAAGGTGCGATGAAACTCGATATCTAAAATAATAAAAGAGAATGTGTGTGTCAGTCAGTGTGTCTCCTCCATAACTCTAAAACCATGAAACCTATCAGCCAAAAACTTTGCCTGAATGCATATGAAGAGAACTCTAACGGAGAGCATGAATGAAAATTGGGTGTTTGGGTAAGTTGAAACACCCCCTTTGAATATAATTTAGGGGATGCTCATTACAAAAACAAGGACAAATGTGTCCAAGAGCCGCGTCATTCCACCAGTCAACAAGAAGAAGAAGAACAACAACAATGCGGAGCTCTCTTAGAGCCAGCGTTCTCAATGCGACGCGGCTAAAAATTCATTACAGAAAGTCGAAACATCAGCATTTTGATCACAATAACAATAACAACAACAACTTCCGATATTTCGTCACGTGCGTTGATGGAGCCAATAGCGAGACCCGTCATGGAGGCTCCTCCTTCATGACGAGAAAATTTTGTATTTACGAAATTACAACACATTGAATGGAATAATCTTTAAATAGTAACGTGAACTTTTCGAAACTTTAAAGCAAATGTCCGAATATATTTAAAAGTTCATGATAGATGCTCTCAAAAAGAACCCTCAATGTGAGGATGTGTAGAGGTGTTTAGTATTTAAGGAGATCCGGATCCTGTATATAAAAGAGCCAAGTCCTAAAGGTTTTGTCTTCACCAGAAGAAGAAGAAGAAGAAAAAGAAGAAAAAGAAGAAGAAGAAGAAGAACAACGCGGAGCTCTCTTAGAGCCAGCATTCGCTACGCGAGATGCGGCTAAAAACAAAACAACAAAATAAGCCTTACCAAAATGGTGGTGTGTCATATTGGTCAGTCCTCTGTGACATCGCTGGGTTGTTAAGCCACCATTTTGTTTGGCCTACTCAAAAATGCCTTGCCTTGGAACTACGATGACCTATTATGGACTCATTAAAGTACATAATCGGGATCTTGCTTCGGATTTGAGGATATGATCACGTAGACTAAATAAGTGTTGCAATCTGAAAGCTATTTTTATAACTCAGTGTATTTATTTAAGAAAGGCTGTCATCCCTCATTCTGCATTGTCGTCTTAATGCAAACTTTCATAGGATAGGGTGTCACTCCACCTGGGACCTGCGATACTTGTAGGAAATCCAAATATTTGAACCATCCGTTTTTAAAATTCCCTATATATTATGGGCACAGATTGAGTCTATTTCAAAGTATGAAAGACGTTGGGATTGGCATGTCCGATCTGTCAAACATTTCGGCCATTTGAACCAGAAGCATTCCCGACTCTGCAAGGTGGTTCTGAAATTTTTCAAAGAGAGTGGAAAATCCATATGGTACAATGGATTACCTAAAGGCTCCTTCGTTCATCGCAATTATGTCTGGGTGCATGGCGGATATAGAGCCTCGTGGCTCTGAAAACACTATAAAAGTTAAAAAGTTTTATATAACACCAAAAAACCCCTCCCTCTCCTCATTCTCCCCTCCATCTTCTCTCCCACCCCCTACCTTCCACCACAATCACCCTCCTCTCTTCCCACCATACTCTCTCCTCCCCTGCACTCTCACACACACCTCCCCCCCCCCCGTTTCTCTCTCTCTCTCTCTCCCCCTCTTCCTCTCTCTCCCACATTTCCCTTTCTCTCCCTCCCCTTAGTATTCCCATCAACAAAATTATGGGTGGTATTTTCTCGTAATATATCTATTATATGAAGGTCATTCTAATAACTGATTCACTGAACTCACTGACTCACTGACTGATATTAAAGATCGGTACCGTCCGGGTGACGTAGAAAGCTGAGATTTTGCAAGCCGATGGACATCAAAGCTGATACACAGAGAAAAATCATAGAACCATCAGAAAGCTTCTGGAAATGAAAATATAAATAAATGAAAGTTATAAATGAAAATCCAAAAATGGAAAAAACAAATGCAGGTGAGAGACCCAAGACGATGGGGGAAAACGGTTCATTATTGCTTACAATATTTAAGCATACCCCGCTAGCACATATATATATATATATATATATATATATATATATATATATATATATATATATATATATATATATTACTAAAACTCTCATCTTGTATATATGTATGTATGTATGTATGTTCCCAAAATACAGCCAAAACGGTACACGATAGCGCAAAAATTTTCGGCAAACCTTACTCACCATTTGCCTGTGGTGTGAATATCAAGTTTTGTTAAAACCAAGCAACGAAAAAAATTATTAAAAAATCAATTCCCGATTCAGTCAAGTACTCTTTGGGAGTATTTGATCGATGCAAACAACCTCAGCGGTATAGTTCGCTGGAGCTTTTTTTTTTTTGAAATAATTTTTTAAATCAACCGCTGTCACAACGGGAACCCAACAGGTTCACGGGTCATCTAGTGTATATATATATATATATATATATATATATATATATATATATATATATATATATATATATATATATATATATATATATACATACATACATATATACATACTGTGTATTTCTATATACGAGGGGCAGTCAATAAATAACCTTAAAATGGCGATATAAATTTAAGAATGTAATGTGTGCAGTTGAAGACGACATATGTTATATCTATAGGTAAGAGTCATGGTTTGATGTTTTGCCTGTTTTAGATTGGGCAACATTGAGCGTATGACGTCAGTAGAGCAGTTCCAAGATGGTGGCTCCCTTAGAAACATGCACCATGGAGGAGGAATGTTCTGTCAACCGATTCTTGAGAAGTGAGGGTGTGAATCCCAGTGAAATCCATCACAGAATGAAGATGCAATATGGTGTTACATGTTTATCGTTGTAGCAGGAATGCGACTGGGACAGGAAGTTTAAAAGTGGAGTGTCCAGTTTGCCAGACACTGCTCGCTCAGGCCGGCCTCAGACTGCCGACACACCAGAAATGGTTGCAGGAGTTGAATGCGTGCTAAGGGAAAACCGTTACATTATGCTGGATGAAGTGGTCTCCGAATTGAATATTAACCATGGTTCAGCACACAATATCATTCACAGTGTGCTCAGGTTCTGCAAAGTGTCTGAAAGGTGGGTGCCCAGCCAACTCACACCCAAAATGAAAGAACTTCAATTTTAAACTTCCTGTCCCAGTCGTACACCTACTGCAGCGATAAACATGCATCACCAAATTGCATTTTCATTCTGCGATGGATTTCACTGGGATTCACACCCTCACTTCCCAAGAAACACATGACAGAACGTTGCTCCTCCCTGGTGCATGCTTATAAGGGAGCCGCCATCTTGGAACTGCTCCACTGACATCATACACTCAATGTTGCAAAACATGACTCTAACCCATAGATATAACATATGTCGTCTGCAACTACATACAATACATTCTCAACTTTATATCACCATTTTAAGGCCACTTATTGACGGCCACTCGTGTATGTGTATATATATATATATATATATATATATATATATATATATATATATATATATATATATATATATATATATATATATCTTCTTCTTCTTTTGGCTGCTCCCGTTAGGGGTCGCCACAGCGGATCATCCGTATGATCCGCATAGTGATTTGGCACATGTTTTATGCTGGATGTCCTTCCTGACGCAACCCTGGTCGCCTCTTACGACACAGGGATATGGTACACCTATTTTAACCGGGGTATACACTGGCCCAGTATACTGGTACTCATTTCGCCGACCTCGGAAGGATGACAGGCTGAGTCAACCCCCTGGTGTATTAATTCAGTGGTCCAACGGGGCTTGAACTCAGGACCTTTTGGATCTCAAGCCGCTGCCCTAACCATTGCGCCAACACCAGGATATATATATATATATACATATATATATATATATATATATATATATATATATATATATATATATATATATATATATATATATATATATATATATATATATATATATATATATATATATATATATATATATATATACCGTACATAAATATATATATATATATATACATATATATATATATATATACATACATACTGTACATTAAAAAAAATATATATATATATATAAACATATATATTTAGAAATATAAAGTGCTGTTAGTACCTCCTCGCTTGGTGAAGCAGTAAAGCACAGTTATTGTCCCATAACAGCCAAAACTGCACAATCTGTGAGCAGTAATCTGCCAGTCTGTTACATGATAACAGTACATCTGCTTTCCTGCCTCGCCAACCAGGAGGTGGGTTTGTGGTTGGGCATACCTCGGGTTTTCGCAATATTAGCAAAAGTATTCATCCCTGGTTACACTAAAAGTTTAAGTTAATCTATTAACTTAAATTATTGCATGAACTTTGAAAAGGTTAATTGTGTTGCACTCTAGGGGAGAGAGAGAGAGAGAGAGAGAGAGAGAGAGAGAGAGAGAGAGAGAGAGAGAGAGAGAGAGAGAGAGAGAGAAAGAGAGAAAGAGAGAAAGAGAGAGAGAGAGAGAGAGAGAGAGAGAGAGAGAGAGAGAGAGAGAGAGAGAGAGAGAGAGAGAGAGAGAGAGAGAGAGAGAGAGAGAGAGAGAGAGAGAGAGAGAGAGAGAGAGAGAGAGAGAGAGAGAGAGAGAGAGAGAGAGAGAGAGAGAGAGAGAGAGAGAGAGAGAGAGAGAGAGAGAGAGAGAGAGAGAGAGAGAGAGAGAGAGAGAGAGAGAGAGAGAGAGAGAGAGAGAGAGAGAGAGAGAGAGAGAGAGAGAGAGAGAGAGAGAGAGAGACAACACCTGTGAGTTGGAATCTCGACGCAGGTATAATTAAATTATAACCCTGGTACATTGCAGGCAGGGAATCCCTCGGATTGATGTTTGCGTTGAGGACCTGGGTGATTGCTGGTGGACATTGAAGATCTGACCGTATCTTTCGACGACGAGTTATTGCCGACAGCTTGAGCCAAGTTCCAAATTCCTGCCTGATCATATATGGAGCACTGCATCGGCATCGCAGCTGCGTCTCCCAGAAATGAAGCAACCAGCAGCCAGGTTGTGCATACGTTCAAATGGATGAGATCAAGAACACATTCACTCCAAGATGCTTCACGTCCATGAAAATACCATTGGATGATAGATTTTAAGGTAGGTAGTAAATAAGTGTTTAAAGGTGTTTTGCAGGTCAAGTAGTTTATCCTTTTTACCAGGTACAGTGAAACGGAATTGCTGACACTGCAAACCAGTAGTAACACTTGTAGATTTAAAGTGAAATGGAATGGAAGGTTTTCACTTCTATTAATGCCCAGGTATATTTATAGCTCTTATACGAGCCTCGACAAGGTATACAAACAGTAAAAATAAAAAACAATTAGTTGTTATTTTTAGATATCACTCCTGAATCAATGAACCCTTTGAGGCTTTTGTGATATTTTGAGGAAACGAACTCCCGGTGCCCTTTGTGCAATGAAAACGCTCTAAGAGGCCCTGATCTCCACGTGTAGTCGACTGCCTTTAAATAATACAACGAGGCCATAGTTATTTAATTATTTTCAAATGTGAGGACACATAATATGAATCATGTCCTACATAGATTCTGGGACTCGCTAGACTAAGCTATGAGTAACTGTTAAAGGAGATAAGGCATTTTTTTTTTCATTAGAAAGGAGGCAATTGCATTGAGATGTTTGAGACAATGAAGGGTGTGGAAGCTGAGAGATAGGTGCAGTGGGGTTCCCAGCAGAGTGGACGGTGTTCGTGCCATGAGGGAACATCTGGCTCTCACGTAACGTCTGCCGAGTAAATCTGACTCCCACGTAAACATAGCTGGCACAAGCTTTGTGCGTTTTCACGTCATGAACATGTCATTTCTCAAAGAGTGGGAGCCGTTGCTCCGTTTGTAATGCCGCACAGCATTGTCTTTCCAATTATTGCACACGTCCATTAAATAAATCACCAAGCTTGACATGTTTTCAGCAAGCACTCCTGCAAGGTTCACCGTCCATTCACTGGCAGTGATGGTCGAGGGTTTGGGTAGCGAGTGGCTGTCCACAGTTCTCCAGAGTTTGCATCGGTCCACGTCGTCGGTCGACTTCACTACGGGCTGCTATCGGGTCTCAGCCTTATTACCAGTGAACTGGAAAGGTTCTCCAACTCTTTCATTGTACACAGGTACACCCCTTTCTCTCAGGTATTTTTTGAAGTCTTTTCAAGTTCTCTTTGGAGCTCGGTGAGCCAGAGTAGCAAACCACATACTGGAGATGATAATATCACAGCGTTGAAGAAAGATCTCGAAGACAAAACATTAGAATTATTAGATAGATAGAGGTCTACATATGAACACACACACACACACACACACACACACACACACACACACACACACACACACACACACACACACACACACACACACACACACACACACACACACACACACACACACACTGTCTTGCCACCTATGAAGGCCTTTAATCAGTAAGAGTTTTAACAGAAACATAATCTAACAAGTCTGCGAACATGGTTCAGGAGCTGCTGAAAAGCACTGATCTCAACCATGTAACACTCAACAGCTCAAACAAAATCTACTCTACATTTGGCCAACTCTGGATCAGGTTGTCACACACAATATCATCGATTAGGTTACTTCATGGGTTTTGAAACATTGTGTGACGCTAAAGGACATACTACCAGATACTTCCACATGTCATCCGTTATATTGAGTTCTTATCACAGATTGCTAAAATGATGCTTGTTTCTATCCTGGCAGGACATTGTATGTTACATACAGTGGGGTTTTTTTTACATTGACTAAAGGCCCATGGTGGAACTTGCACACAAATCAAATGCAGATCAAAGATATTAGGAGGACTTTGTGTACCTTTACATGCGTGACAAGGACATTCAGAGACAATGGACAAACACTAATTTGACAAACATGATATATTTGGGATCTGAACTCATATCATAGTTGCTCATATCATGCGCAAGGGATTCAGATGTGGAACACTCACATGTCAATAGGAAACATACATAAACACTTACTTGTTGATTATTGAAAGTACACAACAATTATCTATGATTCGCAGACAAATTCAGTAATTTAAATTTATTGCAAACACAGAGTCCATGCACTCGTAGCACTCGTTACACTCGGTGTATACTCGCGGAGACTGTTTTGCAAATCCGGACATTAAGATATGGACAATTGCTTTACTTGCTTGTATCACTGGTGAAAGATAATGTGGTGCACAAATGGGTCTGGGGTGTGTGAAGGCATGGGTGAGCTCAAAGGGAGATGACGAGGGAGAAGCAAAATGGAGGTAGCTGAAGGAGATGCAGTAGATGTTGTGTATTAATAAAGGCATTGCTTATATCCTGGCAGTTGCACAATGAAACAGATGGCAAAGTAATACTCCCAAACGTAAAAGATGAATTTGTTGCAGTTGTTGAGTTCACCGGATGCTGCCACTGAGTATTGGTATGGATTGTTAGACTTGAGTACCTCTGAGAGTTTGAGTTTTGAACCTCATTTTGAGAGCATATGCTTTGGACCTTCTGGGCTGAAAACCCTCATTGCAAGCATAAGCGTCTTTGAGCCGCTCAGCATGTCAGCACAAAAAGCTTGGGATTAATTTGAACCAACAACCTTGATTTTCAAAGCAGATGCTCCATCTGGTACACAGGCTTGTGGTGATTTAGAAAGGAGGATAAGACCCATCCCAGGTAGCCAACGATGCTCGACGGACTCGCGCTCGACACCCTGCCGGCATTATTAACAGTTAGCCAGGTTCAGTCTGGCGTCGTTGGCTACCCATGATGACATTGATTATGTGAGCGATAAATACTAGCACGTCTCTTATATCGCAATCTGATATTGATCGGATGAGCTGTGGTGCAACCTGAGGTTTATTGTAGAAATTAGACACAAATGCCTTTTACAATCGTGTCGTCGAGATCATAGTGTACCATGACAGCGATGTAGTGAGGGCATAACTGCTTTTGTTACGAAATGAGTTTCTGTATCGAGTCGAACCACTTGATGAACATTTGAATTGAAGAAAAAAACCCACAAAAACCAGAAGGCACCGGTGTATGATTTTGCAAAGTAGCTTTGGCTTTTCGTTTCATCTCCTATTGGTTGGCATATAGAGCAGGGCCTGCCAATTCTTCTACTATGGCTTGGTGAATAGCACCATAAAATATCGCAGTCCAAGTTTGATAGCCAAGCAATTGGTTTTGCTAGAGGCTGTTCGGAGCAGAGCCGGTTAAAAAGCTATTATGTGGGAAGCGTGGAAAAGCTTCTTCATGATGGACACGTTATAAATAGCGTTTGAGTTGCTGCATCATGGGACCGCGGATGTCAAGAAAAGTTTGTCGAAAAGATAAGGCAAATAAAAAAGGATCTCAAAGGAAACAAAATCATAATTTTTACTATGTATGCAGACATGATGGAAGATGATAGTTGCAAATTTTCGCTTCGTTAGGTTATGTGGTTCCAGAGAAAATGTTATTTAAGATTTTTCTTGAATCCAACATGGCTGCCCAACCATGTGACCTATCAATTATAAAATATCAAAAGGCATCAGTTCACCACTTGCTTGATATGTGTACGAAATTTCGTAAATATATATTGAAAGGATTTGTAGTTAAGCTACGGAAACCAAATGTGATGGACGGACGGATGGACGGAACCCATTTCTAGACCCCCTGCCAACTTCGTTGGTTGGCGGGGGATAAAAAAGGAAGAAGCTTCAATTAAATAAAAGTGTTTTAAGTGTGTAATTATATAGCATCATGTGAAATGAGACCAGGCAGGACAGGTACCGTTTCTATGAACCTACGACAGCAGAAACCCTTTAGAATAAAGTGTGACACACATTCATTGCAGCTGAAGGGACAAGCCCATTGGTGAACACATAGGTGAGTGTAACTCTGCAACAGTAATCTGACAGGTAATCACATTCGCCACTGAGATGTGTAGTCTGTGTTTGAATCGAGACCTAGCTAAGAGCTGGCACCCAGGTGTGTCTCATGCAGGGCGAAGTATCGATGTGTGCACCGTCCATTGGATGGACGTTAAGCCGGAGGACCCGTGTGCCAGCAATGATTTGTTGGTGGACGTTAAAGACCTCATGGTGTCTTTTGTGAAGGGTAGATGACTTATCGGTGACCGAATTCAAAATTTGAATGTCAGGCCTGGCCGGCCAGTTCAATAAAGACCTCGGCCAAAAAATTTGCCCAACTGATCCCCCAAGACGGTGGGAATAATTGCGGCCATTAAAACAAGTGGTATACTGTAGTAGGGTAGAGAAGCAGTTTGTGGCAAGGGGAAAAGAGGAGTGAATGCAAATTCTACTTTTAGATGCATGGTCAATTGGTCATGACGTTTAGTCGATGTGCATATTGTGGTCACATGATTCTCCTTCTGCTTTGCTATGACACTTAACACCTCGCACACGATGCCTGCACAGTCCAGGATGAAGACCACTCAGTGGTTGAAACGTCAGTCCTGAGCTTCACCTGCTGGGCAGCTATACGAGCTGGTGGTTCATTCATTTTGAATATGGATCATCCCAACCACAACCATTTTTTATTTAATTTTCTCACAAAATTGTATTATCTTCATCGATACATTTTAGGTGTTACCACGACTCAATGTGGAATGAACCGAGGAGTTAATGACCCAATGGCATGCATTGAAGCCGAGGTGAATGGCTACTGCACTATGGCGAGGACACTAAAACCTGCTGACGAGCCAAAAGGTCAAGTGTACAGGTTTTACACCGATACACGCTCGGTGAAGATAAAACAGTGTGAAGCCCAGAATGTTAGTAGACCCCAACATCTGTCATTTTCACCACCAAATGGAGTCAACGCTGCTTAATAAGGATTCGGTTGCTATTATCTAGTTATGTAGTTCCATCAAGTCATGTCCAACCTCTGGTGACATTCATTATCCAAATGCTCCAAACATCCCTGTCCTGCACTGCGTCCCAAAGCTCTGGTGGAGGCAGCTTGGTTGATTTCTCAACACTTTCATTTTCAACACGTATGATGTGTACAAAGTACAACAGTTTCTGTTTCATCATCAGCTCTTCCAATGTACATAGTGGTTTAATTTCTTCAAGCACTGATTTGTTTGTTCTTCTTTCAGTCCATGGAATGTTTAACATTCGTCTCCATCACCACATTTAAAAACTGTCGATCTTCTTCCTTTCTTTCTTTTTCACTGTATACGACTCACATCCATACACAACAACCGGAAATACCAGCACATTCACCAGACAGCCAGACTCCCATTGGTTTGTTTTGTCACATCGTTGTTTTTCCAGATTTTTATCAATCCTGACATTGCTATTCTCCCCAATGATAACCATCTGTTAATTTGTAGCGACGGCGGCATTCTTCAGGGTCTCTGCTGACTTTCTCAAAGATAAGTTTTCCGCTCTTTTCTTGTCACATTTTTCCTGTTATTTTGTTGTTCTCATGTTTTTCTGTGTTTCTGGTTCAGTTTTGTTTTAAAACTTATGCTAATTGGTGAGTATTTGTCGATCTTTTCAAATTGGGTTTCCCTGAGGCCGACCCTTCTTCCCGTCTGTGAGCACGATCTCGTCTGTTGTATTTTCTCCTTTACCGAATCTTACCAATTCTTAAAAAAAATGAAAAAGACATATATGTTTTCCCTTCTCTCCTTTTTATACGCCCGATATATATATATATATATATATATATATATATATATATATATATATATATATATATATATATATATATATATATATCGGGGCGTATTATGTGATTCCGGTCGTCCGACCATCCGTCTGTCTGTCCGTCCGTCCGTTCCTGTCCGCACTCTAACTCCCAAAGTTTTCAACTTTCACGTTTCATATTTGGTACATAGGTACAGACTGTGGAGACGGTGTGTCGCGACATACGTTCGTCATCTAAAGTGGTTGCCATGGCAACCAGGATGCTGTTTTCCATGTAGTAGCACAATTCTGTATATACCTGAAGCACAACTCGCCTGTACTCCACCCCCTCCTCCAAGTATTGAAACAAATCTCTGATCCTACAAATTAAATAAATCCCAGTTTGCAATGCATGTTCGTCTTCCATCAATTATTCTTTTTTTTCCAACTTCAGTGCAAATTGATCCCACCTCCTTAAATCTACCTCCTCCTAACTCCTCCCCTGCTCCCTCCTGCCTTACTCCTCCCATCTTGTCCCCCGATCCTTTCTCCTCTCTTAGCACCTCTCCACTGCCCTCTGCTTTAGTAACAGCTCCTCCTCTGGTATCCCAAACCGTATGATGTTCAAACATTTAAGTGGGCTCCGTTCCAACCGAACAAATATCTCACTCTCATTCAGTGCACTCCTCAATATCTCAAACATGTTCTTTCTTTCCTCTCATCTGTCAACTGACCGACGCAATCTGTCAACTTCCCGACTCAGATCTCACCCAATGCTACTCCATCTCTTCTGGATTTAATTTTGACCAATCTCCCAGAAAATGTCTTCTGCTCTCTTTCTGCTCCAATCGGTTCATCTGACCAGATGCTTGTTAAAGTTGTCATCTCTTTGGCCATTATTTAGAGCAGAAGTGTATTTGCTCTGCATCACGTGAGCACAAAAAGTATAATGAAATTACATTTGCAGACTCAGAAATCACTCGTTAATCCTCAATGAATGGGAAATAAATTCCAAAGTCCCCAAAACAAAGGATTCAACAACAATGCAGGAAATATTTTGAGTCGATACCCCCGACCACACTCCCAATCCAGAATTAGAGGGGCACTCGGTGGAGCACATACCTCCACCAGGCTGAACAGTTTACCTTTAGTATCCCAATAACAGCCCGGATCTGCATCGGGACCTGAACCAAAATCTATATAATCAGCTTGTTCTTGTCACCTACCCAACTCATCCACCAAGTTTTATTATAACTCGTCCACAACTTTTAGAGATATCATGCGATATGTATATTGTTTTGACGCTATCTCTCAATGACAACGTTAAGGTCCTATCTAAAAATTAAAAAAACATTTCTTGTATCCGGATCCGGGTCTTCACTAAAATTGGAAGAATTCTTCCTTGTCACACACCAAACCTCTCCATCAAATTTCGTTCAAATTTGTCTGCAACTTTTTGAGATATCCTGTTCATAGACGACAGACAGACAGACAGATACACAGTGGTGAAAACATAACCTCTGTCCACCTTTAGCAGCAGAAGTTAACCAGGGAAATAACTTTCAATGCCAAACCACACTCGTCCCACAGCTAGAGCCCGGACCACCATATACAGGAGATAACAGTGTTGTTCGTCTTTCTGCTGCTCCCGTTAGGGGTCGCCACAGCGGATCATCCGTTATGATCCGCATACTGATTTGGCACAGGTTTTACGCCGGATGCCCTTCCTGACGCAACCCTGGTCGCCTCTTACGACACAGGGATAAGGATTGGGTTTCGCCATGATTCCGGGCTGCCCTACACCCTCTCATAGCGCGGCCCAGCACAGAGCTCCCGTCCTCAAGCGATCCTCCAACCCAAGCCTCTGAGTAGCCGGATTACAGGCGCACGCCACTACGCCCGGTGATATACAGGAGATAACTATGGGATTCTATTTACTCCTGCACATGCAAATAATTTCAAAGCCTTCATGTTTATTTCATTTACTTAAGAAATTAAGGTGGGAGACCATGAAAAATACTTCATCTGACAAGATGGTGCAGAGAGGTGCACACTTACCTTGAAGTTGCCCGTTCTGGTTTTGATTCCCGACCTGACTGTAAACTGCCATCCTGGTGGTTCACAGCCACGGCCGTTGCACGAATGCATGAAATCCTTCGGAATGACGTTAAGTCGGGCATCCCATCTGCTAGCATTAGCTAGTGGACGTGAAAGATCCCACGGTGTCTTACCCTGAGTGGATTCCAAATCACTGTCCTATCCCTCCAGGGGGCACTGCATGAGGGGGCACTGCTGCATCTCAGTAATGATGCAACCAGTGGGCCAAATTCAAAATCAAATCCTTGTCCAATGCGCATTTGCACACAACAGCAGCAATTGCGATAACTCCTAATAATTTGATCAATATTTTTCGTGGTTAGATTATAATCAACTGAGCCGATGACAATACGTTACGATCACGGACATAAATCTGAGACCCAAAAACTTTTAGGTCCACAGATTTGTGGTGACATACAATAAGGAAAGAAAAGCCAATGGATGACAGACTCATGTTACCTGTGTGATGGATGGACCCAGTTCAAACTTATCTCGCGAGATTTTGAAGACTGTGCTTGGTGGATCAGTCAAATGATGTATGATTGATTGTGAAAAGGCAGATGCTCTTCACACCCAATCAAGAACCCAAAAACATCGTCATGGCTGCCTCTGGTGCACCTAATATGGGAAAATGCAATCAGTTACATTTGCTGCCTAATGGAGCACATTTCCCCCATGGAAGCGTGAATTTGATACAGGAATGGTCCTTAAAGATGTTGAGTTTAGTTCCCCTTTAACTGAGTAAATGTTTCATGAATTGATATTTGGAATGCTATTTGAATAAGACACAAGTTTCATCCGTATCATGAATCATAAATCATTTTGAAATCCTATTACGACTCCAGTACTCCTTAACGGACCCAATGATCTCCAACTTCATGGAGGGTCTGCCAGGGAACGTTTTTGGCCCAGGTCATTCATGAACCTTCTGGACAGACCTGACGTTTGACTGAAGGGGGAAGGAATTTGGAATTTGTTCAGGGTTCCAGGGATAACTCGCCTGATAACTCGACAGTTCATAGCTGTGTCCAGACTCGAACCCAGGTTCGGAGCCTCAGAGAGGCAACTCAGAGCCTCTAGGAGTCTAGGATATCCTGCCAGACCCCTTATTCATATTCATAGACAAACTCAGATCGACGTTACAAGAATGATGCGGATAATGCTTTGCGAGGCATTCCCCAACAATTTGGACCAACACGAATCCCATCAGAGTCGAACCTTTGATATACCTTCAGGGTACAATTGTTTACTTGGAACGTGTACACGAAGCAAGCACAGGACATCATTCTTCATTGTCTTGTTCATGAAAAATTACTTCGTGGTACAAGGCTCTCAGGAAAACAGATATCCTTGACAGGCAATCATCAAACAGCCCAATTAATCACCGGTAAAATTTAATAAGGTTGGTTTTCATTGATCGAAACTTATTCATTGCTCCATCTATCTTATTGTTTCGTCGTTCTCCGCCACCTTGATTTTCAGAACATAAGCGGGAAAGGTGTTGACTTTGAGGTCAACACAAAAGTGCATGTTTTATGATGGAGTAACCCCCACCACCAAACCCTGCCGCACATTAAGATCATAAATACTTTGTCATTTCACCCATATGCCTGGTGTTGGCTTAATGGTAAGGGATCCTAGGATCTTGAGTTCAAATCCCACCTGGCTGTTGAATTAACACAAGGTGGGGTTGACTCTGCCTGTCATCCTTCCGAGGTCGGCAAAATGAGTGCCAGCACGCTGGTATCCTGCGTCGGAGTGGCGATCCGTCCAGGATTGTGCCCAATAGCCCAGGAGACTGCTAAGGCAGCACCAACGCTCTGCACAGAGTATGGTCCTGATGGAGGGATTTCACTTATTGCTTTCCATCGTCATTGTCCTTCATTATCACAGGTGTGCAAGCTCACCTGGTGATTGTGTTTCTCAATGGATTCGTTTTCTTTAATGCAAAAGAGTAAACATCGAAATGGAATATCTTAGGTTCACTACCGATACAAATGATGAAAACAAATAACCATTCCAATTACAACTACGCAATTGCATAACAGAACCGATTAATAGTTTGTTCATACAACATTAAAAAAAAAAGGCATTAGATGCCAAAAAGTGCATTTAGTATTTATAAGCGGTAATCTAATATTGCGTTATTAGAATCATTCACTCCGCGTGGCAGACCTTCAGACAGCTTGCCAACAATTTATTTTGAAATGTCTTGCAGGTACAGTATTGCCAAAGGCTCTTAAGGGATTTTGAAACTCTTTTAACTGTGTTGTAACAACAAACCGATACCGTGTATGAAAATGCCAAACATGTGTAATGGTTTTAATCTCACTGCCTTGTATCCCAAATAAATTACACGAGTTTCTCTAATCTGTTCAATAAACGCTTTCTGTCCATACGAATGTCCCTGTATTTTACATCGAAGTGCGATGATGTCTTCCATGTCCATGAGTTTGATTTCATAATTTAGCCTTGTTTAGCAAGTTTGCTCACTGAATGACAGACAGAACTACTGCTACTTCCTTTACAGCCCCAATTGTTTCGACATTCTTGTGGGATTGGCCAGGGAAGCTTTTTGGCCCAAGTCTTTAACGAATTGGTTGGCCAGGACTGACGTTCGACTGAAGGTGGAAATAATTTGTAATTTGTTCAGGGAGCTGGCGATATCTTCTCTACTCTTCACAAAGGACATCGTGGGGAGCATCGGTGGTGCGCGTTTGTCTTTGCCGTCACCGATGATTCACACATAAGTGATGAAACCACTCTGTCAGCCAATGGGGACTTGTAAATTTGCGATTTTTATGTCTGCACTACATGTGAATGTCTGCAGCATTTGACAAACCCAGATAAGATTTGAAACAGCAAAGTGCTTACCTTGTGTAGTCTTTCCTGGTTGCTTTATGCTGCTTTCTTTCTCGAGAAAAACATGGGGATGAATGATGTAAAGATGCGAGCCAAGTCGTGATAATTGATAGTCGCGCCCCAACAAAATGATAGCTACCCGGCAGCTAAGTTGCCATATGCAAGAAGTAGAAGAAGAAGAAGAAGAAGAAGAAGAAGAAGAAGAAGAAGAAGAAGAAGAAGAAGAAGAAGAAGAAGAAGAAGAAGAAGAAGAAGAAGAAGAAGAAGAAGAAGAAGAAGAATCAGCAGCATTGAGATTCTCATGTATGTGCTACTTGTGAATGTCTGCAGCTGTAGAGGAACCCAGGTGGGGTTTTAAACAGCAAAGGGCTTACCTTGTGTTGTTGCTTTCTGGAGCTTTCCTGAGCTGGAAGAACATGGGGGCTATATATATTTATATATATATATATATATATATATATATATATATATATATATATATATATATATATATATATATATATATATATATATATATATATATATATGTACAGCATATATTTCATTGTCTTCTCACACTCAGTGCAATATTTGGTCCTGCATACCCTTCGCTAGCTTCACAAAGTCTGTGGTGTATGAACTTCGGGCCAGCACATTTTATGTTGTTAATAATTTCTGATAACTTGTGTTGGGTGTTAACGTTTTAAAAATACCCTGTGGCTGTTGGCAATGTCGGAAGGTTTCATGGACAACATGCCACCCGCAAGCCATGGGTTGAGAACCACTGCTCTAGGCTGTCACACCTGCCCTAGTGTGGGTATGAGTTGAGTCATGTGCCAAAATTATAAAAGTGTTTCTTTCAAAAATTATCATTCAAACAACGTCATCAACTCGTTAGAGTCATACACTCAATAATACAAATATTGGTTTTCCACATGGCCTACTCCTTTGACAATGGTGACTGGCTACAACATATTATTGCTGGCGGAAAAAAACATGCGTGGCTTGGAAAAAGTTATGCAATATTCATCAAACCAGTCAAACGCCACTGGCATAGTGAAGTTGATAATGTTTTTTGGAAAGATTTATTTTCTGAAACAACTTGCTGCATTTGTGTGATGCAAAACTTCACTTTTTACAACATCCAACAGCGAAACCCCGTCTGCTGAAATGACCCTTATCACAGTATGACCGAGTGATTCTTGTTCCAGGAAAAATGAGTTTCCCCAATTGGACGTCCACCAAAAAATGAATTTCATCTGTTCAACATCTGTTCCACACCTGTGACTGATTTTAAAGTCAGAGAAGGATAGTGTATGAACACACCTTTATGGCTGAGAATAATTACGTCTTACTGGCAGGATACACATGAGTTGGACCGCAACGTCAAGCATAGTGAATGCCAAAGGGATCTGAAAGATGGGAGGAAATGTGAAACTTTGAACAAAACCTGAAACTTTTCACAAATCATTCGTATTACCAGACTTGGTGGGGTAATGGTTGGAGCGTCCGCTCTGTGTCCAGGAGGTCTGCGGTTTGCACCCAAGCCGAGTGATACCAAACACTTTAAAATGGTATGTGCTGATCGCTTACTTGATGCTCAGCATTTAAAAAGAATAAAGCATGGACAAACAACCATAGAACAGCATTTATAAATATTTTTTGACACATACAGTAGTTGAGGAGCCAGTGCACTGAATGTATCAGGATGTAACAGAACAAATTCAACAGCAGAGAAGGGGGGGGGGGGGTACCAACAGCAGAGTTGAAGGATAAAATAGAGAGAGACTTGGACAAATAATGGGTGTGGGGAGGAATCAGGGGTAGGAAAGGATGCATGGGGTAGACAAGATGGATACAGAAAGAAACCCTCAAGAGGGAAAAACTGGAAAGTTGAAAAGAGGTGGGCTTGGGGTTGGGGGGTCAATGAGGGAAGAAAATATAATGGTTTTTGAATGGGGATGATCTAAGAAGGTGGGGAACATCTGTCTTGAAGACTTGGAGGGAAGAATGACATTGAAGATAATGTGGAGGTTGATTCCACAGGTGGGGAAAAAGATGAACAAATGAGTGGAGGTGAGCAGTGATCCTGGATTTAGGTAGTTTCACCATCAGGAGGTTGATGGTGTTAACGCATATGCCCTGCAGAAACATGGGAGGGAACAAAGCACAGAACGAGCAGATGGTGCAAGACCAGAAAGGAGGTGGTGGAAGACAGACCGACCACCAACCTCTCTGCGATGGCAAAGTGGTCGGCCCAAAGACTCAGCTTCAATATGGGAGATTGCAATAATCTTGAAGGCCTTGGTTCCCATGGCGTTAAACTGAGAAAGGTGGGAGGCAGGGGAGCTAGCTCAGAGTGGAGAGCAGTACTCAATCAAGCTGTGGATGAAGGCCTTGTAGGTGGATTGCAGTTCAGGTGTGCCAAGGAAGGGTTTTACACAACGGAGGATGCCCACTTGGTGACTAGTTTTGGAGACCAACTTTGAAATGTAGTTTGCCCAAGAAATATCAACGTTTATAGTTACCCAGGAGTTTGAGTGACTGAACGTCCTCAAGAGGATTGTTAAGAAAGTAGATGGGGGTTTTACCAGATGGTCCTTTTGGATAGAGATAGTGAAAGTGTGAGATTTATCAGGATTGAAAGACATGTTCCAAGTGTTTGACAAGCTTGTGATTCTATCAAGGTCTGAAGATAGGGAAGATGCTGCCCCCTGTATATCTGAAGCATGAGCAATGTAACGATAGAGGGTGGAGTCATCAGCAATTAGATAAAGGCGATTTTCCAGAGGGTCATCGAGATCATTTATGAAGATCAAGAAAAGGACTAGACCCAGGACACTGCAGGGAGAGGAGATGAAAGGATTCCCATGAGAGCCACATGTTGGCTACGAGAGTAGAGGAAGTCAGGAAGCCATGAGTGGAGTTGGCCTTGGATGCCGCAGGCAGACAGTTTGAAGAGTAAGGCCAGATGCTAAACTGTATCAAAAGCAAGAGATATGTCCAGAGAGATGGCCCTGATCTCATGTCTGATAATGAGGGCCTCCATTCATGGTAAGGTGAGTAGAAGCAGCATGTCCAAGGTGGAGTGACCTGGTCTGAAACCAAATTGGTGATCTGATATTAGGTTGTTGGAGAAAAGGTTTTCATATCAACTGCGATGATGGATTACATGACCTTGCTGATGATTGTAAATAAGCTGAAAGTTTTGTAGTTAAGGGGATCAGTTTTTGTACCCAATTCATGCAATGCAGTGATGTGGGTGGATTTCCAAGCGGATGGAAGATGCCATGAGGCAAATTATAGGGTGAGATTGGAAGAGAGAGGATATGCAGGAGCAGCAGCGCAGGTTTTTAAGTCATGTGAGCTGATGCCGTCCGGTTCAGTTGCAGAGTCAGAGTCGAGGGTTGAAATAACTTTTTCCAAATTTTCAGGTGCAAAGACTCAGAGTCCAGGAGCAGTTAGTTATGACTGGGTTGGGTGGGTAGAGAGAGTGAGGTGTTGGCGATAATATTTGGAAGCAAACACAAAATTTCGGCATTTGGCCTACTCATGAGCGGAGTCGGCTGTGGTGCCATTTGAAGAGAGGGAAGGGATGGGATGGGAGAATACATCAGTGACAGACTTAACAAGGCACAACCAGGTTTTAGAGGCAGAAGACAAGTTTGAAAGTTCATTCTTGAGGTTGGACAGATGTTTGTCTTGTCTTATAGCTCTGATGAGAGTGGACACACACTTGTTGCGGACTTTTTGAAATGCACTGATAATGTCTTCTGTCGGATTGGTTTTTGAGGAAGAGAAGACAAATTGTTTCAGAGTAACTGCTTCACCAAGGGATTCAGTGTACCATGGTTGAGAAGAAGGGTAGGATAATTGAAAATCAGATGGGATGAAAGATAAAGAAAAAGAGAGAGAGAGAGAGTGAGAGAGTGAGAGAGTGAGAGAGTGAGAGAGTGAGAGAGTGAGAGAGTGAGAGAGTGAGAGAGTGAGAGAGTGAGAGAGTGAGAGAGTGAGAGAGTGAGAGAGTGAGAGAGTGAGAGAGTGAGAGAGTGAGAGAGTGAGAGAGTGAGAGAGAGAAAGAAAGAGAGAGAGAGAGAGAGAGAGAGAGAGAGAGAGAGAGAGAGAGAGAGAGAGAGAGAGAGAGAGAGAGAGAGAGAGAGAGAGAGAGAGAGAGAGAGAGAGAGAGAGATAGATAGATATTCTGTGAGCACATGCAAAAATCCCGAAAGTGGATGGGCCGAATGGCAGCTCCTCCTGTATGTTTAAGTTTCTTGTCGAGGAACCCGTATTAATTGTTAGATTTCGTAAGTATATTGATGACTTCCGTCCTCTGTTTGTGTGTTTGTGTTTGTTTATTTGTTTGTTTGTAGGCACGATAACGGAAGAAGCTACCAATGTCAAATTAGACAAGGTCAGAGGTCAAGTTGACGATTTCGTAAGTATTAGTCTATGACTGTTTGTTTGTTTCCTTTTTTGGAACCTGATTATGGGAGGAATCTGAATACGTCAAAACTTTTTAACAAAACCTGAAACACATTGCAAACACAAACCGTTCTGTGTTGTCGTAAATTCCGTTATCTGCAATCACACCGATGATTACTGAAGCAGAGCTGTTTGAATGATTTAGTTTGCAATAATAATGTTAGTGCATTGCATGAAAATTAAATTGAAAGGGAAAGCTGCGAATTACATGAATTCAAATTTTCTAACTGACTTCAGAAATAGAATTTGGAAGACAGTTCTTATAGAGAGGAGGAGATTGGGACCATACTCTGTGCAGAGCGTTAGTGCTGCTTAAGCAGTCTCCTTGGCTATTGGGCACAATCTTGGACGGGTCGCCACTCCGACACAGGATACCAGCATGCTGGCACTCATTTTACCGACCTCGGAAGGACGACACGCCGAGTTAACCCCACCTGGTATTAATTCAACAGCTGAGCAGGATTTTAACTCAGGACCCAAGGATCCAAAGCCCGCCAACTTAACCATTAAACCAACACCAGGCATTAGTTCTTACACAAGTCAACATTACTGTTGGCAGATATTTGAAAGCACTTGTTTTCCTTCCTTCCAAGGATATTGTTGCGAATTTGCGCCCGCCGGCGTGCGAGCGGCCACGTAACTCGAATCGCGGCACGTCGCCCACCGGACGGACAATTCCGTCGTGACCCTCTCGGACTAATGCCGGGAACTAGTCACGGGTGGGCCTTTCGGCCTCACCACGATCGTGCCAATCGGCCCCCCGCGTGGGATAGGGTTGCTCGCCAAATTCGACCTACCTAAGTACCCACACGGAGGGTAGACCGGGCGATCGCACCTCGCCGCAGGTCGACTTCGGACACGGGCCACTTTAAGAGACCCGTTCCATACTATCGGGATAACCGAGCGGTGTTATCGTCAACCTCGACGGTTCCGATTAATTGTCGGGCGTATTTAGTCCACGACCAACCCTTTACGTGAAGTAAGATGGAGATTCAATTAAAGAAAAGACGAAGCGAAACGGGAAAAACAGTTCAACATAATTCACATTTATTCAGCGGCAAACGGAAAGCACACATATACAATTACAATTATGCACCAAAAGCAAATGTAAAAGAAACACAACAACTATGCACCAAAAGCAATTGCAACAAAAGAAACACAATGCAGATCTACTACCGACTATGCGAGCACACAGTTTTACTTTACAGACGGTGCCGACAACACATATACTCAAAAGCAAAAGAAAAAGGGGCCACCCTCAACTACAAGGGGGCAGACGTGGTCTGTGGGCGCGAGACCGGGCAGAGCCTACCCGTCTTGTGATGAGCCGCAAAATGGCGGCGGCGTCCCGACTCCGCGCTCCTCCACGGGCCTCGCTGGCACTGCCTGGAATGGAGTGGGAACGGGGCCCCCTTTTCGCACTATCTCAGCGCGGGGGGGGGGAAACAGGGGGGGGGGTTGTTGATGCTCTGGGGAAAGAGGATAGCTGGCTTGCTTGGGTCCCGCGACGAGCGACTCCACTGCGCCCTCGACCGCATTCCCGGCTTCTCCTCTCTGCTGCTCCCCGACAGACTCCGAACCCCAACAGACCGATTCTCCTCCAGACCTGTCTTGACTGCTGCTGCCACACTTCGCCGCTGCCACAACTCGCCCGAGCCCGAAACAGAAGCTTCTCCCAACTGACTGAATTCGCCCCGCGCTCAGCGCTTTATAGTGCAGCAGGAGAAACCATATGCAGATTTTCGGATAAGGATGGGCTCGGGGGCGGAGCCACGCTCGCCCATTGGACGGAGGAAAAGTGGGCGTGAATCATTCCTGATCCGCGAATTTGCATATATCGATTCTACTCCGACGCGCCTGGAGGCGGGGCCAAATCGCCCCGCGCTTAATGATTGGACGGATCAGAAGTGGGCATGTATCATTCTTGATCCGACTTCTCGGAAAGGCCGCTTTTTGCACCCGCTGCTCGGCGCGCGCCCTGTACGAGTCCAGGATCGGTGCCCACAAGCGGTGCGGGAAAGGCCGCAGAAGGAGAGGTGAAGGTGGTGGAGGGTTTATTGTGGCGGTGATGGCCATGGCGACGCTTGGAATGGCGGTGATGCGATGGTTGCGAGAGCGAGTTGTGAGGGTAAAGGTCGTGGCTGTTGGCGTTGATGTTGTTGTGAAGCGGCGTTGCGGTTGGTGGTTGTTGTGTGATGGCGGTTGAGACGTGGTTGGCTCAAAATAAAGATAGAACAGAAAAACGGCTATCTTAAAGGGCCGCAGCCCGAATGAATCACATTTATTCCCTCTAAACAACGGGTTTGGGGCTAACTACACATGTACTTACAGAGATATCTCACCTACGGGACCTGAATGGTGGTTTGCGAATTTCCTCAACCACAACACTATGTTTATAATCCCAAGAAAATTCTGATGAATTAAGATATTTCACTGCAGGGAATATCTCATTTGGAATATTTGCTTCATGGTGGATTGGGCAGGGAATGACATCTCAGAGGTGCATGTGCTCGCCCGTGAGGCGTCTTACCTGGGTTCAAATCTCACCCAGCTCTAGAAACTGCCACCCTGGTGTTTCACAGGTAGAGCGTGGCATTAATGTGTGGGCCATCCCTCGCATGAACGTCAAACTGGGCGTCCTGTCTGCCAGCAATGAGGGTTTTGGTGGATGTTAAATATCCCACTGTATTTTCTGCAAAGAGTAGGTGAGTTATCATGAAGACCCTGAACTAATTAGTAATTCCTACCACCTTCAGACAGTTATCAACCCTGTTCCTCAAAGGCTGGGTCCAAATAATTCCCCAGCTGACCCCACATGAAGGTGAGATTAATTAGGGTTGTTAAAGTAGCAGTAGTAGTAGTAGTAGTAGTAGTAGTAGTAGTAGTAGTAGTAGTAGTAGTAGTAGTAGTAGTAGTAGTAGTAGTAGTAGTAGTAGTAATAGTAGTTCGGCCACAATTTTGTTTTTACATTGACATAAGGCTGAGAAATAAGCTTATAATCACGTCATATGCAAAGTAATGACATTAAAAAGACATCATGGGCAAAAATACATTTGACAAAGGACAAATGGAGTGTGTGTGTGTGATTCAAACCTATGGTTTTTCAGTATACAGAGTCAAGGCTCCTGGAAGAGATAGAACACGAAGCAGATCAGGAAGCAACAGGACAAAAGGACCGGTAGAGAGAGAGAGGGGTGGGGTGGGGGGGGGGACACTAGCAGCAGAGCTGAAGGACAAAACAGAGGGAGAATTAGACAAACAATGGGGTGGACAGGATGGATAAAAAGGGAAACTTCTCCCCCCCCCTTCCTCCTCAATCTTTCTCTCTGCTCTCTTTTCCCCTCCCTTTTCTATCCATCCTCTTTCTCTTCCCTCCTCACTCTCTCACCCCCCTTCCTCCCCAGTCATATATATATATATATATATATATATATATATATATATATATATATATACACACATATATATATATATATATATATATATATATATATATATATCTTTCTCTCTCTCTCTCTCTCTCTCTCTCTCTCTCTCTCTCTCTCTCTCTCTCTCTCTCTCTCTCTCTCTCTCTCTCTCTCTCTCTCTCTCTCTCTCTCTCTCTCTCTCTCTCTCTCTCTCTCTCTCTCTCTCTCTCTCTCTCTCTCTCTCTCTCTCTCTCTCTCTCTCTCTCTCTCTCTCTCTCTCTCTCTCTCGTGGCCAAGGCATATGCACACAATCACCAATGTGTGTGCCGTCCCTTGGATGGACGTTAAATGTGTGTCCCATCTGCCAGCATTACTTGGGATGGACGCTAAGGATCCCAGGTTGTCCTTCGTGAAGAGTAGGTGAGCTATCGTCGGCACGATGGCCAAATTACCAATTCCTGCCCGAACCTGCACAGAGGGCATTGCATTCGCGGCACGGCCGCACCCTCAGCCGACGGTGCTACCCTGCAGCCTTGAGCTGCATACAAACGAAGAAGACTTTCAACGGCAACACCAAACAGTCCGACCTGAAGTGGAAGGTGTTTTCGTAAAACCTTTAAAAGCAGTCACAAATTCCAACAGAAATAGGGCACAGCCACCTGTGTCTCATTGAATGTCAAATCCAAGTGAACTACTCATCTTTCCATTTTTACTTCTTTTGTTTTGTGAATAGCAGCTTTCATACAAAAACACTCATTTGAAATGAAATTCCATGTGATTAAAAAAGGCAATTTTCTCCTTCCATTCATTTCGCTTATGGAAATTTTTTTTCTTTTTAAAGAAAAGAGGTCCCCCTCAAAGCACCAACTTTCATGCATTGTGCTCAGTAATTTTAATATTATAAATATATAATCTCTCAGTGTTCGCCTTCCATTATAATGAAAATTATTTCCATAAAAAGCACTTGAATGGATATAATTTCATGCAATAATTCTGAAAATAAACTGATACGACTCAGTGTTGTTGTGGTTAGATCATCTTCTTTGATTGTGGGCGGTCAGTGGTTCGAATCCAACTCTGATCGAGTGATGCCAAAGACTTTGAAAATGGTACGTGCTGCTTCCTTGATTGTTGCTCAGCATTTAGAGGATAGAACATGGATAATCTCTTGGTCATTATCAAGAATTCGATACAGCTCCCACGTTCTCCAATAGTTGTCAATAACTCCATGAAGCTCACATGGAATGTATGACATGCTCACATCTCAGATACTCCGTACAGCTCACATATTCTTGAATTCTGTTTTCATGTTGCGGACTACGTTCGAAGAAGGAGTTAATGTTCTGCAGAAGTCTATGTATATGATAGAAGACGATGTGAACTAATATTCTCCCGGTAGACAACCTGTTTTTCAGTGGCCAGGTTTCACAGTGACTTTTGCTGTGCGAAAAGCAGCTCAATTCTTCTCTGATATGATAATTTCACTGTGATCTTGTCTGAGCCGACAGCAACAGCCTATGTGATGCGAGTGGAGTGCAAAGCACATGGTAATGAGGGTTAGTGGGTGAAGGTAGAAGGAAGGTAGGTGTTTTGCTGCATTGAAATGATCAGAAAAGTGGGAGTTGTGAGAAAAATGAGCTCAAGTTTCAACACACGTGATCCTTGTCTTTCACAGAGTGCTGCATCGGGCTAGCAGCTAACTCTCCTTGAAACAATAACATCACACACACACACACACACACACACACACACACACACACACACACTTTATTAAAGCTAAACCCACAAACAAATGTCTGACATCTCAAGCTGTGGAAATAGTCGAGATGCCAAACAGCCATTTCAGGGCAAAGCGAGCTTTAGCGCC
This sequence comes from Eptatretus burgeri, assembly GCF_056783735.1. Lineage (NCBI taxonomy): Eukaryota > Metazoa > Chordata > Myxini > Myxiniformes > Myxinidae > Eptatretus > Eptatretus burgeri. The sequence continues at coordinate 61,741,817 of NC_140975.1, read as the reverse complement.
ATTATGAAGTTTTTTGGTTGATTCATCATCTCTGAGCTATCCTGAATCAGAATCAGCCAGGTACCAGACTCGCACCCTTGAGGAATTTTTTTTGAAGCGAAAAACAAAATGGCCACCACCGACTTTCGGTAAATTCTGTTTTGGGCGATATCTTCACTTCAAATGCACTTACACACACAATTTTGATGTCTACTACTATGTTTCGTGCGACAGACAAGGTAAACGTTGATGATTCTCTCAAGATTGGACGACAACAGATGGTGCAATTTGAATCTGGATGGCCAACAAGCTTCAACAAGACACTAACCAAGAAAGTGACCCTGATGACTTCAACCAAAAAGAGCATCAAGCTGGATGGAAGGCCAGTATATGATACCGAATTGATCTACACCCAAGTCATACGTCTCCAACAATACAGGGATATTGACATCAAGGATGTCCTCTCTTATGAACTGTCCCCTGTCACAGCCTCCTTGATTGATGACAGCAGTGCGATGTGGGCTCAGTCGAAAGCAATCCTGAAGATGAAACTCCAAGTTGAGCAATCAAGTCGAATCCAAGGTGTTCCAGATGCTGTCATCATCGATGGATGCGCCATGTTATGGACTGCACAAGATTGAACATAATGTCGAACATTGTATCCTTAACAAAGTTAATATTGTGACGTCCATGGGACTTGAACAGTCCCGCCAACGTAGAATGAGCCGAAACGATGGAGGCGATTTATTTGTTTATAACCCAAATATGGCGGTTCTAATCGCTCTCCCGCAAACGGGACGAGGAAGGTGGCACGAGTCACTTTTCACTGAGTTGATGATGTTTATTCTTTTTTTATTATTACTAGAAATAACAAGACTCGGCAAGAAGAGGGATCCGGGGCGATTCGACGGGATGGTGTGGGATCGGGCGTGGGGAAAAACACAGACAATTCCAATGAATATACAGTTCTCAATCCCTCTAAGGTGCCAAACACACACACACACACACACACACACACACACACACACACACACACACACACACACACACACACACACAGACACACACACAAAACGTAGCTATCTCTGGTGGTCAGGCTGGACCGTGGTGTGGACGAAACTGTCCCTGGATCGGCGCCGGACGAGCCAGCCTTGCTCTCGCCAGGGGGGGCAGGAGAAACCGCGGTGCTGTCGACCTCCTGGTCCTGGCCCAAGTCCGCCCACAGCCGCCAGGGAACCAGCTCCCGCGCCAAGCCGCGAGCAGGAGAGGGAGGCAGGTCCGCCTGCCGCCCGACCCCGTACTCCGAGTCAGCAGAACCCCAGAGCCAACCAAAGCGAGGCACGAGCCTCGGCAAGGCTCCCAGGCACGATCAAGAGCACGATCGACTCAGCACAGCAACCAGGACGCTCTCTGCCGCCACAGCTTCCACACCAAAAAAACACAAGCGTTCTGGTTGTAATCTTCTTCTTCTTCCTTTTCGACCCCGAACAGAACCTTTTTATCCTTCGTCCTCGTCACTCCCAATCGAGCCGTTTATTGGCCCACCGCCATCGCCTTCCGCCAATCGTGATCACGGGGCGGAGCCATCCGCTGCACTGTCCTGTGACGTCACGGCCAGTCTTCAGAGAATACCAAAAGGGGTTTACGCAGACACACTTACCCTATCCCGTGTCCCTATCTAATTACGTGACAATTATCATCTCCCCCCTTGAAGAAATGAACATTTACTCGACAACTTATCACCACTGAATTACTACTTATTACATCGAGATCCTGGTAAACTCGAACAGCATGGCATACCTAATTAAACATCCTAATTACCCTTTGAATGCATACCCCCCCCCTCAAACGTAACAATATGTTTGCCTAAAAATAAAAGGTAATTTCAAAATCATATAAATGTACCTACTTTCTTTAAGACATAACCCAAAGCCATAGTCAACCATCCACATGTATCCGGATATATTTGTGTAAAAATCGTATTCCAATATAATCAATTCATTGATCATTGCAAGTAAGTTACTTCAGCTGTCATTGACTATTATTGTACGTAGTATTAATATTTGAGGGTTCATCAAATTCAATTTCTTACTCGAAGTGATCAGTGGAACTGCAAAATAGCCATTTTTCATATTAAAATGGTGGCCATCTTGAAAATATGAGACAGGTCTTATATATACACCTTCAGTTTTATCATTATCGGATTCCTTGACCACGAAGACGTAGTAGTAGACACCAAAATTGTGTTTGCAAGTGCATTGGAAGTGATGATTTAGCCCAAAACAGAATTTATCGAAAGTCGGTGGTGGCCATTTTGTTTTTCGCTTCAAAAAAAATTCCTCAAGGGTGCGAGTCTGGCACCCGGCTGATTCTGATTCAGGATAGCTCAGAGATGATGAATCAACCAAAAAAAACTTCATAATGACGCCACAACATGCTTTTTCACATTTCCGCTGGACTAAAAGTAAGACCATGCTTTTTCATGAATATTTAGAGTTTGTTTATCAATAAAGTAATGCACCGTGCATGTAGTCACGTGATACCACACAATATGCATGTAAACAAGAGCCTTAAGTTGTTTTCATGCCATGTCAGCACCATTTACCATTTACCGTTTCTAACAACCGTGAACGACTCTCACTTCAGCCCAACCATGAACAAAGAACGAATGCACCTGTCCATTGTCTGGAGAAAACAACTCGGCTTTTGAATCTGGAGGCAATGAGAAAAGTAACATAGCGCAAACGTGGCACGTCGGAAAATTATAAAATACCAGCCACATTCAAGCTGGTAATCCAGCTGTATCATCACACATGTGCAGTACCATATACAAGGCACAATACATCCATTATTAGGTGGTACAGCACCAAAGCTAAATCCATTATGCCACTAGTCTTGGCAGCGTAATGGTTAGAGTCTCCACTCTGAGTTTGGAAGGTTAGCGGTTTGAACGTTTGAACCATAGCCAAGTCATATCAAAGCCACACAAAGAAAGGGAAAAATATAAAGAGACAGAAATGTTTCAGGTAAGAGCATAGCTTCCAGTTTAAGGTCATGTTCCACCTGCTATAAAATATCATTACAATAACAAAGGTTCATTTCCTCCTCGCACGCACGAGAAAGCCTTGGCGGTGACGCTGCCGGGATCACAGAATCACAAGAGTATTACACCGTCCACTGTACCAGAAGGTCTCTGACGTTGAGGAGCAAATAGAGATAAAATGCATCTGGTTATTTGCTCCTTTTTCTTGTTCTGGGGCATTCGTTTCTTGACAAATTGCTTCGAGCCAGTTTTCCTTCATACAGTGACATTTCTGTCACCGTCCACACTCCCGCCAGCTCAATCCCCAACTCCGACTCGTGCTTTGAGAACTTTGGCACAGATCTTTCAAATGAGGCCATTTGCCCTCAAATGTGGCCCAGAGTTAATGTTGCTTTATTGACCATGAGATTGAAAAATGAAATGGATTCACAAAAATTCGAGTCAGGATCTGTGACTATGGATGGGCTTGACGCCATCCGCACGACAGGCATCGCTCTCACTTTTGATTGTCCCATCAACTGTGCCGTGTTTTATGTCATTGAACAGGTTGTTGGTTTTAGGTAAACACACGTCGATCTCCTTTAGTCGTCTTTTCATTCAAACGTATAAAAGAAAAACAAAACAAAAGAAAAAAAACAAACCCCATGAGTTCAACTTAGACAACCTCTCAAGGCTATTTTTCTCATCATCATTATTTCAACATTCAGTGAATAAAATAAATTAAGTGTCATTGGTACTACATGCCATATTTCAAAAAATGTCGCAAGTGAAAGAAAGAGCTGCGAATAATGAAGCAACATTAACAAATTTACACAACTAAATTAAAGGAAATGGACGTATAACAAAAGGAAAGGGGGAATCCTGCCCTTACCAGTGCTGTATCCACGTCCGAGCACGACAGCACCTAGTCCTAAATTTCAAGCTGATTTTAAATTTGATGCAGCAACCTGAAAATTTACCTCCTTGCGTTTTACGTACCGTACATTCTTCAATGTCCACAACCTGAATGCAAACCGGACGAGCAGCTTTACGTCAATAACCTTTTAAGATGATGTGCCCCTGGTAAGCATCTTAAATGGAAAAACCGTTTCTCTTTCGATGACACAGCCCAGAGATCGAACATGCACTCGACAGGTTCAACGGCGAGCTCACTCCCACAAATGAGCTACATACTGCTTCCCCTAATTGGTATTTTGACATTTAAGCAGGCAATGATAGGATTTTGACGTTAAATATCTCTATCTTCATAACACCTTTTCATATAGTGTTCAATCATCTTTTTTAAAAAATGATATCTGTCTGAGTTGTTTAGGCATTTCGCACTGAATCACCTAGTGGAGCTGAATGACGAAGAGAAGATATAACTTGGTGTTGGAACTGACGTTGTTGCGAGAGAAATAAAATAATGCATGAATATATTTACTGTGAATGCATATGGTTCGTGGTTGCATAGGTTGTCTCTTGCTGTATCCACATGGTTAGAGTTCTTTAGGATGAAAGAGAAGTTCTTGAGGAGTTCGTTGATCAGCCACCGCATTACGGTTCAATGCCTGTGTCATGCATGCAAATGAAATGACTATTGATAATTAAAATGTCAAAAATCTGCAAATTGACTGATCTCATTTACAACCAGTCTTTTCTGAAGCAAACTGAGTATGGAGAGAGAAAGAGAAAGAGAAAGAGAAAGAGAAAGAGAAAGAGAAAGAGAAAGAGAAAGAGAAAGAGAAAGAGAAAGAGAAAGAGAAAGAGAAAGAGAAAGAGAAAGAGAAAGAGAAAGAGAGAGATAAATATATATCACACTTCAATTTGTGATTCATGACAAAATGATGGTTCCACAATAATCTTAAAGAATGAAAAACAAATTGGCCCAAAACAACGTGGCTCCCCTTTCATGTAAAAGTGAATCGACTTCGACTTCCGGTTCCGGGTTTGGAACGTCAACAGGTCTCCTTCAGGGCTCTCTGCTGACGATCTCAAAGTTAAGTTTCCGGTCATTATCTGTCCCATTTTAACTGTTTATTCTCTCACTTACATGTTACTGTGTGTTCCTAGTTCGGTTTTGTTTCAAAAATCGTGCTATTTTGTGAGATTTTGTCGACTTTGTCATACTGGACGCTTGAGGCCGATACTTGAGGCTTGAGGCCTACCGGTACAATCGTGTTTTGTTTTTTCTCCCCATTACCTTCAATTTCTATCTTCCCCACTCTCTTAACATCCCCCATCCCTCCCAACTAATCACTCTATTTCTTATCTTAAATAAAAACAAAAACAAACAAAAAAAACCGCGATCTTCCTCCTTCCTCACTCACGACTCTCGATTCTTCTTCTTCTTCTTCTTCTTCTTCTTCTTCTTCATCTCATATTCTTCTTCTTTTCCTCTTCATCTTCTTCCAAGATTTTTTCTACAACACTTACATGACCTAATCTGTTGAAAACTCTCTCAAACATTAATAATAATAAAAACGATCTCTTATAATGCTTCATCTTCCTCTTTCACACATGTGGTACTCTTTACTGTATCAGAATGCACGACTCTGCTACTATTTAAACAGACTGCTCTCAATTCGAACTTTCCTTCATACCTTGCCAAAAAAATCCAACTGTTACAGCGTTTCTTCACTCAATTCTCTGGATTCGCCTTTATTGCATCCATCAATAAATGTGTTAAATCGTATCTCTGACCTAAAACTTAAAAAAAAAACGCAGTTTGCTATGAATGTTCGCTTTCCATCAACCATTCTTTTGTTCAAATTTCAGTGCCAACTCACCCCTCTCACCCCTCACTCCTCACTCTCAAAGCAACCATCCCACTCGTCACCCTCCAAGCCTCCTTCTCACCTCTCTCAAAAACTCCCCCCTCACCTTTCTCTCACCATTCATCCCCCTCACTCATCCTTCTCAAAGTTGCCCCCCCTCTCATCCACAAAGCTACCTCCTTCCACTGCCCTCTCACCCCCTCCTCTTCACTCCACCTCCTCCAATCCTCCACTGTCTTCTTCCGCCTCTCTTGTCCCCCCTCTTCCCCAGTACCACAGAGCCTTTTCTCCTCCTCATCCAGCCCCCTCCACTAGCTATTCTGCAATCCCCCACACTCTTTCAATAACCCTCCTTACCTACCCCCCTCATCCCTTGTCCTAACCTCCCCCTCTCCCCCCTGCACCCAAAGCCTCCTCCCCTCCCTCTTCATTAAAAGTGTGGACCTCAAATATCCGGGGCCTTTGCTCAAACCTTTCAGATCTTTCCATACAGATTGCCACTGACAAACCAGACATAATCTGCCTAACAGAAACTTTCCTCCCCCAAGACGTGTCTGACTCCCAAGTATCTCTCCCTGGTTACTCCCTCCTCCGGTATGACAGACCTGAGCCTCATCCTGGTGGAGGAGTTGCTCCTTCATCAAAGACTCTATTCCTCACTCTCCATGCACTGCACTCACTACCCCACACCCCCAGGAATACCTCTGGCTACAGCTTCCCTCCACTCCCACCTCATGTTTATATGTGTACTGTACCGTCCACCTAACAGTGATGACTCCATCTACACATCACTATCCGAAAACATGGACCAACTTATATCTTCTCATCCAAACTCTCTCTTCCTCATATGTGGCGACTTCAATTGTCATCATGCCAGTTGGCGAGGTGTGGGTACCTCTCTCACCTGTCATGGGACTTCAGCAAAAGCTTTATGCGACTCATTGGGACTGACTCAATCGGTCAACTTCCCGACCCGGATCTCAACCAATGGTACTCCATCTCTTCTGGATCTGATTTTCACAAACTTCCCCAACAATATCTGCTACTCTTCCTCCACTCCAATCGGTTCTTCTGACCACGTCCTTGTCAAAGTGGACATCTCTCTGGCAATTATCAGAGAACCACCTCACCGCCGTCGAGTCTGGCATTTCACTCAAGCCGACTGGCAGGGTCTCCAAGCAGCCATCAAACTTATAGACTGGCCTCCTATTGCTACTTTCTCCAACATCAACTCATCCTGGGAATTCTTTCAAAGAATCTTGCTCTCCCTCATGCACAGATTTATCCCCTCTCGTCTTCAGTTGTCCTACCCTTCCTCCCGCCCTTGGTTCACTGAAGCTTGTGGTGAGGCAGTTGTCCTAAAACAACTTGCCTTTGCCTCATGGAAAGCAAACCCAACTGAGGGCAATCTCAGTTCCTTCCATAAAGCTCGGAACAAGTGTGTATCTACCCTCAGGAGAGTCAGAAAACAACATCTTTCTCATCTTAAGTCTGAACTCTCAAACCTCTCTCCCTCCTCAAAATCCTGGTGGCATCTAGTTAAATCTATTTCTGGTGTATGTTCCCCCTCTATCCCCTCCCTTACCTCAAAAGGCCGCACTGCTGACACCGCAGGTGAAAAATCTGAATGCCTAAACTCGGTGTTTGCAGCTAAATCTTGTGTCCAAAACCCATCACTTTCTCTTCCCACCTTACCCAGTCGCACCCAACTGTCCCTGAACTCTGTGTCCTTTTCTCCTGACAAGGTGGAGAGCTTGCTGTCAAACCTCGACTCAGATTCAGCAACCGGTCCAGACGGCATCAGCCCACGTGTCCTAAAAACCTGCTCTTCTGCTCTTGCTCACCCTCTCTCTGTTCTTTTCACTCTCTCATTTGCTCAAGGCCATCTGCCATCTGCTTGGAAATCAGCAAGCATCACTGCCCTGCACAAAAAGGTGCAAAAAGAGATCCCTGCAACGACAGACCAATCAGCCTTCTCCCAATCATCAGCAAGGTTATGGAATCCATCATCGCTTCAGACATGAAATCCTTCCTCTTCTCCAATGGTTTGATTTCTGATCATCAATTTGGTTTCAGACCAGGTCACTCTACCCTGGATATGCTGCTTCTGCTCTCCCAACAATGCATGGAGGTCCTCAATGCAAGACAGGAAATCCGAGCCGTATCTCTGGACATATCACGTGCTTTTGACACACGTGCTTCTGGCATCCTGCCCTGCTCACCAAACTCTCTTCCTATGGTATCCAAGGACATCTCCACTCATGGCTCACAGACTTCCTCTCCTGTTGCAGTCAACGTGTGACAATAAATGGAGTTCTTTCATCCCCTCTTCCTGTCCAGGTTGGAGTTCCTCAAGGTAGCGTTCTGGGCCCTGTTCTTTTTCTGGTTTTCATCAATGATCTCTCCGACTCTCTGGAAAATGCTCTATATCTCTTTGCTGATGACTCCACCCTCTGCCGTACCATCTGTCATCCCTCAGACCGGCAAGCAGCAGCTTCTTCGCTCACTGCAGATCTGGATAAAATCATAAACTGGTCCAACACGTGGAACATGTCTTTCAATCAGGACAAATCTCACACTCTCACTATGTCTCTCCGAAAGGATTGTTTAGAAAACCCCCCCATCCATTTTCTCAACAATCCTCTGGAAGAAATCCTTTCTTTCAAGCTTCTGGGTCTCCTTTCTGCCATTACTTTCACTGGGAAAGCCACATTTCAAACCTCCCCTCCAAAGCCATTCGCCGACTGGGAATCCTCCGTCGTGCAAGGTCCTTACTCGGCCCACCTGAGCTCCTGACCACTTACAAAGCTTTCCTCCACAGCCTGATGGAGTACTGCTCTCCTCTCTGGGCTGGTGCTCCTGCCTCCCACCTTTCTCGGCTTCACGCTGTGGAAACCAAGGCATTTCGGATCATTGGCATCTCCCGCAATGAGGCTGAGTCTTTGGGCCTCTCACCGCAGGCTGGTTGGTGGTCTTTCTGTCTTCTACCGTCTCCTCTCCAGCCTCGCCCCCCCCTGCTCTCTCTGCGATTTGTCCCCACCACATTTCCGCAGGGCGCTCAAGATCCGCCAACAACCCCCTTTTGGTAAAACTACCAAAATCACTGCTCACCTTCACTCTTTCATTCCTCTTTTTCCCCGCCTTTGGAATAAACTCCCTCACTCTATTCATTCCCATTCTTCCCTCCAGGCCTTCAAAACAGCTGTTCACCACCACCTCTTATCATCCCCCATCCAAATCCTCGATCTTTTCTACCCACGATAATCCACCCAAGCCCACCTCCTTCAAATTCCCTGCTTTCCTTCCTGAAAGTCCCTGTGATGTCCATCTTCTATTCCCCATGTTCCCCGTCCCATCCCTCTCCCTTCCACAGATCTCCAAATGTCTCGCATTGATCGGATCAGGAATATTTTTCTATCCAATATGGCTGCCAGATCACATGACCTATGAAGTTTAAATCGACATAAATATTCTCAAGTGTTTGTGTGCTTGATTGTGCGTTTGTATGTTATTCTTTCTTGGCTGAACCGTAGCACAAAGAGGCCCCAAATTTTGGGTGTAGGTACTTCAGAATCTGGGCAAGGTTGGTCTAACACACGTTGGTCTTGACGTCCATTTTGAGGCCAAAAGCCACAATAAAGTGTACATTAGGATGTGGGGTCAGGCAGTGCTGCCACCAGCCTGCAAGCAAAATGTAACCACCTTGAGGCCAATAACTCCACAGCTTTTCAATGTCCAACACGTCCCAAAACTACCGCCAGGAACAGCTCTCTGTTGGGCACCGCCCAGAATCCCCCTCCGACCCCCAACCTCGGGCAGTACCTGGAAGCCCCTGCTAGTAAATAATAATATAATATTATGAATAAAATTTACAATCTGCTCTGAAAACAATAATAACTAGAAGGGCACTCGGTAGAGCGCATACCTCTGCCACGTAATGCCTGATCCACGAGGACATATCGGGCCCAATCAATACATTTTTGAAATATCAGGCTATGTATCGTTTTTGGCCAAATCTCTCAACTGTGAAGAACCACTTAAAAATTAAATAACTATCGCATCCAGATCCGGATTCAGATCTTCACCAAAATCGAAGCAGTTCTTCCTTGTCACACACCCAACGTGTCAACCAAGTTTCATCCGAATCCGTCCACATCTTTGGGAGATATCGTGCTATATATACTTTTTGGCCCGATCTCTCAATGGTGAAGAATCTCTCAAAAAATTATAGTAGTCGGATCCGGATCCGGATCTTCATCAAAATCGAATCAGTTCGTCCGTGTCATACCCCGAACCTGCCCACAAAATTCCGTCCAGATCCGTCCACATATTTTTGAGATATCCTGTACACAGACAAACGGAAAGGGGTGAAAACATAACCTCCTTCACCTTCGGTGGCGGAGGAAACTAGAGGGGGAGCACTCGGTAGATTGCAAAACCTTCGCCGCCAATACTGCTAGGTCACTCACCTCAAGTGAACCTTATATCTTATTCATTAAATATGATGTCAACAGTGCTGACAGTTATAGTTCTTTTCTCCAACATTTTTTTTTTGGGGGGGGGGGGGTTGGAAATCTCTTAAAACATGTAGAAATGCAAAAAAAAAAAAAAAAAATCGAAATTTTGTTGAAAAAAAAAGTTAAAAATTTTTTTTCTCTACCAATTTTTTTTTTGGCGGGGGGGGGGGAGGAGGTTGGAAATCACTCAAAAAATGTAGAAATGCAAAAACTAAAATTCATTTTTTTTTCAAAATGGCCGCCATAGCGGCCATATTGAACTTTGGACCAAGTCCAAAATCTAATGGTATGATCCTTGGACCATACCTAATCCCCCCACCAAGTTTCGTCGAAATCCGTCGAGGAGTTTTTCCGTAATACTGTTCACAAACAAACAGACCGGGGTGAAAACAGTAACCTCCGTCCAACTTCGATGGCGGAGGTTAATAATCTGAACAAAATCAATCGGGTATCTGCCAGAATGACTTTGTCCACTACTACTTGTTTTGAACCCCAAATTGTTGAGTCAGAATGAATATACTGTTGGACCACAACATTTGCGGCCCTGCTATTCACGGACCCTGCAGATCTCTGCAGGTCATAAATTGTGACCTGCTTCTACATTCGCACTTCTTTGGATTTTTTATTTATTTAACACTTCATGACTGGTCTCCTATATCCACCTGGGAAATTGGAAATCAGCCAACATCACATCATTACATAAAAAAGGTGCAAAAACAGATCCCCTTAAGAACAGACCAATTAGCTAACTTCCAATCATCAGCAAGGTCATGGAATCCATCATCACAGTTAACAGAAAATCATTCCTTTTCTCCAACATCCTCATCTCAGATCATCAATTTGGATTCAGACCATGCTGCTTCGACTCTCCCAACGATGGATGGAGACCCTCAATATCAGACATGAGATTGGGGTTGCCTCTCTGTACATATCTTGAACTTTCAATACAGTCTGACATCCTGCCTCACTCTCCATACTGTCTGCCTATGGAATCCAAGGCCAACTCCACTCTTGGATTACTGACTTCCTCCACTCTCGTAGACAACGTGTGGTTCTCAACGGAACACTTTCGTCTCCACTCCCTGTCAAGCCTGAAGTACCCAAAGGCAGTGTTCTCGGCCCCATATTATTCCTAATCTTCGGACTCCTCTATCAAGAGCCGACCACCCTCTGCTATAACTGCAGTGCACTGAGGGATGTGCTTGGAGGAACGCAATACATGAATTCCCCTGTAAGCATGATGAGAATTACTTGACCACAGGTGGTGCTCTAACCCCTAACAGATTCCTCACACATAGGCCTCCTTGTCCACCCTTAGTGCACGTACAGTTTTATGCCTCAACTCCCTGAACAGCTCAGCTCTGTCATTAAGGCTGGCCCTGTGACTCTGGTCAATGGTATCCAGTGTCCTTTGAGAGACAAAATTCTTCTTTTCGCTCTGGTAAGTTCCAAGATGTCAACAGGAAACTTCAAAGATGGTAGTCTTAAAGGCACTCCACAATTCTTCTGGAGTCCACAAAGCACCCAACCCCCCCCCCCCAAATCCCTACTCAGCCTGTTCGCAAACTCCTCAGCTACCCTCTTATCCTTGAGCTTGCCAACATCCAGCCTTGTCTGGGATGGTACCATTCTCCTAGATTTAAACTGCAGTTTCAGGGTTGCTACAACAAGCCTGTGGTCAGTATTGAGGAACTGAGCACTCCGTTGAACCCTGCAGTTCTGAATCATCCTTAAGGGACCATCAATGAGTACATGGTCAATCCCCTTTGTCACACGGCCAGCATTGGAATACCAAGTGCAGCGATGATCCTCTGGCCGCTGAAACCATGAAACAGCCACCCTAAGTCCATGACTTCTTTGCAAAGTCAAGGAACCCAAGACTAGAAGAGTATCTTGCCTGGGGCACCGATCAACCACAGACTCGAGTGCAGCGTAGAATGCGTTCTTCACGGTGAGATCACTCGTCTCAGTCGGAGCATAAACAGGGATCAGAGAAATGACACCCAAGGAGTGACGAATCCTTAGTCTCATAATATACTCGTTGACCGGTGTTACCTCAATTATCATTGGAGTCAGATTATTGGACGCAGCTCCAGAAACTCCTTGGGCACGTTAACCATCAAAGAAAGCAGAGCAATACAAGGTGTAATCCCGCCATGATCTCGCCACTATCAGGTCTCTGAAACTCAGAGAGTGCTGCAATTCCAATGTTCAAACACTGGAGTTCACATGATAAAAGAGACATGTGATCATCCTCTCTCAGAGAAAGGACATTCCAGGCACATAATATACTCGTTGACACTTCCGGGTTTATCTGAGGGTTTATCTGAGGCAGTCCGAAGGGACTGCCTCAGATAAACCCAAGGAGACCACCGTCTGGTGGATGACACCCCAGTACCACTCCGCAAGACAGCGCCGCAATCTGACCCAGGAAGTTTACCCCATGCTTTTCCTCCTATTAAAGAATGGGGGTCCCGAAGGCTTTGCCCCAATACCATCATCCGGTGAGCCACCATGCGAAGGGCAGCAGCACAGTAGGTATTCCCATGGAGTGGGTTTTCAGTTTTCTTTGTGTTTATTGGTTTTGAGGAATGAAGTGTTTTTTTTCGGTGGCCAGAGTACAAATCCTGCCACGAACCTCCTAAAAAGAAAACCGTAACCAAACTCCAGGAGGACGTCCGCAGACACAGCTGGGCACTAGATATAGATGGCCGTTGGCTCACAAGGAGCTCCTCCACCCTTTCTCAGGTTTTGTTTTTAATCCTGCTGGGTGTCCCTATCCATACACCCTCCTCACCAGAAAACCTGGTGGGGGAGACGTTTTATTTGCTGACAACCCGACCATGAAACAGATTAGTACAGGTTTATACGGTACCTGCAGCAAATCACAGATATAATCTGACCTGACCTTGTCCACAACTTTGTTTTTTTGAGATTTTGGTCTCCCACCCATGCGTAGCATGGGTACCTCGCTAGTTCAATACATTTTTGGAAGAAAAAAAAAACTGGTGGAAGAAATTATCAGTGCTGTTGAAATGTCACATGGTCCATTTCAATGAAAATGAATAAAATGGGGCTGCATAAGCAGACCATAAGCATCTGCACAACATAGAAAACTACTCTTAATCAGGACTAACACAGCACTCAGCAACTTCCTTGCAGCCACTCTGGACACAACAATTAGGTTGTGAAGCTACAGTTTGGAGAGGTTCTGGACTCGTAGGGTCGAAACCTCGATGATGAACGGTTACCAGCTGATTGTGTGAATGGTCTGACCGTTCGAGGCGTCGAATCAGACACTCATTAAACTGAACGAATTCTGCAGATCTCTCAACATTGAGAAGACTAAAATCTGTCGTCCCCATTAGCATTGACAGACCAGCGTAAAATGAGATTGTAGAAAAGCAAAAACTGTTCTTCACTTTCCTAAAATGAGTACCTGTCTTGTTTGTAGCTTTATTTTTGTTTTTGCCTTCAAAAAAACCCAAAAATAAAAAAACCAATCTTGCCAAAAGGTGACCACGTGTGACTTCTTTAAGGTCACACTGAGGTGAACAGAGCTGCTATCCACCAGGAGCGACTCCTTGAGGAATATCTGCCTACGAGAGATTCCGATGAGAATCGTTCTACAGAGTAACCATGAAAAATATGTGTTTGCCTCATAACGTCACCAAATGACGTCATAATGTCTCAAGCTTGACATATCTAGAAAGCACTCATCGAGGTGTTCAATTTTAGGTACTACACGATATGGTTCCTAAAACTTGAAAATTTGACCTTGGGGTCAAATATGTTTGACCTCAGGCGCTAACCATGAAGGTCAAGGCCAATCGCCACCAAAAACTAATCAGCTGAGCGCCAGACCATATACTACATTCACATAAAGTTTGGAGACGATTCGATTAAAATTACTCAAAAAATAAGGGTTTCGTCGACTCCCCTGATTTGCGACAAAGTGACCTTGACCTTTGACCTTGACCTTAAAAATTTTATGCACTGAAAGGGACCTCTATAGGCCTCTGATATGCGAAGTTACAAAAATTTCCAATGATAACTGTGCTCTGCAGAGTGATTTATATGTGATTACAGACAAAAAAAAAACATATGAAGGTCAAGGCCAATTGCCACCAAAAATTAATCAGCTGAGCGCCAGACCATGAACTATATTCCCATGAAGTTTGAAGACGATCCGATCAAAATTACTCAAAAAATAAGGGTTTCGTCGACTCCCCTGATTTGCGACAAAGTGACCTTGACCTTTGACCTTGACCTTCAAAATTTTGTGCGCTGAAAGGGACCTCTATAGGCCTCTGATATGCGAAGTTACAAAAATTTCCAATGATAACTATGCTCTGCAGAATTTTTTATACGTGATTACAGACAAACAAAAAAAAAAAACCACACAAGCTAACTAACATATCTTGCAAAAACTTAGTTTTGCAAGATAAAAATCAACTTTATTGCAAACCTTCCAGCAGCTATTTGCAGACCTTCAACGCAGCTGCTCAAAAATGGGTACAAGGTTCATTTAAAAAAAAGGCACCTGCAGAGGTTCATCAAAAAGCTCATTCATACCTGCAAGAGGAAGTTTTGTGCAAAAACTGCGATGCATATATACAGTGTGCTGGAGATGTGTCATAAAGAGGGTTTTTTTTTTCGACCACAGGCCTCGAGACTTGTTAGGTCACTTGTTCGGCCTTCGAGCCTCTTAAAACTAGCTGTTGTGAGTATGTAATGATGGATGTCAGAATAAAGGCAAAAATGAGTCTCTGAGCTGGTATAAAGAGGGAAATCTTGAAGCCAACCTGCTTACACCTTCGTTACCCTGTGATATAGTTCAGTCGTTATATATGGCCACGTGGACCGCCAAGCAAATTAATTGATCCCAGGATGATATTGTGATCCACTTCATGTTGTTTTTTTTCACTTGGTTTTTAAACATTTAAATCTGAGAGGAGAAAGAAAAAAAATCGTTAGAGATATCACTTGGAGGTGTAGGTTTCTGATTTCCATTTACCAAGAGTGAATGCAAGTTGAGGCTCTTATCGCTTCCTGGGCCTGTGGAGGATGGCTTGCTGGACTTGCTGAACTTGTATCGTGAAATGAAAGGGTCTTTTGAATGAGAGTCTAAACGTCACAATGAATGAAGTTATTGACAATAAACTAAAATGTTGTGCATCTCCTGCTCGCGTAGCTTCCGTAAATAGTAGTGATGCAAGACCTTTGTCGTCGTCGCTTCATAACTTCTTGAAAAACAAAACCATCATGTTGTTCGGCTGTTGAATTAATACCAGGTGGGGTTTACTCTGCCTGTCATCCTTCTGAGGTCGGCAAAATGAGTGCCAGCTTGTGTATCCTGTGTTGGAGTGGGGACCCGTCCAGGATTGTGCCCTATAGCCAATGAGACTGCTTAGGCAGCACCAACGCTCTGCACAGAATATGGTCTCAATGGATGGAATGGATGAGCACATGGATGGGAAGCAACCTGAACATGCGTGGTTGTATTACAAGATTAAAGAATGCCTCTGATGATAATTTCACATTTGCAGGATGTGCTCCTAATATGAAAGGAAGTACATTTCCAAAAAAAAAAAAACACTTACAAATAATGACTGCACTTGGTGGAGATTCCAATTTATCCAACTCACTTTACTCAGCATCCAACATGACACCAGACTAGCGTATGCCCAGCCCATGCCAGGTATGGTGCTTGCCATTGGTGGCATCAATTATATAATTTGCATACATATGATTATAAGATATGTGACACCTCCGATTTTAATTTCTAATAAACGAAATTATAATTTCTAACAAGTCTGGAGACAGCGATGGTTCACGAGCAATGTACACGGTTCGCCCTTTTTTATTTTTTGACCTTCGAGGGGACGCCATGGGCAAACTGGCGGCAATCGGGAAAAACGTAAATGATGAAAGTTGTAGTACTCGAAGAGCACTACTTGCATACCAACTTTCATTCGAAACAGTTGAAAACCCGAGGAGCTCAATGCCCAATTTATTGATTTTTTTGCCATTTCTAAGTTCGTGACCTTGTGACCTTGACCTTGGGACGAAAATGAAAAATCGAGCTCCGTGGGGCTATGCAGGTGCCATTGGGCTAACCAAATACCGAAACGCCTGCCAGATTCGACAAACCTCCTCGGAGAAGATGTAACTTGAAATCGGCTACCCCCTAAAAACACATGTTTCTTTGGCGTGGCTCCGCCCATAATGGGCGCCGCATGCCCATTCTCAGGAAAACACAACTAGATCATGATATAAACCTCCCACCCAAATTTTATCAGGATTGGATCAAAACCCACGGAGCTATGCTCGGGACAGACAGACAGACAGACAGACAAGCCGGTAGGCGGACATGGGTAGTCGCCTACCCAATAGAACCTGACGTGATGGGCCGGTTCGATGGGGAATGACCTGAGGATTAAGCACAAGAAAATTCATGATTCGAGCTTCAAGGGTTAATGCTGCAGATTGTGTTTTCGTTAAAATACCCCCCACATTTTGAGGTTTTTCGACCGTTGCTAGGCAACGGAGGGTCTATAGCAACGGTTCTTTCTCACACATAACTAGGACATACCATGAACCTACCATACCAGTTTCATGTATATCTGACTCATAGTCTCTGAGATATAACGAACTTCGTTTTTTTTATTGTTTTCGACCAGGATTCATTCAAAGTCTATCTTCTCAGACAGTTTTCATAGGATTCGGCTGGAAATTTTTGACAATATGGCTGAATATACTGCCCACAGTCGCTCGTGGGCCGATTTTTGATTTTCGCAAAAAAATAATTTTTTTATGCTTTTTCAAAAATTTCAAAGTCCTGTTGCAAGGCAACGGTGGTGTCCATAGCAACGGTTCTCATTTGCACACAACTAGGTCATGGTATGAACCTACCCACCAAGTTTCATCGAAATCGCTATTGTATTAACGGAGCACTGGACCGAACAGACAGACAGACAAACAAGTCGGTAGGCGGACATGGGTAGGCGCCTACCCAAAAGAACCTGACGCGATGGGCCCATTCGATGGGGAATGACCTGAGGATAAAGCACAAGAAAATTCATGATTCTAGCTTCAAGGGTTAATGCTGCAGATTGTTTTTTCGTTAAAATACCCCCACATTTAGAGGTTTTTCGGCCGTTGCTAGGCAACGGTGGTGTCCATATCAACGGTTCTCATTTGCACACAACTAGGTCATGGTATGAACCTACCAACCAAGTTTCATCGAAATCGCCATTGTATTAATCAAAATCGCCATTTTAAATACTGATAATAAGGGTAGAACAAATCTCAAAAAAAATTTTTTCGACTGGATCGACTACCCAACAGACATACACACCCATAACGAATATAGTGGTCACTTACTGACTCGTGAACCAATAAAGTTAAACATAACCAAAATAGAACGACAGAACCGAGATGCAGGCGATAAATGAAAGTGAATAACAAGAAATGAGAAACGTTACACATCCACTCTAAGTTACTGTTACACGATGGTTCAGGTCTCACAAGGAGCCACAACCCAAGCCAGAAATCTTTAGCATACTCACAAAATGTTAATTTAAAGATATTCATGTTAAATAGTCCAAATCAAGGGTTGACAAATACAACAATTCACAGATTCAGTCGATCGAAGAGGAGGGTGGGGTGGGGTTGAGGGAAGGGCGGGGGTTCACACGTTGGCCAATCCGTGTGGTGCGAAAGTTTTGGGATGAAGCCTCAGCTACCGTGGGATTTGCTGGTGTAGTAGTTGAAGCCAATTCCATTCCTCCAGTGGATGGAAACCCAGGCTTCAGGCTTATACATGCCAGTTACGACTCAAAGCCAAGTGCGGGCTCCTCTGCCTGTTTGCAGATGACATCTGCTTCGACATAAGACAATTCCCATCGCTGATTGGACTACGTATGACCTTTGACTTGCCTGACTCGCCATTACCCTGGCTTGATTCCACACCCCATTTTCCTTGATGAATGCAGTCATTTGCTTCTAGTTTGCCCAGTGGCTTGGCACCGCGATTGCAAAGTAGTACTTTTGTTTTTCCTGCAATTTTAGTGGCTCTGTTCTGATGTTCATCATCATATTTCAGTCCAGTGATTGGAGTATTCCGGTACTCCAACAATGCAATATAAGGATCATCTGCTTTTCTCAGCAGCTGCTTGATGGTCCGGATGGTCCTTTCACTCATGCCGTTAGACTGTGGGGATCGGGGACTCGGGGTCACAATTCTAAATCCCCATGCCTTGGCAAGCTGTTGTCGCTCTCGACCAGCAAACGGCACGTTATCTGAAATCAGATCATCGGGAATACCATTGCATGCAAACAGAGATTTCAAGTAAGCAAAGACAGTACATGCCTGGTGTTGGCTTAATGGTTCGGGTGGTGGGCTTGGGATCCTGGGTTCCTGAGTTCAAATCCTGCTTTTCCATTGAAATAATACCAGGTGGGGTTGACAGCCTATCATCTATTTGAGGTTGGCAAAATGAGTACCAGCTTGCTGTGTTGGAGTGGCGACCTGTCCAGGATTGTGCCCAATGGCTCAGGAGGCTGCTTTGGCTGCACTGACGCTCTGTACAGAGTATGGTCCTGATGGATGGAACAGTACTACCCGTCTTACTTATCTTTCAGCAGACACATTTCAGGAAATTTTGAAAAGTAATCTACAATGCACAGGCAAGTTAATGCCCCAAAACTAAAACAGGTATGCACCGTAATGATCCGTTCAGCGTTCCAGCTCTTCCAGGTGCCTTGAATTTGTATCCCCCAAAAATGATGTTGTAGAATCATTCATTAGAATCAATATCCAGTCGAAGTTCTTCCCAAAATGTCTTTGATCATCAAACTTGGTTTTGCTCTGTCACTTTGCCTTGAAGATGTTTCGTATGACTTCGCAAGAGCCAGCTGGTTTGGATCATAAATTGGATCGACGTTGCTGGCTCAAGAGATAAGAGTTGTCTCCTTAAATATTGCACGTATTTTTCACACCGTGTGCGCAGACCTTCCCGAACAAGATCAACGAGTAATCCCAACTTGCTCGAAGCATCATTCACAACCTTTTCAGTGAATGAAATTGGAATTCGGCCAAGATGGTGCCAATAACTCACATGCTCTTCATCCAAGCACAAACTCTATATTTAACATCCACCGACTGAGATCTTTAACATCCAACTAATGCTAGCCAATGAGTCACGAGCATGACGTCGATCCGAGGAATGGCATACTCGTTGATGCAACACCCCTGCATGCAAACCAATCTGACTGTCTCTGGAAGCTGCGTGAGGTGCACTTTCATTCATAACGAATACTGATGGCAATTTACGGCCACAAATTATAATTTGAACGAAAAACAAACAGGAACATTTCTCACTTCTGGCATCACTTGAAAGCCAAGCTCGTTTGGCACAGGATGTCTAATTGTCGTTGAAGTCTATTTCTGGCATAATCCCCAACAGCAGCAGACATGAAGGAGAACTGGATTAGGCATTAAATAAATGACTAAAACAACTTTTTGAAGCTTGCTTCGCCCAAACTCATCATAATAACTTCACCAAGCGCTGAAATCAGCATCGTTAATCCAACAGGAACAGAATTCTTCCACATTCGTAGCACCGCTAAAGGTTCCATTGCGGACCCAGTTTGGCTTCCATTGGCCAATAAAGCCTCGATTACCAAGTGTAGCTCAGTTCATAACAGCATAATTCTTTGGGATAATATCAGGCAGGGCTCATTCATGTTGCCATCCTGGCAAGGATATGTGTTGCTATGAGTCAAGCTTTCTGTGATATCCTGGTGTGTGTGTGTGTGTGTGTGTGTGTATTGTTGTCTGACTTTCTTCTTGGGACTACGGTGTAGTAGTTGCTATTTATTTTCATTTAGACCCTTCAGACATTACCACCCT
>NC_140975.1:61644106-61716606 GCF_056783735.1 Eptatretus burgeri | reverse complement strand
ATATTTACATATATTATATATATATATATATATATATATATATATAAATGTATATACACACACACATGCACCAAAATAAGTATGTGCATTAAAACTTGGCAAGTTATTGGGGATGCATTGTCCATCCAGGTAAGTCCTGCTTGGTGATGTGATGTGGTCACATGATTCTGTGAAAGGCGGTGTTGGAATGTGGGTGAGCGAGTCTGCCTTCGTGAAGATTGTGTGATGGGGTGTATCTGTGGTGGAGTGATTGGCATGTCCTCTGGGCTCAATGCTCTCGGCATGTTGTGGGTTATTTGTGGTCCACACTGTCCTCTTTTTGAAGTTTGCACCAAGGCCTTTCTGCTTTCTAGATCAAGGGGTAGTACTGAGAGGGAAGTTTTAATGTTTCTTCTGTTAATCTGTCATCCTGTGCTTCAGCACGCCAAGATTCCAAAATTAGTCTGCGGTGTTTGTTTGGTGCGACGTGCAGCATCTGTGTGTTGCTTCCATCATAACTGTGACCAAGACGTATGCAATGATATGCTCTGGCTGATTGTGAGGCCTTTCCCAGCCTCGTAGCTCTAGTGTGTTCATTTATCCTGTTTTAAATTCCTTCCTGTTTCCCCCAACATAAGCTGTGCCACACTCACATGCTGAGTGATATACCACATCTGATCTGTCCCCAAATGGTATTTTATCTTTCAATTTAGTGATGGCATGACGAATGGTGTGGAGGGGTTTGTATGCTACCCGGATTTGTGCTCTGCGTATGATTTTGCCGATCTTCTCTGATAATACCAGGTAATACGGTAAGACGCAGAAACCACATTTATCTTCTTTTTCCTCCTCTCTTTGTTCTATCCCCTCTGGTTCACCAAGTCTGGGTAACATTCTTTTGTCAGATCCATTTCCTGTTAGAATGTCTCTTACCCATCTAATTTAATTGATGGCAGCATCTTTTGAGGATGAAACCTGCCAAGCTCTGGAAGTCAGGGTGTGGGCAACAATGCGATTATGTGTGATGGGGTGGCACGAGTTGAAGTCCAGTAGTTTAGTTGTGTGTGTGTGTGGGTTTTCGATATACTGACGTTTTCAAAGTGCCACGCAATGTGCCGAAAATCTGCTGATAGTGCTCTCCATTGTAAAGGAAGGTTGTGCTGTCGAGGCAAGTTCTGAGTAAATTTGTGACGTCATTCCAAGTCAACTTACTATCTCCACACCTCGATTTCCATCCGTCTGATTGTTCCAAACATTCTCTTGTAGCTTGGATTACAAGGTCCACAGGGATGTTGGTAAACAGGGGAATCACATCAAAATAAACCATGATCTCGTCGTCTCGTATCACAATGTCTTTCAATCTTTTTTCCAAACTCAAAAATGTTTTGAACCGTTCTTTCCGTTTTTTCCAACCAACGTGCCATTGATTCGTGCCAAGTAACCAGAGTCGATATGACGGTGCGTTTATGAAGGAGACCATCGGTCTCAGCAGGGTGTCTTGTTGATGTATTTTTGGAAACCCGTATACATATTGCTCTGGAGACAACCCCTTGTTGTCATACAAATTACCATAATCTTGGTTACCTATTCTGCCTTGTCATTTTAATTATGACAGATTATGATTTATAGCTTTTTTGTGATTTGGTGTGGGATCCTTATCCAGTTTCTGATATTGTGTTGCTATCTACAAAAAGTGAGACCATTTTTCTGGTGATTATGTAACCCTTTTCATAACTGCAGTTGTGCCTTGATCAGGCGGTGCAAAAACCAAGTCATCTCTTTCATATAAATATATATAAACATATATGTATATTGTATATGGACACACGCATATGCACTCAGGGTACAAAACACAAGAAACACCTTCCTAATATTGAGATGCACCCACTTTTGCCCTCAAAACAGCTTCAATACATCGGGACATGGACTATACAAAGTGTCTGAAGCGTTCCACAGGGACGTTGGTGCATGTTGAGTCCAATGCTTCCTGTAGTTGCGTCAAGTTGGCTGGTCATGGATCTCTATTCCGAATAGCTCATTCCATCTCATCCCACAGATGCTCAATTGGATTGAGACCTGGTGACTGGGCAGGCCACTGCAGTAAGCTGAATTCACTGTCATGTTCTTGGAACCATTCCTGGACAATCCTCGCCTTGTGGCATGGGGCATTATCCTGCTGAAGAAATCCATTCGCAGATGAATACATTGCTGCCATGAAGGGATGCACCTGATTGGCTTTGATGTTCAGATATCGTGTGGCGTTCAAATGCTGCTCCACTTTTATCAGGGGGTCAATTATGTGCCATGAAAACACACCGAACACCATCACACCACCAGCCTGCAATATTGACATGTGGCATGATAGATGCATGTACTCATGTGGTTTTCTCCACACCCTAGTTCTCCCATCAGTGTGAAACAGCAGCAACTAGGATTCATCAGACCAGGCAATGTTTTTCCAATCCTCCAGTATCCATTATTTTTGTTCCTGAGCCCACTGTAACCACAGGTTCTTTTTTTTGCTGAAAGAAGTGGAACTCTGTATGGTCGTCGGCTACCATACCCCATTCATGTTGAGGTATGATGAGTTGTGCATTCTTGTATGGGTCTTTCGGCACCAATGTTGTACTGGACTGTCAGTTGATTAACTGTAGCCTGCCTGTTGCTCTGCACAATTCGTGTCTGCCTCCTTTGGCCTCTTTTCATCAATGAGCTGTTTTCGACCACTGGCCTGCCATTGGCTGGATGTCCTTTGGGTGGTGGACCATTTTTGATACACACGGGAAATGTGCAAAACCCAGCAACGTTGCAGTTCTTGACACACTCAAACTGGTGTGCCTGGCTTCTACTACCATGCCCCATGTGAAGGCACTTAAATCTTTCGTCTTTCTCATTCACCTTCTGAATGGCACACATACACAATCCACGTCTCAATCGTCTCAAGGCTTAAAAATCCTTCCTTAACCTGTCTCCTACCCTTCATCGACACTGATTGAAGTGTATTTAACAAGTGGACTCAAGAAAGGATCACAGCTTTCACCTGGATTCACCTGATTAGCCTATTTCATTGAAAGACACTTCCTAATGTTTTGTCCATGTAAACTGAGTGTGTGTATATATATATATATATATATATATATATATATATATATATACATATATATATATATATATATATATATATATATATATATATATATATACGTATATATACATATATATACGTATATATATATATATATATATATATATATATATATATATATACATATATATACACACACACACACTACCGGTCAAAAGTTTTAGAACACCCCCATTTTTCCAGTTTTGACTGAAATTTAATAAGGTTTAATGATTAAATGTACTCTGAAATGAAAGCAGAGAACAAATATACAATTGCAGATAAAAAAACGAAATCATGGAATCGTTTTGTTGAACAAAATTTAATCTAAAATTTTGACTCGTCAAAGTAGCCACCTTTTGCAGATATAACAGCCGAACTTACTCGTGGCATTATTTCAACAATGGAAATCAAATATTGTTCGGAAAGTTTTCCCAACACTGTTGCAGAAGTTCCCACAAATATGTTGCACTTGTAGGTTGCTTTGCTTTCACCCTTCTGTCCAGTTCATCCCAAACCAGCTCGATGGGGTTTAAGTCTGGAGACTGTGCTGGCCATTCCATGATTTGAAGCCAACCGTCTTGTTCTTTTCTTCCAAGGTAGTTTTGACATAGCCTGGAGGTATGTTTTGGGTTTTTATCTTGCTGTAGGATGAACCCCTGACCAACTAGGCGTAGACCAGAGGGTATTGCTTGGTGCTGCAAAATGCTGTGGTAGCCCTTTTGGTTCAGGGTGCCTGTCACTCTGTGGAAGTCGCCGACTCTGGATCCAGCAAAAGAGTTCCATTCTTTAAAGAGAAGACCTACACTTTTAAGGGTTATAATGGTCTGTCTGTCTTCCTTTGTTAATTGTCTTTTTCTCACCATTATGATGGCAATATTCTACTTCCTGCAGTGCAACATTGTCCAAATAATGTTTCAGTGGGTGCAGCAACACAGTCTGTTCCAAGACTGCTTTTATCCAGACAGAGGGTTTGTAACTAATCAACAAAAGTTGGGATACCTGTAGGAGTTGTTTGCATCAACTTTCAAGGCAAATTTACTTCCATTGCTGCAGAACAGCTGCAGTTTCTAACCCATTACTTGTTCCCTAAAAAGGGCCTTTTTTAACAACTCTGAAATTTACATTATTTTTCAGTTTTTGGTAACCTAAACTTTTTTTTAACCTCTGGTAGTTTAATGCTTCGCTTTGTACCATTTCAGGTTATTCACTGGACTTGAACTGCTTAAATTTCAGTAAAAACTGGAAAAATTGGGGTGTTCTAAAACTTTTGACCGGTAGTGTATATATGTATATTGTATATATACTTAACCCTCTCTGCTCTTCCAGCCAATGAAAGCTGCTTAAAGCAACACAAGGTAAGCCCTTTGCTGTTTCAAACCCTACCTGGGTTCCTTTACACCTGCAGACATTCACAAGTAACATAAACACGAGATAAATGTTACACGCCCCCATCAGCCCGCAGAATCAGTTTCATCACTTATCAGTGAGTCATCAGTGACAGCATAGATAGAAACGTGCACTATCTCGACTCCCAAACATGTACCACGTGCGATGCCAATAGCACACCATATCAGGAAGTCAGTCAGACTTCATATGAAGGGATCCCACCGACTCTCCCCATGTTTAATACAACATAAATCCTCAGAAAATCTACCGAGATAAAACTTATATACCTATAAGGTACCTACTAGTAATCTGTGGAGGATTTCACATCCAATAACACTCATGAGGCTCTTGGTCAACATGGCTAAGCTCCTAAACCGACTGACAAACGCAAACGGAAGGCAAAGGCCAGAAACTTTCACCTAATTTTGCTTCACACATACTTTGCATCCTTCTATTAACTTCCATTTGATGAAAGCTGTCCTAATTGTCAACTGAGGCAAACTGACATTAACCTTGACAAACTCCAATATTCCTCTGTACCGGTATAGAAAAATTATGGTCATTTATTGTAGAACATGAGCAACAACATGAATGTCATTGTCTTATCCAGGAGAGTATTAATTAGAACACAATCACCTTGGCTATCTCTTAATAAAGTTGCTAAGCTGCTTAAAATATGGATGGAATATTCTCTCATTTCGAAATGCAATGAAAAATGTAAAACTGGGTAAATGATGCACCAGCAATAGCGCAGTGTGATTATTCAGGAATGAGAGAGTTTGAAAATTTTCTTCATGATTCGGAGTCCATTTCCGGACTGTTTTACATCGAGGTCCCAGCTCATTGAGGGACTAGATGTCAGAGGAAGATATACACAAATGACAAAGTAAGAACAGAGATGCAAACGGCACAGACAGAGGTTAGGGACAGACAATCTGGAGAACAATAAGGGGCATCACCAGACACACAACATAATCCATCCATCCATCCATCCATCTGTACAGAGCGTTGGTGCTGCCTAAGCAGTCTCCTTGGCAATTGGACACAATCCTGGACGGGTCGCCACTCTGACACAGTATACCAGCAAGGATACCAGCACTCATTTGGCCGACCTCGGAAGGATGACAGGCAGAGTCAACCCCACCTGGTATTAATTCAACAGCCGAGCAGGATTTGATCTCAGGACCCTTGGATCCCAAGACCACCACCCTTACCATTAAGCCAACACCAGGAAGATACAACATAATAAAGCAGATGAAAATACTGTATATGGATGATAAGCAGTGTGGCTTCCTGCAAAAGGTAAATTTCAACAGCGAGGGTACAGAGAGTAGGGGGCAACCAATCCCGTCAATGAAAATGAAATCATGATGCTGGTGCATCATGATGCAATGTTTCCTAAAGTAGATCATTCAAAGAGCAAATGCATGGTTAGCAGGGCTCTGATAAAAGAGGATGAATTATATAGAGACAGATGTGTTGAGTCTCCTGCAGATTGCTTTAGGAAGTTTGTGACTCAGATGATTATCACTCAGAATGCTTCCTTGCATTGTGATTAAAATGGCCATCACGGCCAATCCGTTCTGCTGTTGCAATTTTTGCCAGGGTTGTTTGAATATTGTTTTCTGCACGAGACATCCGTAAAGTGGTGTGAACATCGCCAAATTCACATAAACCATGCGGCATGCTGAACAAATTTGAAATTCCTGCCACGTTCAGTCGAAGGGCAGGCACGGCCAGCTGGTTCGTGAAGGCCCAAACTTCCCCCTTGGCCGACACCGTACGAAAGAGAGATTAATTATGGCCATTAAAGATCAAGATCGAAGTAAGAATATAATGTTGGCATCAATAACACACACAAGCATTTTAAGGCCATTTTTCCCTGCTGGAGCAGTGGTTAGCCTTGCGGGCCCCATGACAATCATGGTTCCCTTTTTGAGGCAATGTTTTATGGCTGGATGCCCTTTTTGATGCCAACCCTTTAGTCGCCTCTTATGACACACAGGGATATGGTGTACCGGGGCAGACATCGGGACCAGGAGCCTGGTACTCATTTCGCTGACCTTGGAAGGATGACGGGCTGAGTCGACCCCAGTTGGCATCAATAATGTTGTTGTTGTTCGTCTTTCGGCTGCTCCCGTTAGGGGGTCGCCACAGCGGATCATCCGTTATGATCCGCATACTGATTTGGCATAGGTTTTACGCCGGATGCGCTTCCTGACGCAACCCTGGTCGCCTCTTACGACACAGGGATAAGGATTGGGTTTCGCCATGATTCCGGGCTGCCCTACACCCTCTCATAGCGCGGCCCGGCACAGAGCTCCCGTCCTCAAGCGATCCTCCAACCCAAGCCTCCACGTAGCCGGATTACAGGCTCATGCCACTACACCCGGTACGGCATCAATAATGTTGTTTCAATAAAATATTTTTTCAGGTGAACTTGCTTCCGAAAAAAAACCTCCCATATTTTTCAAAAGCTCTCATTGTAGAAGCGTTTCTCTTTGTAAAGCCTGGTGTTAGCTGAGTGGTTAGGGTGGTGGCTTGGGATCCTTGTAAAACATGATGTTTGCTTCGTGGTTAGGGTGGTGGCTTGGGATCCTTGTAAAATCTGGTGTTGGCCTAGTGGTTAGGGTGGTGGCTTGGGATCCTTGTAAAACCTGATGTTGACTTAGTGGTTAGGGTGGTGGCTTGGGATCCTTAAAAACATGATGTTTGCTTCGTGGTTAGGGTGGTGGCTTGGGATCCTTGTAAAATCTGGTGTTGGCTTAGTGGTTAGGGTGGTGGCTTGGGATCCTTGAAAAACATGATGTTGGTTTAGTGGTTAGGGTGGTGGCTTGGGATCCTTGTAAAATCTGGTGCTGGCTTAGTGGTTAGGGTGGTGGCTTGGGATCTTTGTAAAACATGATGTTGGCTTAGTGGTTAGGGTGGTGGCTTGGGATCCTTGTAAAATCTGGTGTTGGCTTAGTGGTTAGGGTGGTGGCTTGGGATCCTTGTAAAACCTGATGTTGGCTTAGTGGTTAGGGTGGTGGCTTGGGATCCTTGAAAAACCTGATGTTGGCTTAGTGGTTAGGGTGGTGGCTTGGGATCCTTGTAAAATCTGGTGTTGGCTTAGTGGTTAGGGTGGTGACTTGGGATCCTTGTAAAGCCTGATGTTGGCTGAGTGGTTAGGGTGGTGGCTTGGGATCCTTGTAAAATCTGGTGTTGGCTTAGCGGTTAGGGTGGTGGCTTGGGATCCTATGGTCCTGAGTTCAAGCCCTGTTGGCTGCTGAATTAACAGCCTGTCATCAGCCTGGGGTTGACTGACATCCTGGGGTTGACTCAGCCTGTCATCCTTCCAAGGTGAGTGAAATGAGTACCAGTGCTGCAGCCAAAAGGCTGCACACGAAGGGAAGGGTTATTGATGGATTTATTAAATCTGGTATTGTTGTGGTGCAGGCATGATTAGTCCAGGCAATCTTGCCCATTTTTTCACTTGATCAGGAACAAATTGCAACAGAATTTTTTTTAGCGCAATGCATTTCTATGAGGTCCCCAGAACACCATACTAAAAGTCCTAAGAAATCCCTGTTGCGGAAATACGTATAATTTGCATAAATCCAATATGGCGGCTAATTATCAATATTGTGCCATATCTTTGCTCACAGATGACATATTTGAGTGATTTCAACTTCGAGAATGGGTATTTTGTATACAAGGATGCATTTAGCATACTTTTAAACTTCCCTGGAACAAAATCTCATTTGCATAAATCCAATATGGCCACCAAATATCAATATCTTGCCAAATCTTTGCTCTCAGATGATGTATTTTAGTGATTTAAATTTCTATAATGAGATCTTTGGATCCAAGGATGCATTTGTAATACTTAAAAATTTCATTGGATGCATCGAGGACACTACAGTATTTAACCAGATAAAAAGCTCATTTGCATAATTCCAACTGACCACCAAATATAATTTGCTTACAATCCACAATATCCACAATAAAAATGGCTCAACCCAAAACTAATATTTGGTGGACTCTGGTCAAATTTGAGGTTAATTATGTTATTGTTTCTACATACATCATGATATATGTTGCTATTTTACAATCCCCCTGAGGTATCACTCACTTAATGGTGCAATCTGGGGGAATCCCTGGGAAATCCCCTTTTGGCTGTTTCAATGGAAGTTCCAACATGGATGATATCATCATGTTCTACACAAGAAAGGCAAATTAAGGTGAGTAACCTGTTAAAAACTTGAATATTGTTATTACATTCCTTCAATGAATTACATAGGTTACATCAAATTGACAAATTACCCATTTTCTTACAGAAATAAGTTATACATATGAGATGCTAAACTAACCAGCTTACCAAGGGGCTGCTAATGGGTGGTTTTAACATGTTTAATATATTAAGTCGGTATACTTGTTATTTACAACCAGGGAGACAACAGTGGACCATGTCGGGGAGGTCGCAAGTGCAGATCGTGAAACAGATTGTGTAGGGACAATAGCTGTACAACAAGATACATGGACTTTCATAAACCATTTAACAGCAGCAGCAGAACTCTATGACAGAACAGTATCTTCTACCTCTACTATAGAAGAAGTGCGCTCAGAAGAGGTGTTAGGAAGACTCCAAAGTAAACTGAATGAGAAGAAAGAAATGATGACTATGCGGACAGCAAAACTCTGCGTGCAGTTTCTGAACATGGTGGACATCCTGCGAAGATTTCTTAAAGCTGAGCGGACAGGCAACTGGAAATTACCCTTCAATCAGGACAAGAAATGTTACCATACTTTACAGCATCTGGACACATGCTATATGCAAAGTCTGCAAATGTAAACCTGCAAATGATGCTTAATCTGCCAGAAAGTCATCCAGATGTCCATCAGTAATTTGAGAAAGGATACCATGTGGTGAGGCGCAGTGATAGGTACTGGGCAGGACTATCCACGGATCTCACAATTGAGCAAGTGCTGATGAGAGGTATAAAGACACATGGAGGCCTGACAAGAGGAAAAGGAATGACAGAAACTCAGCGTTTGGTGTGGGTCCTTTCCATGCCATCACGTGCAAATATCAACGAGGCCATGCAGAAGCTCAGTGGCATCTCATTTAAAACCAGTGACCAGCACAAAGACCTGTCAAAAGCTAGACAAGCTGGAGATGTCAATGACACCCTTGATCTTATCAGCTATCTCAAGGAGAGAGATCCATTCGCACGGGATCTGTCCCTGTTTAACATTGCAAATGGCATGACAGCCCAGGAAGGAGTCAACGGTGAAAGATCAAGAACAGTTGGAGAAAATATTCTAGCATCCATGGTTGGGAAATCTGTAGAAGAGTTCACCTTCTGGAATTGTGATCGAGCAGTGACACTTAATTCAAGATCAACTGTCAAGATCAAAGGAGAATCTGTGAAGATAGATCCACAGTTGATCTTCCAGAGACTGATACCCATTGGGGAGCGCTGTGAAGATCTGCAGTCACTCTTCAAATATGAACTGTGTAGTTACCCCCCAGGATTGTTTTAATCTTCCTTCCTTCCCCTGCAGGCCAATAAGGCTGTCCTTGCCGATGTTCTCTGGAAGACCATGCAAGGGGAGCAATGAGAACCAATTGGAAATGTCCAGTATATTCTCGATGGTGGTGCACTACTTCATCGTCTTCCATGGCCAAGAGATTCCACATATGAGAGTGTCAGTCAGCTTTATGTCACATATGTTACACATAAATATGGGGCTGCTACCATTATCTTTGATGGATACCAAGATGGTCCAACAACAAAAGATGCCACGCACATGAGAAGGACAGGGGCTTGTTCAGGCATGACGGTAAACTTCACTGGTGGAATGGTTATACAGTCCAAGAAGGAGGAATTCTTGGAAAATGTGACAAACAAACAGCGATTTATTGTTTATCTTGGTGACAAACTAGAGCAGGCTGGGTGTAATATAGATCATGCAAAGCATGATGCTGATGTGCTCATTGTCCAAACAGCTGTTGCATCTGCTAGAATCAAAGACACTGTCCTGATAGGGGATGACACGGACTTGCTCATCCTCCTACTGCATCATGCCGAACTGGATGCACATGACTTGTTCCTGGCCCCAGAGCCCAGGCAATCAGCAAAAAAGACCAGGATATGGTGCATAAAGCAGTCTAAGGAATTTCTTGGTCCTGATGTTTGTGACCATGTGTTGTTTATCCATGAAATCCTTGGCTGCGATACAACTTCTCGCCTGTTTGGATTGGGAAAGGGTTTAGCAGTAAGGAAGATCAAGAGTGTTGCCCTGTTCCGTCAGCAAGCTAAGGTGTTCAGCCAAGAAGGACATGTGGCAAAACAGGACATTATTGCAGCAGGAGAAAAAGCACTTGTGTCATTATATGGTGGTGCCAAAGAACAAGGACTGGACACTTTACGATACAGGCGATTTTGTGAGAAGGTTTCCAAGAGCACATCTCATGTCGAACCTCAAACTCGACCCCCAACCTCAGCAGCTGCAAAGTATCACAGCCTCCGCGTATATTATCAGATGATGGAGTAGAAAGGAAGAAGCATCAATATGAAGCCGGAAGAGTGGGGATGGCACATGGTGGATGGACAATGTTTGCCAATACAAACTGACCAGCTTGCAGCCCCATCAAAACTACTGGATGTCATCTGCTGTAACTGTAAAACAGACTGTAATACAAAGAGGTGCACATGCAGAAAGTATAGTCTGCATTGCAGTGCTGTTTGTGGAGAATGCCGTGGGACAAGTTGTGCCAACTCACAGCTCCCAGATTTCACTGATGACAATAATGATGACCTTGATGGGCATCTTCAGTAGGGTATTAATATGCCTGCAATGAAACACTAGCCAAAGAAGTGACTGTCATAAATTTGATCACAAAATATTGATATTTGGCAGCCATATTGGATTTATGCAAATGAGATGTGTATCAAAATACATCCAAGAAAATTGTTAGATACTCGAAATGCATTCTTGTATGCAATATATATATATATATATATATATATATATATATATATATATGTATATATATGTATATATATATATATATATATATATATATATATATATATATATATATATATATATATATATATATATACATACATACTAGAAGTTGAAATGGCTCAAATATATCATCCAAGAGCAAAGATGTGGCAAAATATTGATATTTGGTGACCATATTGGATTTATGCAAATGAGATTTTGTTCCAGGGAAGTTTAAAAGTATGATAAATGCATCCTTATATACAAAATACCCATTGTAGAAGTTGAAATCACCCAATATGTCATCTGTGAGCAAAGATATGGCACACTATTGATAATTGGACGCTATATTGGATTTATGCAAATTAGACGTATTTCCGCAGCAGGGATTTTTTAGGTCTTTTAATATGGTGTTGTGGGGACCTCTTAGAAATGCATTGTGCTAAAAAAATTCTGTTGCAATTTGTTCCCGATCAAACCTTATTTTGCCTGGACTATGATGGGCTGAATCGCCTCCTCCTGTGCAAAAATTTTCTTGTAATTCCTTGTCCTCAAGAAATACTTTCTGAGAATTTCTGACTTTGTTATTGCCATCAAGGGAACATCCATGGACGTTATTTTCTTTCATGTGAAAACAGGAAATATGCACAGAGAATTATATTTCATGAACAATAGAGCGAGATGAAGGATTACTGAAAATCAATTTCTGCTGCTTTTGCTGTTTGAACATGTGAGAGTTGTGTGATGGAGGAGAATTGTCCCACAAGTCAAAATTCATCAATTGAGCTCTCCAAGCCATTTATTTTTTCAATTTGTATCACAGTCTGTACATAATAATTGAGAAACATTTGGACCGTTTCTCTATTTGTTGGGAATAAACTTTCATCGATATTATTTCAGTATCCAAAAAGGAGGAGCCCATAAGCTTCTCTGATGAGGCTCCGACTCAGAAATTGAGTGGTTAGGGCAAATGGATGTTTTAAGATCGTACTTTAGCATTTGTGTCTGAAAATAAAATTGCAAACTGATAATGGACCTTCAGTTACAACCTAAGCAAGAAGGTGTTCTTAATCCTTCATACATATACTTCAAATATATGTTCATAGATTTACACTCATTGCATCTTCTTTGCACCCACTGGCTTATCTGCCGACATTTACATCAGAAGAGGTATTCCTGCATAAGTATTGGGATTGCAGGATGGTCCAGAGGTATGCACACTCACCTCTAAGCTGCCTAGTCTGGGTTTGAATCTTGGTCCAGCTATAAACTGTCATCCTGGTGTTTCACAGGCGGGGTGATTCATCAATGCGTGCTGTCCCTCGGATAGACGTCAAACGGACATCCTGTCTGCTGGCATTCATTGCTGAACGTTGAAGATCCCATGGTGTCCTTTGCGAAGAGTAGAAGAGCTATTTCTGGCACCCTGATCAAATTACAAATTTCTGCCCTAACCTACAGGGGGCACTGCATCAGCAGCACACAGAGGCATCGCGAGCTTCCAAAAAGATTTTGGACCCGGACCCTCTTGAACTTCACATCCACACATTTAACACAATAGCCTGGTGTTGGCTTAGTGGTTAGGGTGGTACCTTGGGATCCTTGGGTCCTGAGTTCAAGCCCCGTTGGCCGCTGAATTAAAATACACCAGGAGGTTGACTCAGTCTGTCATCCTTCCGAGGTCGGCAAAATGAGTACCAGTGTACTGGTAAGGGGGACACTGCATCAGCGGCATAGCCGCGTCCCATCCAATGATGCAACCAGCAGCCACAGGCTGCACTCGATAGAAAGATTGAACACAATGGCACATTGTAGGATCATTGTTATGTTTCTTACATTACATAAAGGATGTTGAACATGTTAAAATTAATACTTGTTTTTGTGTTTTCAATAATCTGTACAGTATTTCAAGCTTTGTGAAATCAAACAATGAATAAAGTACAAAAAAAACAAAAAAGTATCCATTTACAAACTCGACTTGATTCTGTAAAAGCACAAACTTACATTCTATATTTACTATTATACATTCTTTATCGATTTAACACAATGTCACATCTTTTACTTATTATTCAGGCCTCACCATTCACGGTTTTGTTTATTTATTTATTTTTATTTATTTATTTTTGGGAAGCATCAGTGTGTATCGTCTGTTGTGCATCTTTGCAAAGCGATCGATGATGGCATCCTCCAACTAAGATTCCAACGCACTTTTTTCAATTAAAAACATTGCAAGGCATTGCGGTCTATTTTCTCCCATTGTGCTTCTTAGCCAGGTCTCGAGATGTCTTACGACACTGAATGATCTTTCACAACTGCAGCTACTCACTGGGATAGTAAGCGCTACTTGCACCACATTTTTTTACGCTCGGAAGCATGAGAGCGTCGAAGGACTCTAAGCGCTGATACGCAACTTTGACGTTGAGATTTTCACCCTTTTCTTGTTTACGAGCCAGGTCATTTTTAGCAACAAGTACTTCCTCTTGTTTTTAGCTCCATTTTGTTCTAGCCTGCAATCAATGCTTGTTCATGCGTCTCACTCTGACTTCAAAGTCTGATTTCAAAGCCATAAAGTGGCCGAACATAGCCAAGGGATTAAAATAGATTCGGGGAACGTGCATTTTTATATTGGGTCTTTCAAGCTATGTTTAACCGTTCTCTGAAAATGTAAAATTAATAAATGAAGAGTTTGAAAACTGATAGTTACGTGCAAAAATAGTTTAATTTTATGAAGCAAATAAGAAAAGAAAACCAGATATGTGAGTTCGGACCAAAACCAGATAATTACCAAGCATCAGTTTAAAATGATGAACTGCTTTTCCTGGTGAAGGTTATTTTATAATTTCTGAGAATTTTGATACTTTATTGACTATTTTGTTGTTATATTATTATTATTATTATTATTATTATTTTTATTATTTGAAACTTATTTTGTTTTATTATAATCACTTTTTTCTCGTTACTTTCATGATTACCCTTGCCAGAGGGTATATTGCATTTGGGTCAGTTTGTTAGTTTGCTTCTATGTCTGTCCACACATAACGTGTTAACGTAGGCGACAAACGCCACCTTGTAGTAGCCAGTATCACACGTTATATTTTTTCAACAGAGTACATCTGTATATAATGTACAATTCGAATGTGAGCACATCTATAAAGTGCGAGTATTAAGAACGTGAGTGCATCGAAAGTGCATATTGTAGAATGTGCATCCGTCTATAAAGTACAGAACATGACTACATCTATAAAATATATACGATAGTAACCGGAATATATATATATATATATATATATATATATATATATATATATATATATATATATATATATATATTTAAAAATGCAAGTTGCGCGATTGTGTCTGATTGAGGTAAACATCGTAACCACAGCACGTGCAATGCTTAATAATACCTCATTTAAGAGGTCTTTGGTCCAGACAGTGCATGCGGAGGTTTACAACTGATGCTATTCATGCAATTTCGAGTTATATTCATTTTGCTACACACGTGGTGTATATGCTCTGAGCCGTTGGTTCACATATCTACCGGAAGTAAAAAGAAAATAAGCACAAACTATTTAGTAAATTCTGTCAATGTATAATTACCTTTCAGTCGATTTACTTCACCAAGAAACCTTATCAGTCTTAACAGTAAGTGATTATTACACTGACTTGGAGTTGTGAGGGGGGTGGTTGAGGACTTGAAGAAGAAATGGAAAGTGAAGGACAGGGAGTTGGAGTGGGGGGGGTGGGGGGCAGAGAGGGGACAAAGAGCTGGCAGATGGGGTTTGAGGACTTGGGGTGGGGAGGGGCTTGCGGACGTGGAGTTGGGGGGGGGGGAGTTGATGACTTGAAGAAGAAAGGGGAAGGGGAGGACAGAGAGTTGGGGTGGGGGACAGAGAGGGGACAGATAGCTGGGAGAAGGGGTTTGAGGATTTGGGGCAGGGATGCGGTTTGAACACTATGGGTTGAGGACTTGGGACTGGTAGTGGGGGGAGGGTTGATGACCTGAAGTCACATTTTTACATTACACGGAATTCCTGCAGGTCCCTGCGAGTATGCTGTCAGTGAACATTCCCAGCAAACTCCCTAAATATTCCACACTTTATTGGGAACAAACTCCCTTACACCAGCCTGGTGGAACCAGGTTCTCTGCTCTGCTCGTCAATACAATAAAACCAAAAATGTCTATTTGTCCACTGTATGAACCTAAACCTGCACCGTCAAAGCATCGTTGAAACATCACACAAAAACCAGCATACAAAACAAGTCCTGGTGAGGCTCTGCCATCTCTCATTGCCCTTTCTGGTTCTGAGTTATTTCACTTCTCAAAGTTGTTGATTTATCCAATGTCCTTCTGTCACTTGTTGTATTTTCTCGATTATTTTCACTTTCTCCCAGTCCCAATCCCTTTGACTTCAAACCCCTGAATCCTGACACTGCTGTCAAAATCAGTCATTCTCACACACACGTGCCCCCGACCCCTGACCCTGCGCTACCCACTCATCCCCAGCTATATTAACCCTCACCCCATATCCCTTCTCTCTCTTTTACTCTGACGATGGGTGAACGCCATAATCATTAGCTTCTCCTCGCTTTTTACAGCAGTTAGCATACCTCAATCAATGTCCTGTTTATTTCATCCATTGACCATCAGTGTCGGCTTGTTGAGGGTCTGTTAGCATGGTTTCTCCCAAAATAAGATGTCACAACATTTTGTGGATTCCTGATTATTTTCACAGGTGGTTGGCCGTTACAGAGATTGATGAATTCACATGGAAGGTTACTGATGTCCTGTCAAAAGGTCTTGCAATGACAAGAACTAAATATATGTCACGCATGCTCTTCGTTCTTGAAGTTCATCAGCTCCAGAAACCTCACTGCAGGCAGCATGATGATGAATATCTTCTGTCATTCTGCCATGAAGTTATGTACTATGGCCATGAAACCACAACCATACTGCAATTGCCTCAGTTCATTCCATGGACACAACGTGACGTAAATACATCAAATATATTACCGAAGCAACCTTGAGTCAGTGTAAATGATCCAAAAGGTATGCAATGTTTCTTTTCTCAGCTCTCTATGAATGCCAACACTCTTAATATTCATATTTATTTTCACAAAGACACGAAGGGGAGCATTAACAGAGAAATAAAAGACAAACAAGCAAATGAATTGTGCTCGTTTGTCTTGGTGGCTTGTTCGATACCGGACTTGGTGGTGCAATGGTTAGAATTTATGCTGCAAGTCTGGGAGGATGTTGGTTCAAACCTTGTACTGATACATACAACACCAAGGACTTTTAAAATGGTACATGCTACTCTCTTGCTTGATGCTCAGAATTTAAAAAGGCTAGAGCACAGACAAACAACCATTTGTTGCTGGGAAACCGTAGTGCAGGCTTTGATAGGCCTGATGTCCTTCCTGTTTTGATGTTCCGTGAAAGAGAACTTATATTATAATTAAAATGTGCATGCATTCAGAAAATAATACCATGCTACTCTTAATTTAATAATAGCAGAGTAAGAGTTTCCAAAATGCACAAATACATGCAATTCATGCTTACTAAAAACAAGTCTCCATGTAAGAATGATTATATCAAACAGATTAAGGAGTTGTTTGAATGAATTAACAACCAGATTTGGTTGTGTAATAATTAGAGCATCTCATCTGAGTCTGGGAGGTTGGTGGTTCAAACTCTGGCTGAATCATACCCAATAATGTTTAAAACAAGAATGAATGCTCTTCCGGTTGTGGGTTTGGAGCGTCGTCAGGTCTTCTTCAGGGCTCTTTGCTGGTGATCTCAAAGTTAAGTTTCCGGTCGTTATCTGTCCCGTTTTAACTGTTTATTTTCTCACCTACATGTTACTGGGTGTTCCTAGTTCGGTTTTGTTTCAAAAATTGTGCTATTTTGTGAATTTTCGTCCACCTTGTCTGACCAGGTGCTTGAGGCCTACCAATCGTTCCCCTCGGTGTACGATTGTGTTTATTTGTATTTTCTCCCCATTACCTTCAATTTCTATCTTCCCCACTTTCCCAACATCCCCCATCCCTTCCAACTAAACACTCTATTTCTTGTCTTAAATCCCCCCCCCCCAAAAAAAACCTTTCTCCTTGCACACTCACAAGTCTCAATCCTTCTCTTCTTCTTCCTCCTGTTCTTCTTCTTCCTCCTGCCAGCACACCATCTTCATTCGCCTGAGGTGACCATCTCTCGCCATTACCTTCACGATTTCTTCTGATCTACAACCTTCCATTCCTGAATCTTACCTGTTATTGAAAAATACATTAAAAAATAATAATCTTCCTTGCATCGTTTCGATCTCTGCACCTCCTGAAACCACACGTCTCTCAACTCTTCCTGGTACTTTTCAGACACAGCAGCTTCACACTGCGTTTACCATTCCAAATTCACCACACACTTCCACGATTTTACTTCAACCTTCCCTTTTCCAAATGTTATGCAATCCTTATTTAAAATAAATAAATTCACTTTTGACTATACACCTCCCATAGCCAAGTGTTTCTCCTGTAACCACGTGATCTGTTAACACCCCCTTCGTTAACGATCCAATTTCACCATTCACCTCACGATTTTTTCTACAACACTTCCATGACCTAATCTGATGAAAACTCTCTCAAACAATAATAATAATAATAAAAACGATCTCTTATAATGCTTTCCTTCCTCTTTCACACATGTGGTACTCTTTACTGTATCATAATGCACTACTCTTCCACTAGTTAAACAGACTACTCTCAATTCGACCTTTCCTTCATACCTTGCCGAAAAAAAATCCAACTGTTACAGCATTTCTTCTCTCCATTCTCTGGATTCGCCTTTATTGCATCCATCAAGAAATGTGTTTAATCGCATCTCTGACCTAAAACTTAAAAAACCCCAGTTTGCAATGAATGTTTGCTTTCCATCAACCGTTCTTTTTTTCCAATTTCAGTGCCAACTCACTCCTCTCACCCCTCACTCTCAAAGCAACCATCACACTCTTCACCCGCCAAGCTTCCCCCTCTCCCTCTCAAAAACTCCCCCCTCTCACCGTTCTCCCACCATTCACCCCCTTCACTCACCCTTCTCAAAGTTGCCCGCCCTCTCATCCACAAAGCTGCCTCCTTCAACTGCCCTCTCACCTCCATCTCTTCACTCCACCTCCTCAAATCCTCAACTGCCTTCTTCCTCCTCTCTTGTCCCCCCTCTCCCCCAACACCACAGAGCCTTTTCTCCTCCTCATTCGGCCCCTCCCCGAGCTATTCTGCAATCCCCCACACTCTTTCAACAACGCTCCTTACCTCCCCCCATCTCTTGTCCTCCCCTCCCCTCCCCCCACCCCCTGCACCCAAAGCCTCCTCCCCTCCCTCTTCATTAACAGTGTGGACCTCAAATAGTCGGGGCCTTCGCTCAAACCTTTCAGATCTTTCCATACAGGTTGCCACTGACAAACCAGACATAATCTGCCGAACAGAAACTTTCCTCCCACAAGACGTGTCTGACACCCAAGTATCTCTCCCTGGTTACTCCATCTTCCGGTATGACAGACCTGAGCCCCGTCCTGGTGGAGGAGTTGCTCTCTTCATCAAACACTCTATTCCTCACTTTCCGTGCACTGCCCTCACTCCCCCACACCCCCAGGAATACCTCTGGCTATGGCTTCCCCTCCACTCCAACTTCATGTTTATGTGTGTACTGTAACGTCCACCAAACAGTGATGACTCCATCTACACCTCACTATCCGAAAACATGGACCAACTTCAATCTTCTCATCCAAACTCTCTCTTCCTCATATGTGGCGACTTCAATTGTCATCATGCCAGTTGGCGAGGTGTGGGTACCTCTCTCACCTGTCATGGCACTTCAGCAAAAGGTTTCTGCGACTCATTGGGACTGACTCAATCGGTCAACTTCCCGACTCGGATCTCAACCAATGGTACTTCATCTCTTCGGGATCTGATTTTGTCAAATTTCCCTGACAATATCTGCTGCTCTTCCTCTGCTCCAATCGGTTCTTCTGATGATGTCCTTGTCAAAGTGGACATCTCTCTGGATTTTATCAGAGAACCACATCACCGCCGTCGAGTCTGGCATTTCACTCAAGCCGACTGGCAGGGTCTCCAAGCAGCCCTCAAACTTATAGACTGGTCTCCTATCGCTACTTTCTCCAACATCAACTCATCCTAGGAATTCTTTCAAAGAAACTTGCTCTCCCTCATGCACAGATTTATCCCCTCTCGTCTTCAGGTGTCCTACCCTTCCTCCTGCCCTTGGTTCACTGAAGCTTGTGGTGAGGCAGTTGTCCTGAAACAACTTGCTTTTGCCTCATGGAAAGCAAACCCAACTGAGGGCGATCTCAGTTCCTTCCATAAAGCTCAGAACAAGTGTGTATCTACCCTCAGGAGAGCCAGAAAAGAATATCTTTGTAATCTCAATTCTGAACTCTGAAACCTCTCTCTCTCCTCAAAATCCTGGTGGCATCTAATCAAATCTGTTTCTGGTGTATGTTCGTCCTCCATCCCTCCCTTACCTCAAATGGCCGCACTGCTGAGACCGCACGTGAAAAGGCTGAATGCCTGAACTCGGTGTTTGCAGCTAAATCTTGTGTCCAAAACCCATCGCTTTCTCTACCCACCTTACCCAGTCGCACCCAACTGTCCCTGGATTATATATCCTTTTCTCCGGAGAAGGTGGAGAGCTTGCTGTCAAACCTCGACTTAGATTCTGCAACCGGTCCAGACGGCATCAGCCCACATGTCCTAAAAACCTGCTCTGCTGCTCTTGCTCACCTTCTCTCTGTTCTATTCACCCTCTCATTTGCTCAAGGTCATCTGCCATCTGCTTGGAAATCAGCAAGCATCACTGCCCTGCATAAAAAGGTACAAAAATAGATCCCTGCAACTACAGACCAATCAGCCTTCTGCCAATCATCAGCAAGGTTATGGAATCCATCATCGCTTCAGACATTAAATCCTTCCTCTTCTCCAATGGCTTGATTTCTGATCATCAATTTGGTTTCAGACCAGGTCACTCTACCCTGGATATGATGCTTCTGCTCTCCCAACAATGGATGGAGGTCCTCAATGCCAGACATGAAATCAGAGCCATATCCTTGGACATATCGCGTGCTTTTGACATGGTCTGGCACCCTGCCCTGCTCACCAAACTCTCTTCCTATGGTATCCAAGGCCATCTCCACTCATGGCTCACAGACTTCCTCTCCTATCGCAGTCAACGTGTGACCCTAAATGGAGTTCTGTCATCCCCCCTTCCTGTCCAGGCTAGAGTTCCTCAAGGCAGCGTTCTGGGCCCTGTTCTTTTTCTGGTTTTCATCAATGATCTCTCCGAATCTCTGGAAAATCTTCTATTTCTCTTTGCTGATGACTCCACCCTCTGCCGTACCATCTGTCATCGCTCAGACTAGCAAGGAGCAGCTTCTTCGCTCACTGCACATCACAAACTATCACAAACTGGTCAAACACGTGGAACATGTCTTTCAATCCGGACAAATCTCACACTCTCACTATGTCTCTCCGAAAGGACCGTTTAGAACCCCCCCCCCCCATCCATTTTCTCCACAATCCTCTGGAAGAAATCCTTTCTTTCAAGCTTCTGGGTCTCACTATCTGCCATGACCTTTCCTGGGAAAGCCACATTTCAAACCTCGCCTCCAAAGCCAGTTGCCGACTGCGAATCCTCCATTGTGCAAAGTCCTTCCTCGGCCCACCTGAGCTCCTGACCACCTACAAAGCTTTCGTCCGCAGCCTGATGGAGTACTGCTCTCCACTCTGGGCTGGTGCTCCTGCCTCCCACCTTCCTTGGCTTCACGCTCTGGAAACCAAGGCATTTCGGATCATTGGCATCTCCCGCAATAAGGCTGAGTCTTTGGTCCTCTCATTCTCTCTCACCGCAGGCAGGTCGGTGGTCTTTCTGTCTTCTACTGTTTCCTTTCCAGTCTTGCCCCCCCTGCTCTCTCTGCGATTTGGCCCCACCACCATTTCTGCAGGGTGCTCAAGGTCTGCCAAAGACCCCCTTCTGGTAAAACTACCAAAATTATGAATCACTGCTCACCTTCACTCTTTCATTCCTCTTTTTTCCCACCTTTGGAATAAACTTTCTCACTCTGTTCAGTCCCATTCTTCCCTCCAGGCCTTCAAAACAGCTGTTCACCACCACCTCTTATCATCCTCCATCCAAATCCTCAATCTTTTATAACCCCGACAATCCACCCAAGCCCACCACCTTCAAATTCCCTGCTTTCCTTCCTGAAACTCCCTGTAATGTCTGTCTTGTATTCCCCATGTCCCCCCCCCACCCCATCCCTCTCCCTTCCACAGATTTCCTAATGTCTGTTCTCCACCATTTTGTCATTCTCACTCCCACCCCTCTTGTCTCATGACCCCCTTGCTGTGCGTTGTGTGTTAGCTCTCATACGAGCCTCGACAAGGTATACAAAAAAATAAAAAATAACGCTCTGTGGTCACAACCTGTGACAAAATCTGGTGACAGACTGATTGGGGAATGGGCATTTGAAGCATGCATCTTAAAAGATTAACTTGACACCTCTCATCCACGTCAGCCTCCACCACGGCTATATCACAATGAGCTGATTCATCACATGGTCATGGATTGTTTAACCCCAATTGGGGCTGTTAAAAAAATTATATAACACTATTTTTCAGGAGTGTGTCCTGT
Source organism: Eptatretus burgeri (assembly GCF_056783735.1). NCBI lineage: Eukaryota > Metazoa > Chordata > Myxini > Myxiniformes > Myxinidae > Eptatretus > Eptatretus burgeri. Next base: position 61,694,425 of record NC_140975.1, on the reverse strand, counting down.
CGGTCTTGATAAAACCTTATTAATAATTTTTATTCGACATTGATTTGATTTTTTTTGTGGTCCCTCATCATGAGTCACACTGGATCCAAACAAAGCTAATGGAAATCAGACACAACAAACCCAGGCAGTGTAGAAACAGCAGAGGCCTACAGGCCTGATGTATTCGGCCCACCAGAAAACAGATGGCAGCCATACTATTTAATCTGGGTGCCATAGTGTGTGGAGTCGAGCAACAAATATGGGTGGGGTCCGGTAGATGTCAGATCAATGGGTCCATATTTCAAAAATCGACCCCCAACAAGAACCACAACAACAACAGCAACAACAGCAACTATGCAGAGCTCTTGTAGACCTACGACATGTGACAGGTAAAAATGGTACGTGCTACTTCCTTGTTTGACGTTCAGCATTTAAAAGGATAGAGCATGGATAATCCCCCTCGGTTGACATCCATGGGGAGGAGGGAATTCCTCCTTCAGAAATGCCCTGCTGAGTATGATGAGAAATACGGAGCCATTGCTGTGATGCCGCTGTGACCCAGAGTGCCCCGGGAAGTGATGAGAAATGCGGAGTGATGCATTGGTGCAGGCTGGTTGGGTGGGGAAGGGGTAGGAGAGACTAGAGTCCCTTTATACAAGGAGTAGTGACTACTTGCAATTAGAAGCCATTTTGTATCCATCAAGCTCCAGTTTGGTTCGGCACACCGAACCTCTGCCCATTGTGCGTGACCATAATGTGTCCGTTTTCTAATCAACCTGTCTTTTTCTGCACCCAAAAGCAGGGTTTATTTGAAGGAAATTTAGAACTGCACAAATCTTTGAGGCAGGTGCCATGGCCCAGTGTTTGAGATTCTCTGAGTCTGAGAAGCATTTGTAATGGCTATTTTTTTTTAAACATTTTATAGATTTCAAGTTCCTTTGTATCCTTTGACAAGGTACACAACAAAGGATGCCTCACTGGAGTCTATAAAATTAGAAAATATATATATATATATATATATATATATATATATATATATATATCTAGTCTAATATATATCTAATATACTAAAAATATATATCGTCAAATATATATTTAATATACTAAAAATATATATCTAGTGTAATATATATCTAATATACTAAAAATATATATATCTAGTCTAATATATATCTAATATACTAAAAATATATATCTAGTCTAATATATATCTAATATACTAAAATATATATATCTTGTCAAATATATATCTCATATACTAAAAATATATATCTAGTCTAATATATATCTAATATACTAAAAATATATATCTAATATACTAAAAATATATATCTAGTCTAATATACTAAAAATATATATCTTGCCTAATATATATCTAATATACTAAAAATATATATCGAGTCATATAAACACAGTGTTTTAAGTTTTAACCATCTTAGTATTTGACAAAAATTTTAAAACAAAGTACTAATCAGCATAGATTTGTGTATGTAAAATTAAAAATATACTTCTTGTCATATATACGGTAAATAAAGGTACTTTTGCTTTTCAGTATCATGGTCATGCATTGACTTCTTGTTTCTTTATATGACATTGGAGTTTTATTATAAATTTTAGTACTGCACAAAATTGGATTTAGAACTGCACAAGTAGGGGACTACTGCATGTTAAAATAAACCCTGCCCAAAAGGAAGATTATATTACTGAATGATTATATTTTTATTCTTCCAACACATCAGAATAAACATACAATCAGACTGGAGTGATTTAACCTTAAAACATATTTCAGAAACCATGGCAAAAATGAAGTACAATGCACAAGTAAAAAATTCACACTGACGAGTGCCTAATTCGAGGTGCACAGAGCGAGTGAGAAGAAGAAACACCGAGGGAGTGACAGAATGAGAGAAATGTTAAACAAGTGGAAGAAGGAAAGTGAAAGAGAGAAATGGAGGCACACCATTCACACCAGGTGTGCACACCATCAAGATTAGATAATTAGAAAAGATTACAATTGTGAATAAAAAAAAAAGAGAAAGAGCTTGAGAAGATTGATTGAATGATTGAAGGTAGGTCCTTCGCTGCTTAACTGGCAAAGGTGATACTGGGTGGTTTGCCATTGCCTCCCCAGCAGTTAGTCAGGGCAGGAATTTGTAATTTGACCAGGATGCTGATGATGACTCGCCTCTCTTGGTGAAGGACACCGTGGGATTTTTAACATCCACCAACTCATGATTGCAGACGAGCCACTCAGCCTAACGTCTATTCGATGGACGGCACATGCATTGATGAACCGACCTGCCTGTGAAACACAGGGATGACAGTTTGTAGCTCGGTCGGTATTCAAACCCTGGCTAAACAGCGAAGAAACGAGTGTGTGATGTGTGTCCCTCAAAGCCATCCTGCCAGCCGCTCAAGAAGATATGGACAGGGCAAGTTTTTCTTTGCAATCGAATGGAACACATGTGCTGAAAACGTGCATGTGCATGTAATGCTTCATTATTGTCACCCGCCCTCCAACAAGGTCGGAGACAGGGAACGTAAGAATGAGCTCAATCAGACCAACCGACCGATCATCTGTCCATGTACTTTTTTCCCCCCTCATGACATGATCTCAACGTGATTAGATCAAGGCTATGATTGGCTGAATTCTGTTGTCATGGCAACCATCTCAGTAACTTGGCTTGTGCACACGATGTTTCAAAAACCATTCAAGATTTACCTTTCATATTGCACAGATATATTCCTCATATCACCCAAAAGGCAGGGAACCGAGAGTACCAGCTCCTTGTTTTCTATTCCCATGACATCTCTCATGAACCATGACATGTTGTTAAACAATGTTAACTGCAACACTGAGACTAATTTCAAGAAATAAATAAACAAAGTTACGTTACAGACACACAAGTGACGTGTTTGCTTAGAAGCAACTATGCCAGGATATGTCAAAAATTATCGATAGATGTTTCCATGATGATTTGTCTTTTTAAAAGTTATACCCAACTACCAAATGATTACAGCACTACATATAAATGTACACACATGGGACTACAACATACCTGGCAAAGAAACAATCCCGGGGTCAGTTTCAATCTCAGACGAATTACTTTATTTCCCGAAATTGTTTTTCCTTTTGGCATCTGCAGGGAATCTATACATTTTCAAACCCTTCTTTGTTCAATTGGTACATCTGATGGCACAGCATCCTGTCATTTAAAAAAGAACGATGAGCTATCATGTGCTCATTCAATGAATGATCGATGGACACAAAATGGTGCCCATGACCCACGTGACCAGAAATTCCCAGGACACGCCATTGAAAGTTTAGTCGCATCGAGTCATTTAATGAAAGTAAACACTAAATAGACAATGGGATGTCGATGTGATGGAGAAAATTAGAACATATTTAAACCGATCCTTGTGTGTGTATACATTAAAATATATATATATATATATATATATATATATATATATATATATATATATATATATATATATATATATATATATAATTATATATTGTCTAAGATTGGGGTGGTTGGGATTACGCATTTAAAAAAAAGAAGGCGCTTCCAACCAAAAGTAAAACCGATATCGACTCCGCTAATTTGAGCAAAAAAGCGAGAGCAGACCCAGTCTCAGGCAACGTATCACCGGCTTCACAGCCGGCTTCCTCAGGAACAATCGACCATTGGTCAGTTTCCATCTCAGACGAATTACTTTATTTCTCGAAATCGTTTTTCCTTTTGGCATCAAGCACTCTGTTGTATCGTATCATATTGGTACAGCAAGGGGATACTCCCCACCTTGAAAGAACCAAAACGGACAGAACGGAAGGAGCCAGACACGCTTGGGCACTGTGTACTGCCATACTACCCGGGCTTTTCAGAAAGGATTGGCAGGATAATACGCAGTGCATGGATTGGCATAGCTTATAAACCTCTACGCACCATCTGTAATGTCATTTCAAAACTAAAGGACCCAATACCAATTGGTAATAAATCTGGAGTAGTTTACCATTCATCGTGCAGAGACTGTGACCAATTATACATTGGTGAAACTGGAAGAAATTTAAAACAAAGGCTATTTGAACACGATAGAGCAATTAGGTTTGGAAAAGTGACCCAGTCAGCCAAAGCAAGCCATTGCCTGCAATCTAGCCACAAATTCGAGTTTGATGGGATTTGTGTCCGAGACACGACGTCTAACAAATGACACATTGATAATAATAGAAGCATGGCATGTGAAGAGCTGAGATGGTTGTCTAACGGTGGATACACCCATGCAATACACACCTCGAATGTAAATGGCGAAATCTGGATGGTGCAAAAGACTGGACAAGGTGAGCAACAAACAACACTCAATCCCAAACACCACATCCACATGTGCACAACACCCAACGAGAACCCCAACACTCACACAACCAACACCTCATCATGCCCAACCAGGACACGAAACCAGCTGTTTTCGTGCCCCGGAAACACAAAAACAACAACAAGCGCACAAACGTGCTCACCCACACACATACAACACCAGATCACGTTAAAGCAAAAACAAAAAAAAGAGCAGAGCACCCTATCATTGATGTGATTTGACGTTTGTTTTTGTTTTTGCACAATAAAATTTAAAAAGCACTCCTCCATTTGACCTCAAGCACCAGCATGTGACCGGAAATGAGCAATCGTATCAAAATAAAAACCGGGCACGTGCTGAGGCTCGGGGTTTATTGTGCCTGATGAAGCCGGCAAAATATTGCCTGAGATCGGGCCTGCTCTCACTTTTTTGATCAAATTATCGGAGTCAATGTAGTTAATTACTTTTGAATGGAAGCGCCTTCTTCTTCTTTAAGAAAAAAAAAATGTATATATACACACAAGTAAAGAAAGACCCACCCACATCTCACCTGTTAATGGAGGGAATAGCCAATTAGCTCTCACCTAATCAATGAAACCCAGGTTGATCGGAATATCTAGACAATTGACCCCTCTCACACTGCTCTAGCCGAAGACGCTGCATAAAGCAACCCCAAAAGACCTACACAAGGTAAGCGCAATGCTGTTTCGAACCCTTCCCAGAGTTCCTCAACAACTCGAAAGACGTTCACACACAGTACACACATGAGCATCCCAATGCTACACACCCTCAGCTGCCGACCGGTTTCATCGCTTGTTGGCGAATCATCAGTGACACTGCAGACAAATGCATCCCAATGAGGCTCCCAAGCACGTACCACATGCAAATGTCAAAAGTAGTGAACATATTCATTAAAAAAAAAACAACAAAGACCCACCCACATCTCTCACCTGTGAATGGAAGGAATAACCAAATAGCTCTCACCTAATCAATTAAACCCAGGTGACTAGGATTATATACCTTTCATTTCATGTTTCATATGTGTGTGTATGAATATATATATATATATATATATATATATATATATATATATATATATATATATATATATATATGGTGTCTTTCCATAAAGCCTTATAAAGCTGTGGTTCATTGGATGTGTTCATCCCATGGAGCTTACTTGAGTTTGAGTAAAAGAGTATATTCACGCAGTTCCACCACCGCACCTAAAGGTGTGCATTGTAGGAAGATGACATTATTACATTTTAACAGATTTTACCAAAAGACACAAGGTTTGCTCACAAAATGGCATTGGCAGAGGGAGAAAATATCCTCAAACCAGCACACAGATGTGGTTACTAAGGTACCCGAGTCAATTTAAATTAAGTGTCTATTGAAGCATCGAGAGCACTCAAAGTACTCCAGGCTGCTAATTTATTGACTGGAACAATTTCAGAACATCTCGAGAACAGCACCTGATGCACCAACAGCAATCACTTTGAAAAATGTCAAACAGATGGACTTTAGCAATCCCAAGTACACACGGATGGATCAGACCCCACGGATATCTCAAATGGTTCAGTTCACTGCATCGGATTGGGATAATTTACGTATTCTTTGGAAGAAATTGTTTGTTTAAAAAAAAAAAAAAGAAGGAGATTGGAATTCAAGAAAGGAGATTACAAATTGATTGATTGATGTTTTCTCGCAGAAAAGGCCGCTATTCACCAAACCCTCTTCCCGCATGATCCAGAGACTCCTTATCTTCCATCGTACTAGATCCTAACTCCTCCCCCAACAACTTATGTAACCTCTGTTTTCAGCTCTACCTTCTCCCTATTTCCTTTGTTTCCTCCAACCCCTTTCTTTTACAAACATAAAATGCATATACTGTATGTCTCTTTACCAGCAAGGAAAGCTACTACTCTCACTGTGCTTTGGGAGCCTCTGTGTTAATATGATTGCAAATTTTAAATCCAAAGCAAGACTTTTGATTGTTCATCATTTCCTTCACTGCAGTGCAGGAAACAATTATGGGTGATGATTTTGTTCTTTTCACACCTGGGGGGGGGGGGTCTTCCTGCAAGTATCGGTGTTGAACTTGCGTGATTTAGGTTGCTGTCATAGCACATCGTTTGTTCATCACAATATGCTGCAGGGGATCATTTCAGTGAACTTCGAATTAAGTTTTTCTTTCTGGAGTGGTATGTACCGTATATGCAAACTTTATGAAGCAAGGGATACTCGTAAGATAGTTTCTATTTTTTTATATTTTTTTGGTGCACAGAAACTTGGCTCGTGGAGGGGCTAAATGAGAGAGGGCAGTGTGTTCACAGACTGATCGAGGATAACAGGATAACATGGAGTCGAAGACATTGCACATGAATGGATGAGGGACAATGAGAATATAAGAGAGTAGAGATGATCCTGGGAGAAAGTACAAGTTGATGATGGACTCTTTAAAGTATTGGAGGGATACTGGCCTTGTGCAAAGTATAACAGACAGGTAGCCTGTTCCACAGATGAGAGAATGGATGAATGAAGGAATGGAGCTTCGCACATCAGTTAGAATTGGGGAAGATAAGCAGGCTTGGGATTCTGGAAGAATGTGTGTGACGTGAGCTGGCTGGGGTAGGACAGAGAGGTGAGAGGGCAGGATGAGCAAGGCCAGAAGTGAGGGGAGAGAAAACTGAGAATCCACCATCTTTCCTGTAGTGAGTGAAAACCAGACCTTGGGACTCTGACTCCTACTATTGTAAGGCCGAGGAGCTCTGTGGGGAGGGTATAGTCAGATGTAGCACCTCTTTGAGAAGTTGGCAGGTGAAGTGGATGGGGTGATTTTTGAACCTGTCCTTGTCGAGGAACAGAGAGAGAGCTTCTCTGGATAATCATCTGCATTGAAAGACATGTTCCACGTATTTGACCAATGACTTGCTTTTTTCCAGATATGAAAAGATGGCTGCTGCATCAGAAGGTTCTCAGATGTGTGGTGCACTGTTCTGCACATGGTGGAGTCATCCATAAAATTGAACAGAGGATTATCTAGAGAAGTGGAGAGGTCATTGATGTAGACCAAGAATAAAGTCAGTCCTTAAATGCTGCCTTGAAGGACACAGCTTCCAAAGTCTAAAGGAAGATCTCGAGACAGAATTTCATCAAGAGCAACCAGACATTTATGCTTGCAGGAAAAAAATTTTTTGATAATTATTCAAGGAGGGGTCCCCAGAATACCATTAGCTGACAGCTAAGGAAGTAAGGCTAGGTATAAGACAGGAGAGAGAGAGAGAGAGAGAGAGAGAGAGAGAGAGAGAGAGAGAGAGAGAGAGAGAGAGAGAGAGAGAGAGAGAGAGAGAGAGAGAGAGAGAGAGAGAGAGAGAGAGAGAGAGAGAGAGAGAGAGAGAGAGAGAGAGAGAGAGAGAGAGAGAGAGAGAGAGAGAGAGAGAGAGAGAGAGAGAGAGAGAGAGAGAGAGAGAGAGAGAGAGAGAGAGAGAGAGAGAGAGAGAGAGAGAGAGAGAGAGAGAGAGAGAGAGAGAGAGAGAGAGAGAGAGAGAGAGAGAGAGAGAGAGAGAGAGAGAGAGAGAGAGAGAGAGAGAGAGAGAGAGAGAGAGAGAGAGAGAGAGAGAGAGAGAGAGAGAGAGAGAGAGAGAGAGAGAGAGAGAGAGAGAGAGAGAGAGAGAGAGAGAGAGAGAGAGAGAGAGAGAGAGAGAGAGAGAGAGAGAGAGAGAGAGAGAGAGAGAGAGAGAGAGAGAGAGAGAGAGAGAGAGAGAGAGAGAGAGAGAGAGAGAGAGAGAGAGAGAGAGAGAGAGAGAGAGAGAGAGAGAGAGAGAGAGAGAGAGAGAGAGAGAGAGAGAGAGAGAGAGAGAGAGAGAGAGAGAGAGAGAGAGAGAGAGAGAGAGAGAGAGAGAGAGAGAGAGAGAGAGAGAGAGAGAGAGAGAGAGAGAGAGAGAGAGAGAGAGAGAGAGAGAGAGAGAGAGAGAGAGAGAGAGAGAGAGAGAGAGAGATATATATATATATGACTGTGATAAAATGACTTTGGCTGCAACAACCCTCCAAACAAAGCCCAAGCGAGTGCCACACATCGATCAACCTTTCTGACATGTACGTGAGAGATGACAAAACTCTGTTGGAAGTATAATGAAATTGAAGACATGAATCAATGTTGAGAAAAGGTGGAAAATTCAGTGTAAGAGCCTTTGTGCCTTGAGTCCTGATGGAAGGGGTGCAATGGAGTTAGTCTATTTTATGATTGATAAAGCTAGCTGAATGTTATCCATATGCTTGGGAATAATGGAGTTTAATCCAATGCTTGAATAAGCCCACCGGTGCCATGAGTGGACTTGCTTGCAAATGTTGAAAAGGATAAGGTGAGCAAGTTGCCCTTGTAAGGAAAGGTGAATAAGAACCATAACCCTCGCCGTCCACAACCCCTGTAAAACCCAGCCGGTCCTGGTTATATGTTCAGCAACCTTAACGTCCACATCAGAGAGTTCTCCGGGTGAAAGTTTTGCTGACTTTGTAAATTAGACATCTTAAGTATATGAACAGGACTGAGGATGATGCATGTGTGTGTGTGTGTGTGTGTGTGTGTGTGTGTGTGTGTGTGTGTGTGTGTGTGTGTGTGTGTGTGTGTGTGTGTGTGTGTGTGTGTGTATGTGTGTGTGTATGTGTATGTGTGTGTATATATATATATATATATATATATATATATATATATATATATATATATATATATATATATATATATATATATATATATATATATATAATGTATATGGATATCATATCTACAAGATAAGCCTGGTGTTGGCTTAGTGGTTTGGGTGGTGGCTTGGGATCCTAGGGTCCTGAGTTCAAGCCCCATTGGCCAATGAATTAAAATACACCAGGAGGTTGACTCAGCCTGTCATTCGACCTTCCGAGGTCGGTGAAATGAGTACCAGTGTACTGGTAAGGGGGACACTGCATCAGTGGCATAACCGCGTCCCAACCAATGATGCAACCAGCAGCCACAGGCAGCACTCGATAGAGGGAGAGAGAGAGAGAGAGGGAGAGTAGGGTATGCTTACACATTGTAAACAATAACGAACCGTGCTTCCCTATTTTCTTGGGTCACTCACCTGCATTTGTTTTTTTTTCATTTATGGATGCTTTCTAATGCTTCTGTGATTTTTCTCTGGCTTCGGTGTACGTCGGAACAAAAAATTTCAGCTTTACAGTATATGTCACCCAGAAGGTTTGCCCGAACTTCAATATCAGTCAGTGAGTCAGTTAGTGAGTCAGTGCTTACCACCGTACTTTATTCTTTCTGCCCATTGTATTTTTTCACCCACTGTAGATCAGGGAGGATTTAAATTTGAAATTGCTAGAAAAGACTTCACATCCTGTGATTTTCATTGAAAGAAGGTTCCAATACAGGATGAACATTTCCAAGTGCAGTTTCATTACATGGGCATCGAGCTGTAAGTGCAGTTTCATCACGAGCATCGAGCCGGACATAAATTCAGCAGCGCGAGCACCAACATGAATCAAGGCGAAGGTAGAGCAACACAAAACTTTAACTTCTGTCATTTAAAACTGTTTCAAACACCTTGACATTTTCCATGTATTCGCAACTACTCCACTCGGTCTGGAGACCATAAAACGAGCTTGACATCCCATATCAGTTCCATAATTTCGCTTATTAGCCAGATGTCTGCGACAAAGTTATCCCATTCCAACCAGCAGGACAAGGATAGCATGCATAAACATCAGCCATTGCCTTAGGCGTGTCAGAAGGCAGTGAAGAAGTAGAAGAAAAAAAAGAATAACCACTCATTTTGCGTCTTCAGATGCATATGGCTACCAAGGTAGAGTTTTTCCTTGGCTATTGGGCACAATCCTGAATGGGTCACCACTCCGACACAGGATACTCAAATGGCTCATTCCTCCCGGTACACTGGTACTCATTTTGCCGACCTCGGAAGGATGACAAGCTGAGTCAACCCACCTGGTGTTTAGTCAACCCACCTCGTCAACTCAACTCAGGACCTGAATATTTTAAGCCAGCCACCTTGACCATGAAGCCATCACCAGACTTGAAGGCAAAGGGACCATGCACATATTACGTATGCAAATCTGGTGAAATAAAAACCCACCTCCTTCCCCAATATACACCGTGTAGGCACTGGTCAAAAGTGTCCCCTTCGGCCCTTCCATACCAAAAAGAAGCATGCTTTCGGGAACGTCGTCTGCCCAATTTCCAAGTAATATGACAGTCAGAATACCCACTGCAATTATAAAATCTTAGGCCAAACAGAAAATGTTGCATTTCCAATATCAGAGAAAAGTACAAAGAGCGTATTGATTGAAAAATCAAAAATGGCCAATGTGTCTTGGACGATTGTGAGTACCTCGTCAGCAGAACAATTTGTTTATTTTAAAAATTGTACCGCTTTGTAGAACCTTTTGGTTTATTAAAGAAAGTTAATGAAAAAATAAACTTCTTGGGACTTACAAGGAAGTTCAACGCAGTCGGAGACCATCAGGCCAAACATGCCCGCACGTTTCAGATCTGCCAATGTATATGCACCAAACTATCAAGAGTGCCTTGAGGTAACTATCTAATTCCAGTTTAAACCTATCTGCCGTTTCTGTTACCACTACCTAACCACGCAGACCATGCATTACTAAGTTCCTGCACAGTGTTCACACGATGTACCTCTTTTGATTTGTAACCTATCTCTCTACGAATACAACCTAAAACCCTGGTTGCTTTACCTATGGCTGCCTGGCACTGCATTTACCCCCATATCTATGATTACCCCAGATCCTTGACCTGTGGAACACACTCCAAGACTGACTCTTGCATTATATAATCCCCATTTTTAGCTCATCTGGAACCACAAACACAATATCGATGAAACGTGACCACAACCTTTATCACCCGTGATGTACCAAAATTTGTTCACGGCATTAAAAAAAAAGAACAATCCATAGGTATTTACTTTCTTCTCCGTTACATATTTTGTGGGTCATCCATGCCTACGAGTGGTTCCCTGGTTATCTTATCCAGCTACTACCAGTTGAGAGCCCTGGGGTATCGCCCCTGATCCTTGCTATTCTTATCCATCCCCAGCACTTTACATATCCTTATGGTAAACTGCATCTGCCAATCGTTTGCCCAATCTCTGAAAGTATCTAGCTGTTCCTGAATCTGATCATCCTCTCCAACCCCCCCCCCCAACCTCCACGCGTCCCCCACCCTCCTGTCTTCATGCTGCACACCTTACCTTACCTTCAAGCTTACTGTCATCTGCACGTCTGGAAAGCCGACTCTTAACCTCACTGTCCAAATCACTGATATATGTTATGAATAATCTATCTGTAATTAATGGTCCTCGAACTGATTGATCCCTGAGGTATCCCACGACCTGCAATGTGTGTGCTGTCCCTCAGAGGGAGTATTAAATTGGGTGTCCCGTCTGCCAGCATTAGTTGGTGGGCGTTAAAGATACCACGGTGTCCTTTACAAAGGGTAGACTTAAAGGAAACATGAGATTATTAAATACAGGAATCAGCAATTAATTGAAATATAGATTTATATATATATATATATATATATATATATATATATATATATATATATATATATATATATATATATATATATATATATACACACTTGTATACATTGTCGATGTTCTTATGAGAGCGAAAGAAAGATTATGGAGAAATACTCCTCATGAAATAAAATATGTGCACACACACCCCCCACTCACCTCCACACCTCCAGCTTCCAACACCTTACGCATGATAAATGAACTGGGCCAACCTCTCCTCCATCCCCATTTCCACAAGTGTTTGCAAACAGGGAAAACAGACAACACCAACCTGAAGACTATGAATAGCGCATTGGACACATGATACTCATTCCCAGATGGATGAATAATCCCTCGGCAGGAGGAATTCGATCAACATTTACCACGATGTACAGGGTAACCCCAAAAAAACAGAACCCACCTTTTATTAAATATCTTCCGTCTTACTAATTACAACCTCTTGTTTTGCTCTGGTCATTAAATAAGAGAAAGGCACTGTCACAAATCTAAACAGTAAAAGTGTTGGCGGACCAACACATTCAGGATATCCTCAAATTGTAAGGTCTCCTGAGAACATTGACCATGTTTGTGATTCAGTGGGCAGAAGTCCTGAGAAATATTTTTGGTTGCAAATGAGATTGAAGAAAAGCCTAACCTCCTTGACTTCCTTGACAATGTCTGGTTTTCTAATGAGGCCCATTTATTTCTTGATGGACACGACAACTCCAAGAACTGTGTATACTGGGGATCAACACCCACCTCCTCCCCCGATCTAGTGCTCGAGTGACCTCTCCACTCAGAAAAATGCACTCCATGGGTCACAATCAGTAAACACGGAATCCCCGGCCCTTTATTGTTTGAGGACAACACAGGCTGTCAATACAAAACGTCAATACAAAACGTTACATCCAGGTTATTTGAATGTTTGGGGGGCCCTCGGCAGTCACAGGGCCATATCGAGAGAGGAGCAATGTCTTCAACAGGATGGCTCCAAATGATTCAGGACAACATCTACAGAAGAAGGCCCCAATCAATTGAAGAACACAAAGCAATGATTTTATCAATTAAATTAGCTTAATTCCTCCAGCAGAAGGCATCAGAGTGATCAGCCATTTTGCCCAACAAATCAAAGTGTGCTGGCAGCAACGCCACGGCAAACATTGGGAGCACATCATATAAGCACAGTTGAGCACAGTCGGTCTTGGCCTATTCAAGGTCATCTGTGCCAAACTCTGTGCCATTTGAGTGATAAATGAGGATTTTATATTAAATCGTATGGGTTGTTGTTTTTTGAGGTCACCCCGTACAAAAGAACTTCCTAAAATATTCAAAAGAACAAATTAGGATCAAAATTTGTTGTGCTTTTCCATGAAAATATTCATTCCAAGAGGTAATTCTTTACAGCCCTCACCAACAGGTGGGTAGTAAAGAGCACGGATTTCCATGACTGCGTCTTGAATTGAGCATTGGTGCAGCATAACAATGAAAACATCTGTCTGCAAAGCATATAATTGGGGGAGTTTTCCTGTAGCATATGGCAATTCTGGCACTTTGCCAAAAAATGTAAACCATGTGAAACACCCTGGGAGACTCAGAGTTCGATGTTTAGCAGTCTCGGGATAACTTGCAAGTTGTACAGGTGTTCAAACGCAGCAGTTCAAAGTAATTATTGTTGACTTTGTCCCGAAGGATCTTCACGATGGGAATAGAACATCTGAGAAAAAGTTCTGCAACAACCATACTGACGAGATGCTCCCAATCATTCAAGAGATGACAAAATAATACATCAACGGGTGCACACATATATACATACATTATTTACACACATATATATATATATATATATATATATATATATATATATATATATATATATATACATCCCATTGGGACCATACTCTGTACAGAGCGTTGGTGCTGCCGAAGCAGTCTCCTTGGCTATTGGCACAATCCTGGACGGGTCACCACTCCGACACAGGATACATATATATATATATATATATATATATATATATACATATATATATATATATATATATATGTGTATACATATAATATATAAAGATCTTTCTAACCACTGACTCACTGACTTGCTGAAATTAAAGACCAATACCTTCCGGGTGATGCAGAAAGCTGAAATTTTGCGTACTGATGGACATCAAAGCCAGTACACCAGAAAAAAAAAATAAAACAGAATCGTTGGACAACATCCATAAATAAAAATATAAATAAATGAAAAAAAAATCAATGAAAAGTTAAATGCAGGTGAGTAACCCGAGAAAATGGGGAAGTATGGTCTGTTATTGCTTCCAACCGTGGAAGCATACCCTAAAAGTATATATATATATATATATATATATATATATATATATATATATATATATATATATATATATATATATATATATATATATACATATATATATATATATATATATATATATATATATATATATATATATGTCAACAAAGAAAGACCCACCCACATCTTTCACCTGTGAATGGAGGGAATAGCCAATCAGCTCTCATCAAATCAACTAAACCCAGGTGGCTCGGATTATATAAATAATTGACCCCTACCATACTCCTCTAGCCAAAGAAGCTGCATAAAGCAACCTAAGAAGACCTACACAAAGTAAGCGCTATGCTGTTTCGGACCTATGCTGTTTCCTCAACAACTATAAAGATGTTCACACATAGTACACACATGAGAATCCCAATGCTACACACACCCTCAGCTACCGGATCGGTTTCAACACGATATCAATTTATGGATAACAACTGAAGCACACAAAATACTCAAAGCCTCCACTCGTGTTTTGACTGACAATAATTACATTGACGGTTATTGATACAGGTTAGTTTGGGTGAGAATAAACCAAGCTTGTCATTTAGCAATGTTTAATTCACATTGATCAGAATCTTTAAAAACTTGATCACAAATCAAGGTAAACTACACATGAACAGCTAGTATGAAGTGTTGTAATTGCTAATCCAACACATTTTCCAATCAAATGTAATTGACGATTCATCGTCAGATGCTTGTCATCATTAACATCAGGTGTTCATCTTTATACATGCATAAAGCTTATAACCCACTTTTTATACTCCTGAATACAGATCTACCAGGATTAACTGTTAAAACATTAAATGAAAAACATTGAGTGAAATAGCTCATATCTCACAATTTTCAAGGTGTGGTATCTGGAGCACAATCAACAAGTACAAAGAAACATCATCTGTAATATGGGACTTTCGAAATGGCGTGACAACTTGCAAATAGTATTATATAATTATTATATAATCTGCTCAAGAATGTTTGGTGCACATGGGCAGAAATCCCGGATGACAGGGGTCATCAGGGCCGCCGAACATCATAATATTGTGAATGCGAGAAAAGGATTGTTACCTAAAATGACTCACAAAGCTTCTAAAATAAGCTGAAAATACTTGGAAGGGTTATTTTTATACGTTGAATATAATTCACTGAATAGTTTGTTATGATTTTTTTTTTAACTTCTGGGAGGTGTGAGAACCAGCGACCGTGAAACTTGATGCTTCTATTCACATAAGGCATTGTCCTCAAGTGAGCGCATTCCTTTGTATGCCTCACGTGCATGAAAAGAAAGTGTAAGCATTAGTAAGGATTCATTGTCAGGTTCTGTTTGTAAGGGAATTCGTTTTCAATAATTTAGATAGTGGAATATTTATGGAGTTTGCTCGGAATGTCCTTTCATAGCATAAACTATATCATAAAAGGAGCCAGGTCTGTCTGTCTGTCATGTTATAACTTGAGAACAGATTAACGGATTTCAATAAATGCAACTGCAGTGGATTCTAGGAACTCCCTTGAAGGTTTGTGATGAAAGTTCATTACTTACGAAATCTAAAGATTTCGTAAGTATATTGATGACTTCCGTCCTCTGTGTTTGTGTATTTGTGTGTTTGTTTGTAGGCACGATAACTCGAGAACAGAAGAAGCTACCAATGTCAAATTACACCACGTGATTCAGGAGAGTGATGGCTCGCGCTGATTAGATTTTGGTCGAAATCGGTCAAAGGTCAAGGTCACAGTGAGGTCAAATATTCAATTTTTGATGGTTTAGTACAGATAACTCGAGAACGGAAGAAGCTACCAATGTTAAATTACACCACGTGATTCAGGAGGGTGATGGCTAGTGCTGATCAGATTTTGATCAAAATCGGTCAAAGGTCAAGGTCACAGTGAGGTCAAACATCCAAAAAATGATAACTTGAGAACGGAAGAAGCTACCAATGTCAAATTAAACCACGTGATTCAGGAGGGTGGTGGCTAGCACTGTTTATATTTTAGTCAAAATCGGTCAAAGGTCAAGGTCACAGTGAGGTCAAACATCCAAAACATTCGATTTTTGATGGTTTTGTACAGAATCATCGTAGAAACTTCTGGTTTGCGTCGCTACCTTCTCAAGAGACAGCTTTTATTAGACAAGGTCAGAGGTCAAGTTGACGATTTTGTAAGTACCAGTCTATGACTGCTTGTTTATTTATTTATTGTTTTATGGGTATATGGGAACACGTGGCAAAACTGCAAATGGCAACTTGCGACGTTGGTTATCCCCACACTCCCAGGAATCCGTTATCTTCTTGCCCTATTGATTAGCCATCACAGCAAAGATTGGCATTTCCTTAAGCGAAGCGACTGATCTTATATTCTAGTAGTTACTAACTGTTAGGACTGCTAAGGTTTCACGGTAAAGTAAATCAATGAAAAGGTAATTTTATGTTGGACGGAATTGACTGAGTTGTTACTTACGAAATCTAAAGATTTCGTAAGTATATTGATGACTTCCGTCCTCTGTTTGTGTGTTTGTTTGTGTGTGTGTGTGTGTGTGTGTTTGTTTGTGTGTGTGTGTGTGTGTGTGTGTGTGTGTGTGTTTGTTTGTGTGTGTGTGTGTGTGTGTGTGTGTGTGTGTTTGTTTGTAGGCACAATAACTCGAGAACGGAAGAAGCTACCAATGTCAAATTACACCACGTAATTCAGGAGGGTGATGGCTAGCGCTGATTAGATTTTGGTCAAAATCGGTCAAAGGTCAAGGTCACAGTGAGGTCAAACATAATTCCGTAAATTAATGTGGAGAAATGGAGTATTTTTGCTTCGGTCGACGTTACGAGTTCGTTTTAACTTCAATTATAATTTTGTCTTCGGTTTTTGTGATCGCTTAGGACGCTTAAAACTCGGTTGTCGAAATTCTGGTAAAATCGGATGTTTTGGAGACGTTTTAAGATTGTATAAAAAATATTTCACTTGCCGCGTCACGTGGTGCAGCGTGCTCGAGCAGAGGCGTCGTTGAGTCACGTAAAGGTTTTCCGTGTGCACGCTGACGGTGTTTTCGATAAAGATGGTGTTTAAAAGTCATTTTTTATCCCAATAAAGGTTATCGTCACATTCCTGACTCGCTAAGCCGTCGGATTATGTAAAGATTGTTGGTGGATGGCCGAATATTATGGTTTTGTGACTTTAATAAAATAATATTAAATAATTGCGTGGAGAAATGGAGATTTTTGCTTTGGTCGACGTTACGATTTTTGATGATTTGGTACAGAATCATCGTAGAAACTTCTGGTTTGCGTCACTACCTTCTCTGGAGACAGCTTTTATTAGACAAGGTCAGAGGTCAAGTTGATGATTTAGTAAGTACCAGTCTATGACTGCTTGTTTATTTTTTGGGGGAGGGATTTTTCTTTTTTACTTCCTGTAGGTGTGTCATCCAGCGACTCTGAACCTATACACCACCCGTGTGGGCAATTAAAATGTACACAACTTGAAATTGCGTGAGTATCGATATTTGCAGACCTTTGCATGCACTGTCCGGACACAAGAGCGCTTCAATGAGGCATCATTTTGCATTACATGTGCTCGGCTTATGAGGTTTACCCCATCCAAACACAATTATGCAGCTTACATTTATATAGGTATAAATGTATTCAGAACACACACACACACACACACACACACACACACACACACACACACACACACACACACACACACACACACACACACACACACACACACACACCCATGGTGATATCCTCATCACCACGGGCACTGTTCTCCTACCTGACCTCCTACCCCCAAGATAAATTTAGTTGATAAACTGATAGATTTAATTAGTGGTGTTGATGTACCACAGGTATGATGGGTCAAATTGGCCTCCTACTTCCTACGATGTTAAACTTCCTTGTATTAACTCTGCTATTCAGAACCGAAGCTGAAAAAAAATGTCAAAATTATAAGGACGTACTTGATACTTTTAAAAGAGGGAAAAATGGAAGCCATCATTGCTTGTTATTTGTAATATTCCTATATTTTAATGCTGGTGCTGTGCACTAATAGTTATGCTGGTTGACTATCCTTCAGCACAAGTGGAGATTGTAATTAAAATTTCACTTCCTGTCACTTCCATCTTTGTTCCTATCCTGGTCATACTAGCCCTAAAATCTCTGCTTTGATACACGAGAGCAGCTAATGCTGGGTCATTATAATATCCCAGAATAGATCTGTGATTCACAATGCCCCAGATGAGGAGCCCAAGACAGACAAACATCAGGGCATCAGGGATATGTTGGAGCTTTGATAAGTTCCTCTACACCTCCAACACACGTCCAACCTCACATTTCCTTGTTTTAATAAAATCGATTACCTCCCAGGCTGGCAGGACAGCCTCGAGGTATGAGCATGCATTTACCATTGAGCTGTCTAGCCTGCGTTCAAATCTCAGCCCAGCTATAAACTCCAGCCTGATGTTTCCCATGCAGGCGAGGCAGCAACGGATGTACGATTCATTGGATGGGTGTTAAGGTGGAGGACCTGTCTGCTAGTAGGCATTAAAAGTGTTGGTAGGCATTAAAGATCCTACAGTGTGTTTTGCGAATTTGGAATAAATTCTAAATTCTTGCCCTGACTGATTGCTGGGAATGCAATGGAAAACCAGACAGCAAAAGCATTGTCAAGAGACTGCTTCAGTACTAACAAATTCACCAAACTTGGTAGTTACCAAGAAGGTAAGAGGGTAGTATCATTTTTGGCGCCGCCACCTGGGGCAGGGTCAAAAGGTCAAATAACAAAAAAAAATGCAATTACGGGCACATTTTCAAACATTTTTTTTTAAATGAAAGTTTGCATATGCAATCAGTATTTGGGGGATGCATGAAATATGAAAGGATTTTTTGGATTTGACCCCCAGTTCATGCCCCAGGGGGTGGCAACTTGGGTCACAGAGGACAAAATGGGGAGAAAAAAACTAAAAATCTGATATTTGATCATTCCTGATGGAACTTTTTTGCCATCTTTCAATTTTCCTTGGAATGGGAAATGTGGGGACTTGCGATGACAAGCCATCGACCGCTCTAGTTTGATTTAAAACTCGGCATTTTTATTCCTCTCAAAAGCCATCCTTTAAATTTAACTGGTGTTTGGAAATAATTGTAAGACACCTTTGAAATTCCATGTTGCCAAGCAATTATCCCTTATTACTGCCGTGAATGCTTGATACTTGAATGTAACTAAGACTGACAGCTTTGTCAGAGTATGTAGCCTCAGGGATAATTGCAAATAAACTGTTATTGCATTGCAAAGTGAGATGTTCACCAAAATGATTGAAATTATGATGAAAACTAGTCTTGCTCTTGAAGGCTTGAGTGTTGTTTTGCGGAGATGGATGGGTAGGACAATGTATCACGGAATCAACGGAACGCTGAGCGGAGTCACTCGAACCTGAAGTCAACCTTCCTTCTCTTTTGCTCCGATGAGGGGCTAATGTCTGAAACGTCAGCTTCTCCGTGATTCCCACAACGATGATCGATGTTTCATTGATGCCATCCACATTTAAATTTTGGCAATGCCCTCGACATTCTTAAATTTGGAAATCATTTCATAATACACTGTGAAATTTATCAGTGAAGGTGTTATTTAAAGTTATGGATTGTTTGAATAAATAAATAAATCTGACTTATTATCTGTCATTGTTGGACAAGAGGAACGAATTTGCGAGTGAAATGGGGGACAGGGTAGGGTGACTGATACTGAAGGGAGGAGTAGAATGAGGTGAGGGTAAAGATAAGGGACACCATGGTGGTTAAGAGGAATGCAATTGAGGGGGAAAAGAAGAGGGGGCTCAGTAGTAAAGAGAGGGAAGAAGAATGAATGAAAAAAATACAGGTGAGGGGGAGGGGAGGTCAAAACTTCTGCCATTGTGCATATGTAATATGTAGATGGACTGTGATAATAATAATAAAAAAAAACCATGTTATCGAGGGTCATCCCAAAAGTTATTTCGCCCCACTTGTAACTTTTTGTTAAAAGTCTTGTTAATCACAAAAAGCCTAATCAAGCGTTTTTTTCCGCCATGACCACATCCTTGGTACGAAATGCCATTCTTTTTACTCCTGGAACAAAACATGTAAATATTTGCTTCGAAGAAGAGATTTCGCACGCTCACTTCATTGAGGACACTTCAGAAGGAAGACTTCAGTGTTGGTCTCAAAAGGTTCGTCAAGTGATGGATGAAGTGCATTTAAGATGATGGAGGTTATGTAGAATATAATGCGACTTTAACACAATTGTCAGTAGTACCATGTATGTCAGTATTGTCAGTAGCGATGTCTACCATGTATGAGGGTTGATGGAAGTAATATCTCTTATATGACGATGCAAAGTCCCACAAGAGACTTCATGCATCTCATAACAACATGCAGACTCACCCACCAAGCAAGAGTGTCACATTTTGTCAGAGCAGGACCCACATTAGCTTTCGGTCACTTTTCCAAGATGATAATGACAGACTTCTGGACAAGTTGATTAAACACCGCAACAACGACAGCGAAGTCGATGGCACGCCATCGCAAATCCAAACGCTTTCCATCTGAAGCAAAGTTTAAAAATGGCAAAAGTTCCACCAGGAATGACCCAATATCAAATTTTGAGTTCAACAAATCTTCTTTTTTGACCCCTGTCACCCAAAGTCCCCACACCCTGGGTCATGAACCGGGGGTCGAATCCAAAAAAATCGTAACATATTTCATGTGTCCCCCAATGTTGATGATTACATATACGAAGTTTCATTAAAAACATTTTATAAATGTGATTGCGGCTTTTGGTATTTAACCTTTGAACCCCACCCCAGGGGGCATGGCCAAAAATGATGCTGCTCTCACAACTTCTTGCCATGTGGATGTGGTGATCATAACCACCAAGCTTGTGAAGTTCTGCACAACTGTTTAGGAGGAGATAGTGCGACGGATGGACAGTCCGGACCTCCAGACAGACAGACGGACAGAGCCGGTTACAAAATCCCCCCCCATGTTTCTTTAAAAAGCGTGGGGATAATAACTTCAACACCACAATTACATCAAGCACATGGCATGGAAAACAAGACTCCCGCATCCCTTTAGTCCTTGAGTGTGTCGCACTCGTTTCACAAAAGATTGAAAGATTATCACGGCTCTCATTGAACAGCTGTGCGCCGTGCTCCGAGCCACGTGCCAGAGGATACCGAAGAAGGCAATGTATTCAGAGTGTCGTGCTGAGTTTGGATTTACAAGTACAAGTCAC
Organism: Eptatretus burgeri; assembly: GCF_056783735.1. Taxonomy (NCBI): domain Eukaryota; kingdom Metazoa; phylum Chordata; class Myxini; order Myxiniformes; family Myxinidae; genus Eptatretus; species Eptatretus burgeri. Next base: position 61,672,921 of record NC_140975.1, on the reverse strand, counting down.
CCAAACTCGTGTGAAGCATGTGTGACGTTTGAGATTCTATCCTCAAAGAAGAAAGCTCGAGTCCAAGCCGATGATGTTATCAGTGGAGAGAGAATCTCTCCGACACTGAGATATTTTAAATTTCCACAACATATCACTCACTCCAAGAATGAATGAGGTGAAAATAAATAAATCGTGATATGCTCTTCACCATTGCTTAGCATACCTCAATCAATCCTCTGTTGATGTTTTCCATTGTTCAAACTTTCCACTCACAGAGATCGACACTCGCCTTCACCGGCAACACTGGCTTTCCATTCTGTTTCAAAACTGGTATTATTTCATCCAATTTGTGGGTTGGCTTTGCATTTATTTCTCCAAACAATGAACAATCCCAAATGCCATATTTCTTTACCTCCGCCATCGAAGGGAGTTAAGTATTCACCCCTTTCTGTCTGAGAACATTATATCTCAAAAAGTTGTTGACGATTTCAGACGAAACTTGGTGGACACTTTGGGTGTGTCACAAGGACGAACTGATTCGATTTTGGTGAAGATCCGAATCCGGATCTAGATACGAGAATTATTTAATTTTTAAAGTGATTCTTCACAATTCTTGATAGGGTTCGCCACCATCTGCTTGAGCACCAGCGTCCAGAGCAGTCAGGCTTTACACCAAAGAGGTCAACGATTCACCGTATCCTTGCTCTTCGGGTGCTCACCGAACGCAGACGAGAGTTTCGGCAGGGGCTGCTTGCAGCCCATGTTGATCTCTGTAAAGCGTTTGATTCAGTGAATCAGGATGCCCTCTGGAGGATTCTTGGTCTTCGTGGGGTGCCACCAAAACTTATCAATCTGATATCTGAACTATACTCTGGTACTGACAGTGCTGTGAGATGTGGTGGTGCCATCTCTGACTTATTTACAGTTGTTACTGGAGTTCTTCAGGTGTGTGTACTGGCCCCCACACTTTTCATCACATGCATGGACTGGATTCTGGGGAGGATGTCAGAGAGATCAAGCTGTGCGGTGCATCGTTTGGGAATGCCAAGATCTCCGACCTTGATTTTGTAGATGATGCAGTCATCTCTGCGGAGACTCTTGATATCCTTTTGGGGGCCCTCGAGGTGCTGAATGAGGAGTTGGAGCTGTTTGGATTACAGGTTTCCTGGGTCAAAACTAAGATCCAGGCTTTCAATGACATCTTGGATGCTGCTATCCTGTCTGTACCTGTTTGTGGTGAGGATGTTGAGGTGACGGAGAGATTTACTTACCTTGGTAGTGATACTCATGTCTCTGCTAGCTGTGAGCCAGAGGTCAACAGACGTCTGGGTTGGGCTTGGGGATTCATGGATTCACTGGATCATGGGGTGTGACACTGCCGGTAGCTGTGCGGGAGGACGAAAGTCCGAGTCTTCAGGTCCTTGGTGCTTCCAGTCTTGCTCTATGGATGTGAGACTTGGACTCTGACCAGGGATCTGAGACTTAATTCCTTTGGTACCAGGTCTCTTCGGAGAATCCAACAAGTGGTTGCTGAGAGAGACTCAAATGAGATTTGTTACCTGCATAGTCCGTGAGTGTCAGCTGTGGCTGTATGGACATGTGGCTCATTTTCCTGATGCTGATCCTGCTCACAAGATTCTCTCAGTGAGGGACCTTCGTGAGTGGAGGAAGCCAATGTGCCGACCATGTGGCTCGTGGTTGCAGCAGATTGATCAACATCTGAAGGAGATGGGGATGGGCCAGGCATCTGCCTGTGGGTTGGCCAGACGGAGACATCTGGAGTACCCGCAGAAAGTCGACACAGCGACGTGCTGCTCCAGCTCATGCTTTCATACCTGACCTGACCCGACCTGCCAACACCATCTGTTATCGGTACAAGTAACACTGAACAAAGTCCTTTCCTCTCTGCTATCTATTTAATTTTTCTGCAATATTAAGGTCTGCAGATATTTTATTCAAACTCCCTGTAAATAAATAAATAAATATATATATATATATATATATATATATATATATATATATATATATATATATATATATATATATATATATATATATATGAATTATGCATTGTGAACCGTGGTGTCTGTCTGTGCGTTCGTGTCTCCTGTTTACGGAGGTGGTGGCTTCCTGCAATGTGTTTCAAAATCTGCAGATTGGTTCTTTTGCATTTTCATTTCACTTTTCTTGATGCAACATAGCCAGTCACTTTAATATCCCTTCCAGTAATCTTTAAAATCAACATGAACATATGGATTAAAGTCGATTTAATGCAGATATTCATGGAGTAACAATTTGAAATAGCTTCAATTTACCGTCTCTTTAAACAAATCCAACCCCCGTCGCTGGATGTTGTTTCATCACCAATATATATATATATATATATATATATATATATATATATATATATATATATATATATATATATATATATATATATGTATATATAGTTTCAGAGGAAATTATTAAATTATTGAAGCATAAATTGTACAATCCATCATAATTAGCCCAATTCATTGCCTGATTATAATTGTTTGTCACAAACTGAACATACACAGAATTTAACATGATGCATTTATGAACAGCATTTCAAATTATGACCTCAAAATCTGCATTCCCTGACCACGCTAAACTGCGAATACAGAAAGAAGGGAGTTGGTCTGAGGATTAATGCGGAAGACTCAACTGATTGTGCGCAAACCGCTGCACTGTCTGGTCCCGGATTTCCCTCCCTGTGGAATCGGATCTAATGAAATTCTGCTGTTCTGGTGCAATGCCAGTAGAGGGGTATTGGATTGCAAAGCACACTGTCCTTCGGATAGGGATGTCAAGCCACCTGTCAGAATTGATTTTAGGTGGTAGCAGTTAAATCACCAAATATATCTCTCATAAGCAAAACAGCTAAATTCCCTGCCTATGTATTTAACGTAAGGCTGACAGGACGGCCAAGAGGTAGAAACACTCACCTCTAAGCTGTCTAGCATGGGTTTTAATCCCGACCCAAATATAAACTGTCATCCCGGTGTTAAACAGGCACGGCGATTCGTCAATGTGTGTGCTGCCCCTTGAATGGCTGTTAAATTAACACCAGGTGGGATTTACTCTGCCTGTCATCCTTCCAAGGTCGGCAAAATGAGTGCCAGCTTGCTGGTATCCGACGCTAGAGTGGTGACCTGTCCAGGATTATGCCCAATAGCCAAGGAGACTGCTGAGGCAGCATCAACGCTCTGCACAGAGTATGGTCCCAATGGATTGATGGATGGATATGGATATGTACATACATACATACATACATACATAGTGTGCGTGTGTGTGCGTATACATACGTACGTATATCAGACCCCATCACTGTTGTGGGTAGCAGGAAACAAGTGCAACACCAGCTATTGCTGCATGCATCCTGAATAACAGGAAATGCCTTTTGCACATTTGCCTGTCCATGATACAGAAATAAGTTCTGGGAGCAGCCAGGAACAATTTATATTTTAAAAAAAGACAATTTTGGCTAAACAGTTGCATGGACTCCACATATGAGGCATGAGCTGAACAGAGCTGCAGCGCATGACATCTCCATAGGATTGTGCTGCATCCAAATACTGGGAAGATAATTTAATTCTCAATTTTATAGACAAGTCCACCCCATAGAGGGAATTTTATGGAAGTTTTATGGACTGGTCTATAAAGCACTTCACGCTCGTATTGTATAAGTACATGTTGGAAGATTTGCAGCTCAAGATTCATATGCACGGAGTGCTAAAGAATATATTAATTCAAACTGACACGTCGACTTGCATCCCGCATACAAAGCATTATGTAATCAACCACAATGCCGTCAAAAACTGCAAAATTGGTTAAAAGCAGGGAGCACTGTGATTGGACCATCCCCAAAAGAACGGACCACCACATCGCTCTTAATGCCTCTGAGGAATAGAACTTGCTTGTTCTCAAAATGTCAGGCATTCATAAATAATTTATTATTTGTCGCTCGGTGCGCTATCTTTTACCAATGTCAATTCCGACGTGCAAATCTCCTTACATACCGTAATATATATCTAATATATAAAGTTCTTTCTAACCACCAATTCACTTTAAAGATTGGTACCTTTAGGGTGATGTAAAATGCTGAAATTTTGTGTGTCGATGAACATCGAAGCACACTGGGAAAAAAAAAGCAAAGAACCATCGGAAAACATCCGTAAATGAAAATATAAATAAATGAAAAAAAATTAATGAAAAAAATGCAGGTGAGTGACCCGAGACAATGGGGATGCACGGTAATTTTGCATGCCGATGGACATCGAAGCCGATACACCAGAAAAAAAAAATCACACAACCGTGGGAAAGCATCTGTAAAAGAAAATGTAAATAAATGAAAATATAAATAAATGAAAATAAATAAATGAAAAATGACATGCAGGTGAGTAACCCGAGACAATGGGGGAAGCACGGTCCGTTATTGCTTACAATGTGAAAGCATACCCTGCTAGTACTAGTACATAACAAACAGATAAACATATAGGCACAAAGGATTAAAATTTGCAGTCATTAACCTCTGCAAATTTGATAACAAACTCTCAGTTATCACTCTTACATCATCCTACACACTCATTTCAATTGCACTGATTAACTCATTCTAAGTTCTTTCAATGTGAACAGGTTGGCTCGATGAGAAAGGTGAAGTGGTGTATGTATTCTTCTTATTTGAACTGATATGCACAAGAGTGTGGATGCAGTGAAAAGAATGTAAGAAAAGTTGACTTGTGCAAGAGATTGAAGCTTGAGGAAATAAAGAATCTTGGTCATCATCAGCAAAATCACAGTGCTTCATCTTGTGAAAAACATATTGTGATGGTCTCAGGTAAGTTTGTATTACAGCTTGTGTACAGTATAATAGTGTACGGCGCAGTTAGCACTACAGAGGACATTGAAAGCAGGGAAGCATTTACATCGATGCCGATTGGGCTGGCAGGAGAGTCCACAGGTAGACACACTCGCTCTCTGCGCTGTCTCACCTGGGTTTGAATCTCTGCCCAGCTATGAACCGTAATCCTGATGTTTTGCAGGCGGCAAGATGATTCATCAATGTATGCCATCCCTCAGAAGGATGTTAAACTGGACGTCTCATCTGCCAGCATTAGTTGGTAGACGTATATGACGCCACAGTGCCATTCGTGAAAAGTCGACTAGTTATCACCAGCACCCTGAACAAACTACAAATTCATGCTCTAACCTACAAGGGGCACTGCATTAGCGACACAGCTGCACCCCAAGCAAATGATGCTACCCACAGCCATGTGCTGCATACGAAAGAAGAATATACCAACTGCAGGTTGAACACAACCTTATCGACAGACCATCATTTCACCAAACCAGTACGAACTCACACTCTCAGGTGCATCCTGTGGCTGCTGGTTGCATCATCAGTAAGGGATGTGGCTATGCCACTGATGCAGCGCCCCCATTACCAGTACACTGGTGATCATTTCACGAACCTCGGAAGGATGACAGGTTGAGTCAATCCCACCTGGTGTTAATTCAGTGGCCGATGGGGCTCCAACTCATGATCCTAGGATACCAAGCCAGCCACCAGAACCGCAAAGCCCACACCAGGCTGACCAAACCACTCATAAATAAAATCATAGCCAGAAATGTTTTGGAAAACTTTTCTTCCATAATATCAATCTGACTGCATATCATTACGATTCCAAAAATTTATATACGACTGGTTCGCTCTCTTGGAAATACAGTTGCAATTTTAAATTTGATGATTTCTTAATCTGTAGAGGGAAATTTTTTTTACCAATATTATAATATGCTAAGGATTAGGACTTCGTGCACCCCTCTCCTTCGGCATGCTGATGACTGTGCTCCCTTTTGTGGTCCTATCGGCTTCATGGCAACTTTCCCTTTCGCCATCGATGGTGTTTTCTTTGGAACCACATCAAACAGGAAAAGTTTGCGACACTTCCCCACCCCCTCCCCAGTGATAAAATAAAAGACTTCAAAAGCAAGAACATGAAAAGGTGAACGAGTGTGAATCTCACTTAATGTCAAGTGAAGGATTGAAAACCAATTTGTCCAAATTATCAATCAGGCCAAACACTGAACAAAATTTGAATGCCAGTTGCTAGGGAATGCAAGTAAGTATTCCATCTCTCTGACCTTACGCATAATTATAAATCAAAATCAGCGATGAAAAGATGATGAATTACTTTCACATTTATTGGATTTTGATTCTCCAAAATGGTAAAGGTCGTTTTAATCAGTAACTCTCATTCTGTGGGAAAACCTCTTCTCCCCCCTCCGCAATGACTCGACATTTTGCTGTATGATGGCACATCCCACTGACAGGCTGGCAACATCTGCTTCCCCCTCTGCTAACCTGCAAAGGATACGATTTGGTCTGACGTGCGGAATTACACGTCATTGACTCCTGGTAAATCTCGCATTTTCACCCTGTCTCTCTGAAAGGATCGTCTAATGGTCAACCGTTGGAAGAGGTTGATTTCCATGATCAACCACAGGAAGAGGAGCATTCTCTTGAACGTCTGTGCTACATAATTGGCTACGATGTCCCATGTGTGGATCATTTGTCAAATTTAGCCTCCAAAGATAGCCGCAGAATGGACATCCTCCATTGTGCTAAGTTAGTTCTTGGGAAATCTAAACTTCTCACAGTACACAAAGCATTCGGCGATAGCTCAATGTAGTAATGATCTCCTCTCTGGAGAGGTGCCTGTGATTCACACCTGTCTCTCCTGGATGCAGGGGAATCCAATTAAAGCTCTCAACATCATTGGCATCTCCCACAAAGAAGCAAAACCAGAGGAACTGCTGCTCTCTCATTGTGGACAAGTTGCTGACCTCTCTGTTTTCTAGTGCCTCTCCTCATTCAACCCTCCGCTTCATCCCCCTCCCCAACCCCTTTCTCGATCCCACATTTTAACACGTACTCTTCCAGCAATCCATTAATTGTAAGATCCCCCAAATCCAGGCTTCTTGTTCATCTCGACTATTTTTCTGCTATCTTCTCTGACTTATGGATGGAAGCTTCTCACTCACTCTGTTCAATCCCACTCACATTCAAGGCCTTTTTACTTCCTATTCTACTTACAGGTTGCTACGTTTCCTTTCCTCTCAGGCTGCATTAGGTGATAAAGAGGGTCTTGGGTGGTTTTCAGGGTCTTTGGGTTCTGGAGGTTCTTAAGGATCTTAAGCGTCTTCTGGGTCTTTGGACAAAACTTTCTGGACAGGTTGGGTGTGTGACAAGGAGGAATTGATAAGATTTTAGTGAAGATCCAGATCTCGATCCGGAAAGTATAATTATTAACCTCCGCCATCTTCGAAGATGGATGGAGGTTACTGTTTTCACCCCTTTCTGTTTGTTTGTTTGTTTGTTTGTTTGTGAACAGTATTACGGAAAAACTCCTCGACAGATTTCGACGAAATTTGGTGGGGGGGGGGGGGTTAGGTACGGTCCAAGGATCATGCCATTAAATTTTGGACTTGGTCCCCCCCCCAAAAAAAAATTGTTAGAGAAAAAAAAAGTTTTTTTTTTTGCATTTCTACATGTTTTAAGTGATTTCCAACCCCCTCCCAAAATTTTTTTTTTACCCCCCCCCAAAAAATAGAGAAAAATTGTTTTTTTGCATTTCTACATGTTTTAAGTGATTTCCAACCCCCCCCCCCAAAAAAAATTGTTACCCCCCAAAAAAATTTGTTAGAGAATTTTTTTTTGCATTTCTACATGTTTTAAGTGATTTCCAACCCCCCAAAAATTGTTACCCCCGCCCCCCAAAAAAGATTTTTTTTTTTGCATTTCTACTCGTTTCAAGTGATTTCCAACCCCCCAAAAAATTATTACCCCCCAAAAAAGAATTTTTTTTCATTTCTACATATTTTAAGTGATATCCAACCCCCCCCCCCCAAAAAAAAATTGTGAGAGAAAAAAAATTTTGCAACTTTTTTTTCAACAAAATTTAGATTTTTTTGCATTTTTACATGTTTTAAGTGATTTCCAATCTCCCCCCCGCCACCCCCCCCCAAAAAAAAATGTTGGAGAAAAGAACTATAACTCTGTCAGCACTGTTGACATCATATTTAATGAATAAGACATAAGGTTCACTTGAGTGACCCAGCAGTATTGGCGGCGAAGATTTTGCACTCTCCCGAGTGCTCCCCCTCTAGTTATTAAAGTGATTCTTCACGGGTGAGAGATACGACCAAAAACGATCGATAACACAATCTCCCAAAAAGTTATGGACGGATTATGACAAAACTTGGCAGATGAGTTGAGTCGGTGACAAGAACAAGCCGATTCGGTTTTGATTGAGGTACGGACGCAGATCCGGCCTGTCAGTGTGATACAAAACGGAAACTGTTCTGAAGCCTGGTGGAGGTATGTGCTCCACCGAGTGCCATTCCTGTTCAATCGTGATTTCATTCACCATCTTGTTGCTGCTTATTGAAGCAACATTTCACAATCTTAGGAGATAGTGATCTACGCAAGCACCACTTCATTCTGATTTCTCCCATTCAATTGTAAAAATATTTAATCTTCATAGATTTTGCAAATATTTTATGTCAAATAACAAGCTCTATACATCTTTCAGCACAGGCTAGATGGGCAAAATGGCCTCCTCCTGCATTGAGGTTACCTGTACTGTTATGAATATGTTGCTGTCTTCTATAATTTTTAATCTCCGCCATCGAAGATGGACGGAGGTTACTGTTTTCACCCGTCTGTTTGTTTGTTTGTTTGTGAACAGTATTACGGAAAAACTCCTGGACGGATTTCGACGAAACTTGGTGGGGGGGGGGGTTAGGTATGTTCCAAGGATCATGCCATTACATTTTGGACTTGGTCCAAAGTCCAATATGGCCGCTATGGCGGCCATTTTGAAAAAAAATTGAATTTTTGTTTTTGCATTTCTACATGTTTTAAGTGATTTCCAACCAAAAAAAAAAAAATTTGTTCGAGAAAAAAAAAATAATTTGCAACTTTTTTTCAAAAAAATTTCGATTTTATTTGAAAAATATTTGAATTTTTGTTTTTGCATTTCTACATGTTTTAAGTGATTTCCAACCAAAAAAAAACAAAAAATTGTTTGAGAAAAATAAGAAAAAAAGCCAGAAAATTTGCAACTTTTTTCAAAAAAATTTCGATTTTATTTGAAAAATATTTGAATTTTTTTTGCATTTCTACATGTTTTAAGTGATTTCCAACCCCCCCAAAAAAATTTGTTAGAGAAAAAAAAAATTGCAACTTTTTTTTCAAAAAAATTTCGATTTTATTTTTTTGGCATTTCTACATGCGCGTCGATCTAGTTTAGTTTATTCAATCGTGGTTCAGTAGAGTCTGATCCGTTTTGACCTACAATGAATAGGATATCAGGTTCACTTGAGTGACCTAGCAGTATTGGCGGCGGAGGTTTTGCATGCTACCGAGTGCTCCCCCTCTTGTTTTTATCATGTTTTTGAAAACACTGAAGTACACTGTTGAACTCACAATTCCTTCCCTCTAAATATAACTGTATAATAATAATAATAATAATAATAATAGTAATACGAGTTCCTTTGCAAGGTAACTTCAATGCAGGGGGAGGCCATTCGGCCCAGGATGAGTAAGCCTGCCCAATGGTCGACAACCTATGGTTATTTTTCTGTGTTCTACCCTTTTGAAATGCTGAGCATCAAACAAGGAAGCAACACGTACCATTTTAAAGTCTTGTGTCTGACTCAGCCAGGGTTCTAACCACTGACCTCCTAGACTCAGAGCGGATGCTCAAACCATTACGCCACAAAATCTGTAACATCCTGTGCATAAAAATTAGAGGTTTTTTTTCTTTTTCTATTTGTAGTGCATTTCTGTTTTTAACTCTGAGTCCTCGCCTCTTTGTGCTATTATCCAAACCCAGCAATACAGACAGATTAACAAGAAGTGAGCATCCCATCTGGCAGGCCGAAGGGAAATCGATCTGGCACCCAGACAAATCTAAACACAATGACTTCAATTAGTTTGGCCCTTTCCCGGCTTCACCGGGCTAACAATGAGCTGTCACACTTACATCATTGCACCGTTAAGGTGCCGATGCTTACCACAAAGCAGGTCCACAAAGGTAACGTTTGGCTCGTCAGATTAAAGCCTTAAAATATTAAAGCAAATGGATCGATGCCGCAATGTCTTTTTCATCATTTTTAGCCCGTGGCTGCCCACGCAGCACAGGATGGGGTTTTGCAATCACGCACGCACGTGTGTGTGTATGTCCATGCAAGAACTTTTATTATTATTTTTTAACCATTTGAGCTTTGGTCATCAAATTTTCAAGAAACATTTATTCTGAGAATAAGTAGAAGAATCACTAATAAATGGGTCAAAGTGTCAAAGGGCAAAGTCACAGTGAGTAGGAATCGACCCTTATTAGCCCGTCCGCTGCTGCACAGCATGAGACGGCCAGGTTTTGTAATCGCTTTCGCGCTTCATTATATAGTTACCATTTGAGCTTCAGTTTGTCTGTCCAGGCCTATAACTTTTTTTTTCCACTTGAGCATTTGTCATCAAAATTTCAACAAACCTTTATTATGAGAATATGGAGAACACAAATTAATAAATTTTGCATTTTTTCATTTTTTCGCAATTGTGTTCGCCAAGTTCAGTTCGAGTACAAAGTGGCTTTGCATTTTGAGATGATTTCTAGTCTTCATTGCATTTGGCAGCCGGGTTTATAGTGGTTAAGCCAAAGCACAATAATGATTCCAACGACTGAGGATACTTGTGTGTCCCTTGAATACTTGTAAATGATGCAACTGCGTATTCCATTGGATTTCTCTATGGCATAGAGAGGATTCAAGAAAGAGGGGGGGGGAGAGAGAGAGAGAGAGAGAGAGAGAGAGAGAGAGAGAGAGAGAGAGAGAGAGAGAGAGAGAGGGAGAGAGGGAGAGAGGGAGAGAGGGAGAGAGGGAGAGAGAGAGAGAGAGAGGGAGAGAGGGAGAGAGGGAGAGAGGGAGGGAGGGAGAGAGAGAGAGAGACAGAGAGAGAGAGAGAGAGAGAGAGAGAGAGAGAGAGAGAGAGAGAGAGAGAGAGAGAGAGAGAGAGAGAGAGAGAGAGAGAGAGAGAGAGAGAGAGAGAGAGAGAGAGAGAGAGAGAGAGAGAGAGAGAGAGAGAGAGAGAGAGAGAGAGAGAGAGAGAGAGAGAGAGAGAGAGAGAGAGAGAGAGAGAGAAAGACAGAGAGAGAGAGAGAGAGAGAGAGAGAGAGAGAGAGAGAGAGAGAGAGAGAGAGAGAGAGAGAGAGAGAGGTGTGGTTCATGCAGTTACTTCAATCCATCATGCTGAGTGAAGCAAAGCCAATTCTAATGGATGTGAACAGCTGCCCCTAATGTGGCCACAATTTTCACGCATGTCATGTATGCTTTTGGCAGATAAACACAGTGTGCCATGATACAAAAATTGCAGATGCTTTGTGACCTTTCAGCTCTGGATTAAATATATCTGTACGTACCAGCCGTACAATCAGTACAAGTACCCTGGATGCCTGAAATGTTATTGTTAGTTCTTGGGTTTTCTATATAAAGCTCATTAGGTGCTGATGCAACATTCTAAAAAGACTTGCAAAAGGATTTTTTTTAAATCACAATTACGAAGTGCATTTCTGAAATAATTAACATGAAATTTATTTAAAATCAAGTACTACAAGTTGTATTTCTTTTTCTCGCTAAAGATCATTGGCTACGTACATTTAACTAAACACACAATGTAATAAGCTTTTTGTTCAGTGATAAAGGGGCTCCCAAAGGAGCTCGTGCATCATCATGTTGTCACGTGCAAGGCCAGTACAATGGACGACATCACTGCACTTTTACAAGAATTACAACAGCATGAACAAGACAATGGACAGATCAACACAGCGCATAGAATTCAGAACCCGCCATCCCAGCAGGATGAGCGATGTGTGGTCAGATGGGAGCATTAAACAGGGCAATCCAGTTGAGTTATCTCAAAGTAAAGTTATGAATGGTTTTGTAATTAAATGTAATGTTATGGTTAAAGAAAGATGAACCGATGACAAAAGCTTGACGTGACCCCTCTCTCGTCCTCGATTATACTGCCGTGACTCCATCTCATCTCTTCAAATCTCCCAGAATCTCCTTAACTGCTGCTCTCCATGAATCTTTCCCTCTCTCACCTGTTCTACCTGAACCTCTCACAAACTCAACTGTCAACTTTCCCCACATTCCACCCATGGTTGTCACTTGAACCAGCAGTTGTATCAGGGAAATTGCTTCAAATCACAGTGAGTGTGAACCAGCCATTAGGAGTGAACATGCAAATACATATTCAAATGCTCAGCCCACCTGCAGGTTGATGGTTAACACAAGATGAGGAGAAAAGGCTATAACAAATTAAAACAAGAGCGAGAATTGTTTTGCAATGCATGTCCCCTACCGGTCCCAATGGATGTTCAGGAGATAAACATTAGTTTTCATTTAATGCACACTCGAACCAATACCAGAACTGAAATGAAGAAGAAGACACTCTGTAACCCACCGTGTTTCATTCATTTCTAGACCTTGCCAATTTCAGATTAAAATTAACCCGATGTACCAGTACATACATGAAGCAAAAATATGCGTATGGCTTATGTGCATATATAATAGATCATGGTGATATACCTGCGATCATTCCAAGTGCACCAGGTCATGGACTAACACCCAAAGCCGAAGGCCTGAAACCTGCCGATCTGTGCTGCTTTATAACCCGATGTACAGATAAAGCAAAAACATGCATACGGCTTATGGGCACATACAGTATAATACATCATGATTATACTTGTATACCTGGGATCATTCCAATTGCACTAGGCCATGGAGTAACACCCAGTCCTAAGGCCTGAGGCCTGCCTATCTGTGCTGCTTCATGCAATGGTGGTGCATGATATTATTGGAGTAGAGTCAGGCCAACTGTCCAGCCAATGTGAGTGAAGCAGTGGAGTGGAGTCAGGGAAGCTAAACACTGACACATGTATAATATGTGATATTTTCTATGTTTCAAAAGGGCATAACTCTGTGAAAATTTTGATGGAACACCCTGAAACTCCAACTTCTTCTGGAACTTATCATAATAAAGCCATGTTCCACGTTTCAGTTGAATATGTTTGTTAAAGGGTGTGTGAAAAAGTCTGAAAAGCCACCAGTAGGATGAACGGACGGACAGACAGACAGTCAACCTATAGTCCCCTCCGGTGAAACTGGTAGGTGACTAATAATGGAATTGAAGTCCCACCTGCTGGCCATCTAACACTTACCCTGCATGGCCTGGTATGATATTCACATTGTTAATGGGATTATAATAAAAGTTATAAACAACATTATTTAATTAACTGTACACACGAAAATCACCATAATGTGTATATATATATATATATATATATATATATATATATATATATATATATATATATATATATATATATATATATATATACTGTATATATTGGTTATAATGATGCACCCCAAACTGTGATTGGTGAGGACACCAGATCGAGTCCCATGACAGTTATAACTGTCACAGTTGTATGTCTTGTACATGCACTTTTATATGACTAAATACAAACTAAAACCCACCTTTTTTGTTTTTTTCAAACCAAATCTTTCCACCCCCTCCTTATGTGCAGTAATTGTAGATATCCCCTTATTTAAAAATAAAAAATAAATCAAACAAATACAAATTTCGTTAATTTACAATTCAGGATGTTGTGATGGTTTGAATGTTGCTTCCTGAGACAAAGCCTTTAAGCTTCAATCCAATAGCCCATGTTAGCTTTCCTCTCGAGTAATATTATCTTTGAACTTGATTAATATGCAGCGAGTACAAGTGCATGCCTCACTTAACGTCGAGAAACAACAAGATTCCATCCTTATAGTTGTAATATCTTTCTTTGAAGACAACGTCTGCATTGAAAAAATGGAAGCAAATAATAAGAAGAAATAAAACAATAAAAATACTGCAAGGTTGAAAAAAAAAAAAAGACGAAGCAAACTGTGAAACACTCCAAATTTTCTCCACTGCTCGAGTAGGAGGCAATTCAAGCTGGCAGCTCCAGTGGGATTTGTGATGACACCAGCTAAAAATCAAAACATAATGAACGTTATTGTTACAAATGAGTAGCTCAGCCTAAAAAAAGAACTGCTTCCAATAATCTGCGAGTTATACGGAATGCTGGCATGCCACTGACTTGCTCACGAGCACAGCACAGAATATTAAAATCCACTTTTTTTCTTCGTCTTATTCTTTTTCTTCTTCATCTTGTTCTCCCTCATCCTCTCCCTCTCTGTCTCCATCTCACTCTACCTCTCCTCCAGCAACATGAATATTCAAGTTTCACATTATGAGTCAGGATAATGTTCATACACCACATACGGAGCAAAACAATGTGTCATGTCTTGAAATGTTTCTGTCTTGGGATGTTGGGATGTTTCTTCTTGCATGACAGTAACAAGAAAGGAGTTAAAAGATGTGTAAATTTTAGATTAAAATCAAAATGATGGTAATAATAACTGGAAGTGCACTCGGTGGAGCGCATACCTCCGCCGCGTAATTCCTGATCCGCAAGAACATGTCGGACCCAATGCATTTTTGAAATAACATGAGATGATTTTGAAATCGAATCGATTCATCCTTGTGACACATCCAACCTGTCCACCAAGTTTCAGCCGAATACGTCCACAACTTTTTGAGCTATCTTGCACACAAAAAAAACAAACAGACAAACAAGCAGACAAGCAAAAAAACCAGGAGCGACTCCTTGAGGAATATCTGCCTACGAGAGATTCCGATGAGAATCGTTCTACAGAGTAACCATGAAAAATATGCTTTTGCCTCATAACGTCACCAAATGACGTCATAATGTCTCAAGCTTGACATATCTAGAAAGCACTGATCGAGGTGTTCAATATGAGGTACTACACGATATGGTTCCTAAAACTTGAAAATTTGACCTTGGGGTCAAATATGTTTGACCTGAGGGGCTAACCATGAAGGTCAAGGCCAATCACCACCAAAAATTAATCAGCTGAGCGCCAGACCATGACCTATATTCCCATGAAGTTTGAAGGCGATCCGATCAAAATTACTCAAAAAATAAGGGTTTCGTCGACTCCCCTGATTTGCGCCAAAGTGACCTTGACCTTTGACCTTGACCTTCAAAATTTTGTGCACTGAAAGGGACCTCTATAGGCCTCTGATATGCGAAGTTACAAAAATTTCCGATGATAACTGTGCTCTGCAGAATTTTTTATATGTGATTACAGACAAACAAACAAACAAACAAAAAAAAAACATACAAGCTGACTAACATATCTTGCAAAAACTTCGTTTTGGCAAGATAAAAAAACCAGAGACAAAGGGGTGAAAACATAACCTCCTTCACCTTCGGTGGTGGAGGTAATCTATCTATAATTCCAGCAATCTGTGTGTGTGTCTGTCTGTCTGTCTGTCTGTGTGTGTGTCTGTGACTGCTGATTCTTGACAACCACTAGTCCGATCTAATTGAAACTTGCCAGGTATATTTCTGGGGACCTGAGTATGTACCTTTTCAAGGTTTGATATTAATCGGACTAGTAGTTCCCAAGTTATGGCCACTTATTTACCAAACCAATGAAAGGACACGGTGCTATGACGTCACGATTGACGTCACAATTGTTTTTTTTTGTTGTTTTTTTTTGCACGTATGGCCACGCACATATGGGCACGCACAGACGGGCACGCACGTACGGGCACGCGAGAGCGAAGGAACGGCCTGTGTGGTTGTTTCTGGCACGCGGTTTGAATTTTTTTGGTTTTTTTTGCACGTATGGCCACGCACATACGGCCACGCACGTACGGGCATGCAGGTACGGGCCCGCACTCGTAATAATTATGATAATAATAATAATAATTGTGATTTTAAAAAAATGTACAGAACAAACTTAAAAAATAGGGGCAATTAAAGTACAGACAAGTACTGTATCTCAGGTTATTAATTGTACAAATTATGTTCGACCACAATCACAATAACCATTGAGTTCTTATTTATCAATTATGGTTGTGATTTATGCAATCAATTGCACAGTACAGTGTGCTCTTCGTTTTTTTTTGTGTGTATACATCAGGGGTCTCTAACCTGCGGCCCGCGGGCCACATGCGGCCCCCTAGACGGATTTATGCGGCCCGTGGTGCCATATTAAGTTTACATTACAATGCGGCCCGCGATACTGCCAATTTGTTAGGGTCAATGATCAAAGCGTTCTGTAATTTTTATTATGATTTTGATTCATATGAGACACATGTGTTTTTAACACGATTATTCATTTATCATATTCGTTGGCAAGAAAAATATATTCAGCACTAAATTTTGTTTAAATTTCCGAATATTAATTATATATATATTTTTTCGGAATTTAGCGTCTTTTTTTGGGTGCGGCCCTCCACCTCTCACAACTTTGGTTTTGTGGCCCTCCGCCCAAAAAGGTTGGAGACCCCGGTATACATAGTCGAGGCTTATGGAAGAGCTAGTATGAGTACACTGAATGGATCAGGACACAACAGATGAAAACAGAACACAGAAGGAACATTAAAGAGATGGAAGAAACACCAACAGCAGAGTTGAAGACCAAGATAGAGAGAGGCTTGAACAAACAATAGGTGTGGGGAGGAATGCGGGGCAGGAGAGGATGCGTTGGGTGGACAAGATGGATAGAGAAGGAAACTCTCAGGAGGGAAAACTGGAAATTTGGAAGGAGGAGGGATTGGGGTGGGGTGAGTGAGGGTAGAAAAAAAATAATGGGTTTGGATTGGGGACGACCTGAGATGGTGGTGAACAGATGTCTTAAAGACTTAGAGGGAAGAATGAGATTGAAGAGGATGTGTAAGTTGATTCGACAGGTGGGAAAAAAATGATTACTTTAGTTTTTGATTCCTTTTCTATCAGAAATAAATGAATAATCCTATTCCATTGTTAAAACACCTTGAATTCAGATCTTCTGGAACAAAGAGCAGCCTCAAGGTGAAAATGTGAATCTTATTGATTGGCAAATCTCGGTCCATCGGCCATTTGCTAAAGCGAAAGGAATGAATGCCTTGAAGTGCGGTGTGTGATGAAGAATGCAAAGGCAGATTTATGTGCATACTGGAGGGTTAATTAAAAATAATCTTCATCGTTAACTTTCTCCTGAAGTATACTGCACTCAAATAAATATTCCTGTTGTTAACCTCGTTGAAAATCACTCCCGAACTAAAATTGATGGAAATTCATTTGTTTCACAGTATTTTAACATGGAAATATTTTAATATGGTATCGACTTAGTCTTGACTAAAAACACAGGATGTAGCTTATGGGACGTGAACATGGCTTCCCAGCATTATGAGCCAAATCAAACCCTCATACTACTACTACTACTACTACTACTACTACTACTACTACTACTACTACTACTACTACTACTACTAATAATAAAAAATCCGTTTTTGTCAAAAACACTTTTGCAGCCATCGGCTGAATTACAGTGGATTTACAAGTATTGCAAGAATAAAAACCCCAAAAATAAAAACACCTAACACATTAAACACTGGATAAATGGGATAAAATCTAACGTACAACCAAGAAAAAAAAAATCACAGATATATGTATATATATATCAAAAACACAAGAGACACCAAACTCATATTGAACACAAGGACACATTAATTGTGTCACAAGAACACAAGGACACATCCAATTCTTATTCAAAATGGTGGTTAAAAAAGGGACGGGACTGCACTTATAGCGGTTGGTTTAACATCTAATAGTAGATAACATGTGAGAGATGCTTCGGTTATTGTTCCTCGGTGGGGGTAAGTCAATCTCTGCGTTTGTTTGATTTTAAGAGTTCATTGCCAAAATTGAGGAAGAGCTGTTCAAGCCTCTCAGAAAGGACAGGAATATTAAGTACCCGACAAATGTCTCCAGGAGGTTTGGTTCCACAAAGGTCACTCGAGAGAATTGTACGAAACGCTTTCCATTGCAATTTCTCCAAACATTCCCTCTGGGCTTTCGTTAAGCCACAAAACCATGCGGGTGAAGCGGATTCGAAAGTGGATCTAACATCCTGTAAACAAGAAAAAGAGCAATCAGAGATTGCAGACCCTCGTCAGGACTTGTTTTGTGCAGTGTCTGTATAGTTTTGTGTGGTGTATTTTGTGTGGTGGTTGTATACTGGTGTGTTACGTAATTAATAGCAGACATAACTAGAACTGCCACTTTATAACTGCTGGAAGTGATGACCGGGCACCAAGACGTCTCGCTTTGATGGAACCCTGCTTTGATCGGACACCTGACCCTGACCCATGATGTTTATTATTATGCAATTTAATTTAGGATGGAATTAAAATGAATTCAATTAAAATCAAATGGAAGACCAAATAGGTACAGCACTGCATTGGAGTCATCAGAAGCCACCCAAACAAGTAAAAGCAAAAATGAGGTGATCACGAGGAACCTGGATAGGATTCGAGTTTCAACTACTACTCCTCGACCCTCAAACCCATCTAAGCACAGCCAAGTGAGCCTCATTAAAAAGAATTAAAAATCAAAAAGAACCCAGATCAAATTAAAAAATAATAATTCTGGCTGCCAAAGCATGTGCCCGATCAAGTTTAAATTTAAAGCATGTATTCCATGTCACTACTAGACCATAATTTTGAAGTTTCACATCAATTGATGAAGCGGTTCAAGAGAAAGAATTTTTCAAACATTTTCGCTCAATTGAATGCAGCTGCCAGACCATGTGACTTATTCATTATTTGTAAATATCCTGGTATCCCCAAGGCTTGGGGAACATCTTTGTGAAGTTTCCACTCGATCTGTCCAGCCGTTCTTAAGAAGATATTTATCGGTTTTAGGGTAAACCCAATATGGCTGCCAAACCATGTGATCTATGACATCATATGGTGTGAACGTTTTGTTCCTCATGGATATGCGGTCATACATGTAAAATTTCATCTTGACCTGTTCAGCCATTTCAGAGATGAAGATTTTTGAAGGTTACAGAAAAAGAAGAATATGGCTGCCGAATCATATGACCGATGATGTCATTTATCCCTAGATGACCCTCAAAAATGTTAACACTGATCGGATTTAGCGTTCTACATATGCAATTATGCTGTCATAACGAAGGCACCTATGACATCATTTTTTTTAAAATCACACTTATTCCCCATGAGGAGTACATGCCAGGTGCCAAGTTTCAATTTTTTCCTTGGTGCGGTTTCAGAGAAACAGAGGTACAATTTTATTTCAGATTTTCCAACAGGGCTGCCACACCATATGACCTATGACGTCATAATTATCATTAAAACATTCTACATGAGTAGTCGCTCCTATGGTGAAAACTTTGGCTCAATCCGCCAAGCGGTTGCGGAGAAAAACACGAAAGCTCTGTGCGGAGAAATAAACAGACAAACAACATACTTAGCAAAAACATTTTTTTGCCAAGTAACAAACAAAGAAGACATCATGCAGAGCACGATACTTGCAGAATCCATAAAACAAATTTGACCTCAAAAATAATTGGTGTTTGAATTCAATGACCAAATATGCAAATCCTCTTCAAATTTCAAGTCAATGGGGATGAAAATTGAGGATTTTAGAATTACCACCTTAGTTGTTGACCTTTCGGTCGATGCTGACCTCAAAAATAATTGGCTGGTTGAATTCAGTGACCTGAAATATAAATCCTCTTCAAATTTCAAGTCAATCGGATGAAAATTGAGGATTTTAGAAATACCACCCAAGTTGTTCACCTTTGGTCCATGTTGACCTTTTGACCTTTTGACCTCAAGAACAATAGGCTTCTTCCTTATGACAAACTCTATCATGTGGTGAAGTTTCGTGAAGATCGGTTTAAAATTGTGACCTGTCGGCGACAAATAGACAGACAGAATAACAAAATCGACTGACCAATATACTTGAAATATCTTCGATTTTGCGAGTAAGAAGAAGCGATCAACAAACTTGTGAAAAAAAACATTTTCCCAAGTAACAAACTTAACAAACAAACAAAAACGTATATTTCACTCCATAATGATTCTCATTTCTATTGAATTTTTTTCTGCTCCTGTTTCTACACCTCTCCCCCCTCCCCTGCACCCCACCATCCCCCCTTACCCCACCCTCTCCACCCTCCAACCCTCTTCTCCAAATTGAATCTGCATTATATATAAATGCTTTTTCTTTAAAAAAAAAAATCTATTTAAGAATGCTCCCTCACCTCTCACCCCCACTCATACAGTTTAGCATTTCTCCGTGCATTTAGCAAACCCTATAAATTATAATCTCCCATTCCATGATCTTTCATTCCATTTGTCAAAGTTGGGAACATGGAATCAGGAAACCCATCCACCTCCACACCACCCCCTCACAGGTTAATGTCCCCCTTTCTGCATTCATCCTCATCCCACCCTCTCAATGTTTCCCCCTCACCTCACCCCCTAAAACCTTCCCCCACACCTCACACACACAACCCTTCATCCACACCCACATACACAAGCCTTCTCCCGTACACCACACACAATCCTTCCACCATACGACACACACTCAAACCTTCACCCGTACACCACACACTAAAACCTTCCCCTCACACCACCCCCAAAGCCTCACATTGCCCTGCAAAGCCACTCCCCCCCCCCAATCCTGCACAATCCCTCCCCCCTATCTCGAACTGTCTGGGCCTCAAACATCCGAGGTCTCCACTCTCACCTGACAGATGTCTCAATCCAGGACGCTGCCGAGAAACCAGACATCATCTTTTTAACAGAATCCTTCCTCCCACAGGACGTCCCCAACTCCTCAGTGCCTTCCCCATTCACTGTCTCCTCCAATTTGATCGGTCTGAGCCACGCCACAGTGGCGGAGTTGCACTTTACATCAATAACTCAATTTGCCACTGTCCTTGTACTGACCTTACGTCTCCAAACCCCCAAGAGTACCTCTGGCTGCCACTTCCCCTCTTCTCCGACCTCTTCTTCATCGATGTGTTGCACCGTCCTCCTAACAGTGACGACCATCTACATCTTTCTCAGACATCATGGACAAACGTTTAACCAAAATGTATTTTAAAGTGCCTTACTCTTCTTATTACTCCATCAAGAACAACCCATTCATTCTTTTTCTTCTTCAGCAAAATCTCTCACTTTTTCTCCCTCTCCCTCTCCGATTCTCCCCCCTGCCACTCCTCCTCCCAGCTTCGCTCCCTCCCCAACCGTCTCGACTTCCCACGGCCCTGCACCCTTGACTTGCTCTTTTCCACTTCCCTATGTCCTATCAGCAGCTCCTCCCTCCACCTCCTTTCCCTAATTGTGTGGACCTCAAACATCCGAGGCCTTCGCTCCAACCTGACATCATCTGCCACCAATAAACCGGACATCATCTGTTTCACAGAATTCTTCCCACAGGACGTCCCTGAGTGCTTAGTGTCTCTCCCTGGCTATTGTCTCCTCTGGCTTGATCGACCTGAATCCCGTCCTGGTGGCAGAGTTTCACTGTACATCAAGAACTTCATTCCTCACTCTCCTTGTACTGCTCTTGAACCTCCCAAAGCTCTGGCGTACCTCTGGCTGTGACGTCCCTCCGCTCCCACTACATGTTTGTTTGTGTTGTACTGTCCTCCCAACAGTGATCACTCCATCTACATCTCTCTCAGATGACAAGGAGCAACTTTTAAACACTCATCCAAACTCTCTCCTCCTCATATGTGGTGGTTTCAATTGTCATCATGCAACTTGGTTTGGTGTTGGTACATCTCACACCACTCACCAGCCATGGCAATTCTGCAAAGGACTTCTGTGACTCCGTTGGACTGAATCAATCTGCAAGCTTTCCCACCCGGATTTCTCCCAATAGAAAATCTTTCCTTCTGGATTTGGTGATGATCAACCTCCCCGACAATGTATCGTGCTCGTCCTCTCCCCCAATTGGCTCATCTGATGATGTGCTTGTGAAGGTCAACATCTCTCTGGCCATTTTCACCCTATCATTTACCCAAGGTCATCTTCTAACTGCTTGGAAATCAGCCAACATAAAAGCATTGCATTAAAAAGGTGTAATGACAGATCCCCTTAATGACAGACCTATCAGCTTACTTACAATCATCAGCAAGGTCATGAAATCCATCATCGCAGTTGATATGAAAACCTTCCATTTCTCTAACAACATCATCTCAGATCACCAGTTTGGATTCAGACCAGGTCACTCTGCCTTGGGCAATCTTCTTCAACTCTGCCAACAATGGATGGAGGCCCTCAATATCAGTCATAAGATCAGGGACGTCTCTCTGGACATATCTTGAAGTTACCTGCAGCCTTTGTTTGTCCGTCTCCATCGATTTTCTCCCTCCGCTCTGCTGGTGGTGTTTCCCCCTTCTCCTGCTGTGCCTTTTGTTGTGGTTCATCCGTATCTGTTTTGTGTTCTGGCTCTTCCACGAGCCTTGACTATGGACACAATAAAAAGTCGACCCGTTGCCAATCATCCTCTTGATGATACCATCCTGCTTGAAGCCCTGGAGGGTGGAGTGGATAGCCCACAGCCTCTGGAAGGAGCTCCACGTACAGGAGAAAGGGTGGATGCGAGTGGAAAGCCTGAATTTTGAGAGTGTAACTGGGAGGGGGTTCCTGCAGGAAAGAAAGTGTGAATCCTATGAAGATTTGGGGAGGAGGTCCTGGAGGAGATAGACGACAGCAAGGCACATTTCTGCTTAATTTACATCATACCGTCTCCGAGTTAAAGGTCAAGGTCAAATGGTGGTCTAAAAAAACAAAAAAAAAACATTTTTTTGTCATCACTCAATTTTGTCAATGAGGAATCTTAAAGACTGCTTGACCTTCCAACAGGTTCTTGCATCATAATAGCGCACCTGCACTGAAGTTGTGCACCTGATATGTGGTGTGTCCTTGACCTACCTTTTCGAAATTTGACCTCATGAACTAAAACTTTTTTTTTGATCATTACTTGAATAATTTTCCTCTGATTTTCATGATGTTGAGTTTTATAAATCACATTTTCTTCATTTAGAGTAGCTCTGAATTTTGAAAGCTCCTTAAATGTTGAAAGGTCAAGGTCATATGGTGGTCCAAACAAAATATGCCATCATTATATCATGGGCCAAGTGTAAGTCGCAGGTGATCGCCAAGGGTAAGCTGGGGTTGTGGGCTTACTCTCGGTGATTACTTTATGATCACAGATATCTAGTTACGAGTGAGGTATCCATGCTCCGCACAGAGGGGGCTGGACAGCCAGTTCGTGAAGGACTTGGGCAAAAAACTTACTGCAGCTGACCCCAACAGTAGGGTAATATTTCTTTGATGTCACAATGGTGAAACTGCAAATTCCGAATCCATGAATGTCAACGGTAGAAACCCTCACATTATTTCCTGATTCTCCCTGAAACTCAATCTCTCATTATTAGATCCTCGTGGAGGATCTCTAAGTCTTACTCACGTTGTTGTTCTTCATCTTCTTCTTGTGGACTTTTTTGTTTCACAGCCTTCAGTTTTCATCGAAATTTCCTGAAACTTGGCAAATATATATAGAAATACCCTGTGCAGACAGTAACCATCTCCGATTTTGAAAATTCCTCCCAGAAAAAAAAGTTATGACTTCAAAATCTCTCCGCTAATTGAAATCGCCTAAAAAATTATCTCCGAAACTTGGCAAGCTTTTTGAATTCTGTTTGTGGGAATCGAACGGGGCATTAGCAGAGATGAATTACCGCACATATTATGCATCACTATGACGTCATATCAATTTTTATGATGTCATTCCTATTTTTTGACATTTTTTGTTTCAAAACCCAGAGTTTTCATCGGATCTTCGTGAAACTTGCCATGTATATGCAGAAAGCCCACGCGCAGGTAGTAACCATCTCCGATTTTGGAAATTCTTCCTAGTTGTTTCACAACGCAGTTTTCATCGGATCTTCGTGAAACTCGCCATGTATATGCAGAAAGCCACGCACAGACAGTAACCATCTCCGATTTTGGAAATTCTTCCTAGTTGTTTCAAAACCCAGAGTTTTCATCGGATCTTCGTGAAACTCACCATGTATATGCAGAAAGCCCACGCGCAGGCAGTAACCATCTCTGATTTTGGAAATTCTTCCTAGAAAAAAAGTTGACGTCATAATATCGCTGCTAATGGAAATCGCCTTTATAATTATCTCCGAAACTAGGCAAGCTGTTTGAATTTTGTTTGCGGGTATCAAGCCGGGCATCAGCACAGATAATTTATCGCAAACCTGATATATCACAATGACGTCATATTCGTTTTTATGACGTCATCATGAAGAGGACGAGGATCTTCGCTCATTTGAGCTTGTTTTTATTCCAAACAGCATCATTCCAATCACAAGTTAATACTGTACCATTAATATAACAAAATACAAACACTCGTGAGGTAAAGGAATATCGATGCCGTTTTCATGTGACATGCAATTCAGATGAATCTCCCGGCGAGAAAGGGTGGATACAAAACACTTTGTATGGATCGGAAATTAAAATCATAATGGTATTTAGAAATTTATGAAACCTCCCACCCACCTTAAAATGGATAAAAGCGGGCTTGTTCGGGGGAGGTGGAAAGGTGTGTGTGTGTGTGGGGGGGGGGGGGGGAAGGAGATGACTCAAAGTCACAATTGTATTGAGATATCAAACCAGCGAATGTTTCTGCCGAACCCATGGTTGTGTTTCCTTCCACATCAGGAGCAGTTTTGTACGGATCGAAAGTCAGTCCTAATTGCATTGAGGTATTCATGAAACCTCCTACCCACCTTAGGACCTCCGTTGGGACCCCAAAACTTTCCACAGAAGGTTTGACGGCGCTAGCACCAAAACTGAGGGAGTAGTTCGGGGACGGACGGACAGACAGACAGACGGACAGACACTCCTAGTTTATAATATCGATATAATGAGCCTGCCTGAGTTAAACAGTTTCATAAAGAGCGTTTATATGAAATACTCAAGCTTGTTTTAAAATTTGACTTGGCCTGTTTCGTGTTTCTCTCTAAACCAATAGCTCATTATGTGGTTAAGCCAGGTTTCCAGATCTGTAACAATATTCTATATACATACATATATGTATATATTGTTGTGGGCTGGGGGTCGGTGCCGAGAACGACCTGGGGTACCAGGTTTCCAGATCCCTAACAATATTATATACAGTATACAAACATATATGTATATATTGTTGTGGGCTGGGGGTCGGTGGCGAGAACGACCTTGGGTACCAGGATTCCAGATCCGTAACAATATTATATATACATACATATATGTGTATATTGTTGTGGGCAGGGGGTCGGTGGCGAGAACGACCCGGGGTACCAGGTTTCCAGATCCGTAACAATATTATATATACATACATATATGTATGTATATTGTTGTGTGTCGGGGGTCAGTGGTGAGAATGACCCGGGGTACCAGGTTCCAGATCCGTAACAATATTATATATATATATATATATATATATATATATATATATATATATATATATATATACATATATATATATATATATATATATATATATATATATACATACATATATGTATATATTGTTGTGGGCCAGGGGTCGGAGGCGAGAACGACCGCAAGGTGGGAAAGTTACCATATATGTGGAGTTCAAATCCCACATACCATATATGTGTTTGTCCATTGTTGAATTTGTTCCTTTTGTAATTCACATTAATACAAGATCCCTTACAAATAATTTCAACACAAGAGGAAGCCATTAAGCCCATCAAACCTGTGCAGTGGTTGCTGTTGCTTGGCTGTGCTCTTTGCTCAAAAAAAAAGCTGATCAATAAGAAGTAGCACATACTATTTTTAAAGCCTTTGTAATGACTCAACCGGGGTTCGAACCACCGACGTCCCAGACAGGGAGTGGACGCTGGAACCATTACATGCAACCGAGTCATGAAAAAGCATTGATGTCCACCAACATCCTTGTCCATCCTTGAATGAAAGTGGGATGGCAAAATAGATTTGAAAGCGACAGGTCGTCTAACTCTAACAAATCTCAGAACATAAAACTAAAAGTGCATCCAAAAGAAAAGGCACGCAGAATAAATAACTTCTTGAAATTTGTAATTTTGAACAACCACCCGATCCCAACCTGCCCGTCTCATCTTGGACCTTGGTGTTCTTTCTTCATTCAAATAATACCTCAAGGTCCTTTTCTGCACGTATGCTTTATAAATCATATATTCTCAATTTGACTCGATTTGATGGCTCACTTTGAGCTTGCTGACTCGTTCTAGCTCTCACTTTGTAATTCCACAGTTCAATCATCCCTCTGAGTACAGATCGACGAATGGTTAAATACAATGTTGAAAATATTCCGTGATTCACGCGTCACGCTGTAAAAATCGTTTGAACGAGCATGCTGTTAAGACACTATTATGTCAGTGATTTTTGTTTTTCTACAGTGATCTAAGGCTCACGGAGGAGCTTGCACATAAACCACATGCAGGAAAAAAAAGATACAAGTCGACATCAATGGACTTTTATGTTAATCACAAGCTCCTCTACATGTACGCCCAGGTTAAAACCCATCTACTCTATGTGTTTGTTCATTATGAGACGATAGATTAAACACATCTGGTATGTGGGGTTGAACCTGGGTTCTGAGCATCACAAGCCAAGAGTTCAGATGCGAATGCTAGCAGGTCGACCCAGAAATTTGCAGACAACGATGACTTTATCTTCTCCCCTTGGAGGCTCGCCGATGGAGTTTCCTGGTTACGTCGACCACTACAGATCAACCCCAGTCTTAATGAAGCAAAGAAGTCAACCATTTGTTGATCAATATCGATAATTCAACCAGGATTTCAGCTTGAAGGCTTAAAGCATTGTGAAAGATTGACAGAATTTTGAATGCAAACAATTCGTACTGGATGATTGGCTTCACAGATCCCCTCTGATCGGAGAGCCCATATCCCAACACAGTTTCCTTTGCTGGAATTTCGACCGACATCCCCTCAACAACAGGTGGCACTTTTAATCGGATATGGTTTTGCTCGAATCATAACCCAGGTTTATACAACAATATTCGTCCCCGGACAGTGAAACAAACAACAGTATGATAATCCGGCATTAATTTAAAGCTGGATGCAAAAGCAATATGGAAAGTATGACATAATTAAGGAACAAGTTCTTTAAAATAAGTAAAATCAATGCTTTAAAGGCAAGTCAAACCGTATACTACATATGTATAGAATGATGAACAGACCCAGTTTGACTTTGAAAAATACTTGCCACAAGATTTGTCCCAAGACATCTGTTGTTTTTGTTCTCGAAATAAAAGGCCGGTTCCCATTGAAGGCTGGGGTCTAATATACTACATATGTATAGAATGATGAACAGACCCAGTTTGACTTTGAAAAATACTTGCCACAAGATTTGTCCCAAGACATCTGTTGTTTTTGTTCTCTTTAAAAAAAAAAAAGGACAGTTCCCATTGAAGGCTGGGGTTTAACCCCAGCCCCTCTTTCCAAATCACCAGAATATCATATAAATTGAACTGATATCGTAATTCCACAAATAACCAATCTGGCTTTGACACCAGTTACTCTCATCCCTTTCATCTTCACCATGGAAACCCAACACAGTATTTTGCATGCATGCCTTATCTACACGAGACACAGTCCACCCTCATCTCCATCGAAACAAATGGCTTGGTGCCCCTCTACTTTCACTTTCTTGTTGTTGTACAAACTAGTTGCAACCACAGTCTACTGTAAAACGAGCTGTAAAAATTCGGTTTTTACCTCTACAACCGAAGGTGGGTGGAGGTTATGTTTTCAACCCTGTCTGTCTGTTTGCCTGTCTGCTTGTCTGTCTGTCTGTCTGTCTGTCTGTCTGTGAGCATGATATCTCAAAATGTTATGGACGGATTGGGACGAAAATTGGCGGGCAGGTCGGGTGTGTGACAAGGCCGAACTTATTCGATTTTGATGAAGATCTGGAACCGAGAGTTTTTTTCAACTTTTGAGTGATTCTTCACAATCGAGAGATGGGGCCCAAAACGGCACATATCATGATATTTCAAAAGGTTGGCAGGCCATGTGTGCCCTGTAAAGACCTGGGTGAACAGAGCAAGGAAACAGCAGAGGGTGCAAGACCAGAAAGGAGGCATAAGAAGACAGTGCGGCCACCGACGTGTTTGTGTTGCAAGAGTAGCAGGCCCAGAGACTCAGCTTCATCGCGGGAGATTTCAATAATTTTGAGGGACTTGGTTTCCATGACATCAAGAAGTGCATGGTGTGTGAGGTAGGGGTGCCAGACGGAAGGGGGGGGGGGAGGAGTACTCCATCGAGCTGCGGATGAAGACCTTGTTAGCTGAAAAATGTCAGCAATGCTTTTGGTCTTATGATTTACGCAATGAAGAAATCACTAATCCCAATGCCAATTGTCTAAACAGCCTCTGGAAGACTCAACATCCATCACCTATTCTAATTATCCATTCATTGAGCTTCATATTGTTACCACAGTGAATATGGAACAAATTAGAAGGGCACTTGGTAGAGTGCATACCTCCGCCAAGATCTGGATTTGGATCTTCACCAAAATCGAACCAATTCGTCCTTGTCACACACCCAACATGCCTAGCAAGTTTTGTTCGAATCCATCCACAACTTTTTTGAGATATCCTGCACACAAACGCAGACAGACAAACAGACAGGGGTGAAACATAACCTCCGTCCACCTTCGGTGGGCGAAGGTAAAGTGGTTTAAAAAAAAAGACACAACATGATGAAAAACAAAACCAGAACAAA
>NC_140975.1:61594106-61639106 GCF_056783735.1 Eptatretus burgeri | reverse complement strand
TCTCCGCTTGGCGATGTTCATAGTCACTGCAGTGTGATTTTGCATGGTCAACTCAGCTGCGAACACAACTTCCTTTTTGGCAGGTGGGATGGCAACTTCGACAGTCCAATACTTTTTCCGTGTGGGTGGGTTTACGGTACACATGTGAGTGTAAGTTGCCATTTCTTTCACAGTGGCATGCTCAGGAATGGGAGAGACCCATCTTGTTCTACTTCAGAAGTGAACTGTATTGTTGGCCATGTTGAGTTGATTTTGCGTGCGACTGGTCAACGGTTGCCTTCTTTAAGATCACGAATGTATCATCAACGTACCGCAGCCACATCCTCGGAGAAGGGTCACCGTGTGGGATTAGTTCTTCAAAGCGTTGCATCACCAATTCGGCGATGAGCTCTTAGATGGGTGAGCCCATTGGAGTTCCTTCACGTTGATGGTATATAATGCTGTCGAATCCGAATTCATTGATTTGATCCGTTGTCCGCTGATTCTGAGCCACTCAGAGCATTTTTTTATTTTGCGCAAGGTCTTCATCCAAAGTATTGAGTATGGGTGCTCACTCTAAGCCAGTGCAGCTATTTCCGATCTTTTCTCCCCTGGAGGTGATTGAAGCGAAGACACTCTGTGCTGATGACATATCTTCCCTGGGGTTGAGTCTCAAAGTCAGTTTTTTTGCTCACTGCAGGCAGATTGGTGGACTCCGTTTTCCATCATCTTACTTCTACCCTCTCATCCTTCCATTGTCCCCCAGACACAACACGTAAATGTCTTCTTCCAGAATCCTACACCTGGTTGTTCTCTCTCATTCGAAGCCGAACGCTAACCTTCATTACTTCATCCATCTATCCTCTCACCCGTAGAAAAAACTCCCTGTTTCTGTCTGACCATCGTCTCATGCCCCTTCCTCCAGTCTTAAGAGTCCTGCCCATCGTCATCTCATGCTTTCTTGGGGGTTGGGGTGGTGGAGGTCGCAGCATGCCCTGTAAGCATTCAAATGGTTATGTTCTTTCCCACTACATCCTTGAGCTATATCCAGTACTTAATGTTGTTCATTACATTGTCTCCGGGTGAGTGAAATAAATTTGAAACTTGATAATCTCACATTACAAGTCTATTATATTGCAGAACACAATGGCATTCTGTACCTATGACGATATACACCTTCATTTTTTTCAGACGAAGAATACCCACCTCCCAGGTACGCCTTCACTGTCTTGTTTCCTCAATTACCACCCCCTAACCTCCACAACCGTTCCATCTCCCCACCTACAGTATACCCACCTGGCATGTAACATGTAGGTGGCTTTAAAGTATATACCCACATCATGAAACAGGATATGCCATCATTTATATATTTCCATGACATTTGAATAAATTGAGAGGTTTCTATTTTTGCGTTATCCATATTTTGCCAGCTCGCCTGCTCTGATCACAAACTCAACCGCTCAACCAACGACGTCGGTTATCACTACTAACGATATATAGACTTGTAGGTTGCATTTCAAAGACGAGTTGATATAATGAATGCAGCAATTAAAATGAGAGTGAAAAAAGTGAGAACAACTCAACAGGAAGCTCAGATTGAGGTTGAAAGTCCATCAAAGGCATAATTAATCAGGCAGCACAATTGATTACAGTATTTTAGTTGGAGAAATGATGGTTCCTTTTAAGCCACCGAACATGAAGACTGGGAAAAAAAAAAAATCTCAATCAAGAGAGCTTGTGAAATGAGTGATCCATTTCTGTTTTAAAAATAAAAATACAAAAAAGCAACATGCAAAATTATTTTTGTCTCAAGTTCGAACTAATGTTTCGTTCGTACGTCTGGTCTTGCGTCGGCATTTGCTCGAGTTAAATATCAGATCTACGGAATTGGCTCAGAAATATACCTACCACGTCTCTCATCTCCTCGCACCTGCTTGACTCACAAATCATCTTCCATCGTTTCGTGAAAGCTAAAAAAAAATAAATTATCCAGCTACGTTCAGCCTATCAAATCATATCAAACGTACTTGTCGAAAGCACAAGCAACTGGACAAAGATGGCCACGCAGCAGTTGTTTGAAGCATGAGATAATGAATGGTTAAACTCCATATCATGGAGATACGTGGGAAGTTTGTTTGTAGTTTTTTTTGTCATGCAGGTAAAAATATTTTTATAAAAATACAAATTTCACTCGAATGCCGAGAGGAGGAATACTTCTTCACAAGACGAGTTATTACATCATGATTTGGTCCAAGGAAATACATTTTCCAGGCTTGGCGTTGAGAGCTCTCAAGCGATCCGTCATGTCCATAAATCCAACATTGCAGCGCGAGGCACGTGGCAGTTCACTCGCAATCAATCGAGTCTCGTTCTCCGTTAAGCAATGCATCATGAATTCCACAAACAAAGGGTTGCTGCAAAATAATAATCTATATTGTTACAAAAATGACTTTGGGTTAATGATTTGTTCATTATATTCATCAGTTATCTCTTAATGAATGTTAGCATAAGTGTTTGTAACCCTAATTAGCAATGACCAGAATAGGATGTCTCGGCAGCCTCACTGTCATCGTCATCCTCATTTCTGTCTCTCCTCCCTCTTTCCCCATTGTGTTTAACTATCAAATCACTCCCATTGTCCTTTCCCACCAAACAATTACATTGCACCCTGGCATGTCCACATGAGCTCGATGTGAGTCCCCCATGCACACTATGGTGAAATGGCGAATCCACACGTGCTACTTCAGCACTACGAGAGTGTACGCGCGACATTTGCAGGGTCGGGGGGGGGGGGAGGAGAGAAACCTCCCCATGGGTGGTTGGAGAGTCGGGTTATAAAAGGCAGTGACACTCACTCCCACGGGGAGAGATTCAGGGAGACACCACGGTGGAGAAATGCAAGGAGGTACCGTGTTGAGTGCATGCAGGAGAGATCAAGGAGACTACCCCATGAAGAGACCCCAAGAGATGCCCAACACGCCAACAAAATACATTGAACCGGTGGAGAAGGGTCTGCAAGGCGAAAGGGAGTCTGAAGGGGAAGCTTATTGTGAAGCGCAATGGGTGTCTCTGCCCAGCCTACGAGACCAACCAGTGTCATGCCTCCTGATGCTCACCACAGAGAAGACCACACCCACCAACATCACACACCACTGTCAACTCTGCCGTTCATTCTGTGTCCCTGCCTGAGTCTGACATGCAAGGATAGACTAACAATAGCCGTGGGAAACTGTCACTGGGTTAAGCGTGTCCATCGGGTTTCTCCGTCACATTTTTATCATCGTTTTCCTCACTCTGCTCCACCCACATTATTTATCAAACCTGTTGCTTCTAAATCAAATAGCTGTGCATTTGAGCCATGGGATCGTCCTCCAGCAAAATCGAATTCCTCGTAAAACCATGCGAATGTGTTCAAACCGCCGGTGCGGCGTGCAGTTAAATTACCAAATCCGACACATCTAGTCAAGTGCACGGAATGCCTCCACTGTGCATTTCGGGAGATCATACCAGCAGTCTCATGCCTCCCGTTCGGGACACCGAGTCCGTTACAATATATACAGTATCAAACTATAAAATTGAATTTGTACATAGATGTTGCGACATGGAAGGTGAGGGGGAGGGGGGGATGTAGAGGTAGATTGTTGTAAGGATCGAGGAACTTAGGTTTACGCCCGGTATTAGCTATTTATGTAAAGATAAGCCGAATCTTAAAATGTGTGCTGAGGAGGCAGCGAGTGTAAACCATAGAGTAAGATTGTGTCATGCAAAACCTCCTGTAAAACGGACGAGCACAGGTGGAGCATTTGTGGTCACAAAAGGCACGATGGAGCTATAAATGCGCTTTGCAGAACACCATGGATGTTTTCAAGTTGCCATGGACAGGCATGTCGGTTATGCTATAGCTTGCAAAGGACCATGAGATCAATGGCCTTATGTGCTGTGGGGGAAGGGAGGGACGGATGGATGCTCCGGGAAAGTGCTGCCCCCATCCAGTGGAGCGGTTAGTGTAGAACCCATGATTGTAGCTTCAAATTAAAAAAGAAATTTGTGCTCATGTATGTTTATATATTATATAACACACAAATGTATCATACGAGGTCTGTCTAAAAAGTAACAGGACTGACTTCACAGAAATTTTATTCCAAAAAAATATATTGAAATCACAGCTTGTCAACTTCAAATTAATTTCCCTCCAGTCTCACACACTTGTCCATCCTCTTCTTCCACGCTTTGATGCACCCCCGGAAGGCTTCTTCTAGAATCCTCCGGAGCTCCGTCATCACGGCCCTTTTGATGGCCTCCACATCAGGAAATCGGGTCCCCTTGATCACCCCCTTGAGCTTGGGGGATAGGAAAAAATCACAAGGGGCCAAGTCTGGCGAATATGGAGGTTGCTCCAGAGTTAGCACATTCCTCTCCGCCAGAACCTGTCGGATGCTCAGGGCACTGTGAGCAGGGGCATTGTCATGGTGGAGCACCGAGGTGTTGTTCTCCCAAAGATCTCTCCTCTTGTCCCGGACTGATCTCATGAGGCGCCGGAGAATCTCCTTGTACATGTATTGATTCACTGTTTGACCCTGAGGTAGAAACTCAAAGTGGACGATGTCCTTGATGTCAAAAAACGCGATGAGCATCACCTTGACCTTCAATTTCGACATCCTTGGTTCCTTTGGTCTTGGTGATGCCGGACATTTCCACTGACGACTCTGCTGTTTGGTCTGGATTGTCCTCGAGGCGCTCAATAATGTCTTGACAGACAGTGACTCTTTGCTATTTCTGGTCCTCGGACAACAGCTTGGGGACCATCTTTGCGCACACCTTGCACATTTCGACATTTTCAGTGATGATGCTCCAGACAGTGTCCTTGTTGATGGAAAGTTCCTCAGCAATCATCCGCACCATGAGTCGACGATCTGCGTGCATCATAAACTTCACACGCTCGATGTTGTCCGCCGTTCTGCTCGTTGAAGGTCTTCCAGACCGTGGATCGTCTTCAACCTCCTCCCGTCCCTCTTTGAACCTCTTGTGCCATTCAAATGCACGTGTGCATGACATTGTTTCTTCCCCGTAGACTTGCTGCAGCATTGCGAAGGATTAGGAAAGTGTTTTGCCATGTTTGGCAAGAAGCTTCAGATTGGCTCTCTACTCACGACTCGTAGCGCGATGACTTAGACTAGACAACATGTAAAGCACGACCTGTAAAAAAAATCACACAATGAGTGCAGTCAACCATCACCAATCATATATATGTTGCTGGAATGTTGCGAAAGACGATGATGCAACCCGTTCATTCAAGTTGTGTAAGTGAAGCACACAGCAGGCTCAGTCCCGTTACTTTTTAGATGGAACTCGTGTAATAGAATGTGCATGATTTAATGTATTATCGTATTATAGAATGTGTGATGGAAGTTGTAACTATGTGATAATATATTCAATCATCGAGTGAGTAAAGTCTGATTAGTGATGTTGCATTGATGAGTTGACTGACTGTTTGGATGTAAGTGATGTTGTGGATAGTATTGACGTAGGCAATCTACAAATGTGGATCTGTGACCAAGGTTGGGGATCACCGTTTGGAGAGGTTTGGGGCTAAAATGATTGAAACCTCAAGGAAGAACGGATCCCAGCTGATGATCCATGCAGTCTTGAAACCATTCAATTGCTTACAGGGTAGGGTTCTTACTTTAGGTAAGGGAACTGTGTTTTGACGTTAACATCACCAACATAAATCCTTCAAATTCTATTATACGAGTATGTGCCCGAACGTGCAAACCCACCCCCCCCCCCGCGCCCCCAAAAATAACTTTCAAACCGCTTGCCAGAAACAACAACCACACAGGCCATTCCTTCGCTCTCGCATGTCTGTACGTGCGTGGCCGTACGTGCAAAAAAACAAACTTTCAAACAACCACACAGGCCGTTCCTTCGCTCTTGCGTGCCTGTACGTGTGTGCCTGTATGTGCGTGGCCATACGTGTGTGGCCATATGTGTGTGGCCATACGTGCGTGGCCGTACGTGCGTGGCTGTACGTGCAAAGAAAAACAACCTTCAAACAACCACACAGGCCGTTCCTTCGCTCTTGCGTGCCTGTAAGTGCAAGGCCGTACGTGCGTGCCTGCATGTGCATGGCCATACGTGCGTGGCCGTACGTGCAAACCCAAAAATAAAAATAAAAAAACTTTCAAACCGCGAGCCAGAAACAACAACCACACAAGCCTTTCCTTCGCTCTTGTGTGGCCGTACGTGCAAAAAAAAAACTTTCAAACAACAACGAGAGTTCCTTCGCTCTCGTAAACGACGACTGGATTGAGGCATTGTGTTTATCTATAAATGCGCATAAGAAATAGAGAAATTATTAGAATACAGTAAGTCATCACTATCCGGAAGTCCGTACGTTGTAACCCGTAATGGGGAACGCGGCTGAGGATCTCTTCCCCAATGGCCACGCCTAACAGCTTGGTGTCTGGTCATTGGTTGGTAAATAAATGGCCATAACTTGGGAACCACTCGCCCGATTAATATCAAACCTTGAAAAGGCACATCCTCAGGTCCCCAGCAATATACCTGGCAAGTTTCAATTAGATCGGACCAGTGGTTGTCGAGAAACAACGGTCGCAGACAGAAACACACAGACACACACACACACACACAGATTGCTGGAATTATAGATATATATGTATATATATATATATATATATATATATATATATATATATATCTATATATATATACATATATATATATATATATATATATATATATACATATATACAGTATATGTATATGATATGCCTGGTGTTGGCGTAGTGGTTAGGGCGGTGGGCTTGGGATCCAAAGGTCCTGAGTTCAAGCCCCGTTGGGGCAATACCAGTCAGTTAGTCATTAGTTAGAAAGAGATGTGTGTGTGTGTGTGTGTGTGTGTGTGTGTGTGTGTGTGTGTGTGTGTGTGTGTGTGTGTGTGTGTGTGTGTGTGTGTGTGTGTGGGTGTGTGTGTGTGTGTGTGTGAGAGTATACGGTCAGGTCAGTTGGGTTTCTTGACTGCCACTGGTAACATGTAACCCAGTGCTACCTGCTGCATGGTCAGGTCGTTGGCGACGAAACTGACTACCCTCAATTGCTCGCAAGTACGAAGGGTGACTGTGACACCCTGCAGGACTAAAAACAATACCTGCTACAGGGTGGATTAGCTCCTTTAGGGAGCCAACGGAGGAGGATGATGGGAGGAGATGGTGTCTTTAGGGAGGAGATGGTGTCTGAAAAAACAGCCATCCGGTTAGACTGGCTTTTTTCGGTAGTAGGTTGCAGACAGCAACCACTCAGGGTAGAACTACCGTTCTGACTTGGGAGCGTTAAAGTGGTGCCCGGAACCATCTTACACTCTCCATGTCAGGATTGCTGGTCTTACTTTCTGTCTCACTCAAACTAAAGCTTCCTGGGCTAGCTTTAATCTCTCTTTCTTGCAAACAAACATCATACACTTTTCTTACTCACTCATTTTCACTCCTCACTTTACATTCTCTCTTTTATTTCTCTTTATTTTAGGTCTGGCCTCGATAAGGACCATTTAGTCCATAACTGGAGCCTTCAACATAAATACACACACACACACACACACACACACACACACACACACACACACACACACACACACACACACACACACACACACACACACACATACATGAGCACAAAAAAAAATTCAATTTGAACAGCACGTAAGTGCACATCATAGAGGGCCTGGCCCTTCAGCTAGTTCAAATAATAAAGAAATGACACAGCGATTTCATTATCACATAGATTTGAACACTGTTACTCATTAATGTTTCCTTTACCAAGTTACTTCATTTGAGTGAAAAACATTGTGTGCCAGGCAATTCTGTGATTGTGCAGAGAGATAGGCCGACTCGTCATATGTAACTGGGAATGTAAACACCGGATGATTCAGCAGTATTGTAATAAGTTTATCGAATCAATGTGAAATAGAAAAGGTTGTTAAAAAATAAATTAATAAAAAAATTTAAATAAAGGGGGCTGTGGGGGTGTCCTTCAGAACCTTTTGACCTTCTGGGATATGAGAGAGAGAGAGAGAGATAGAGATAGAGATAGAGATAGAGATAGAGATAGAGAGAGAGAGAGAGAGAGAAAGAAAGAGAGAAAGAGAGAAAGAGAGAAAGAAAGAGAGAGAGAGAGAGAGAGAGAGAGAGAGAGAGAGAGAGAGAGAGAGAGAGAGAGAGAGAGAGAGAGAGAGAGAGAGAGAGAGAGAGAGAGAGAGAGAGAGAGAGAGAGAGAGAGAGAGAGAGAGAGAGAGAGAGAGAGAGAGAGAGAGAGAGAGAGAGAGAGAGAGAGAGAGAGAGAGAGAGAGAGAGAGAGAGAGAGAGAGAGAGAGAGAGAGAGAGAGAGAGAGCTCAGAAGAGGAGAAGCATACACAAATACATGAGACAAGACCGGACTTAACTTCACACAAACACAGTCTCTGTCTCTGTCTCTGTCTCTGTCTCTGTCTCTGTCTCTGTCTCTGTCTCTGTCTCTGTCTCTGTCTCTGTCTCTGTCTCTGTCTCTCTTGCAGCCTGTGGCTGCTGGTTGCATCATTGGTTGGGACGTGGCTTTGCCACTGATGCAGTGTCCCCCTTACCAGTGCACTGCTACTCATTTTGCCGACCTCGGAAGGATGACAGGCTGAGTCAACCTCCTGGTGTATTAATTCAGCGGCCAACGGGGCTTGAACTCAGGACCCAAGGATCCCAAGCCGCTGCCCTAAACACTAAGCCAACACCAAGCTAACACAGCTGCTGAGCTTGTAACTGTTCACCTCCAGTCCCATTGTTCCTCTTTTCTCCTGCTTCTGGAATCTCATTCCTCAGTCTATTCAATTCCATGCCTTCACGTTGCCAGTACACTGCCACCTAAAGTTATCCTCCATCACTGCCCACGCGATCGTTTCTGTCCTCATTAACAACCCCCTCCAACTCTCCCCATCTATTTCGCAAGTTGCCTTGTTTCCTTCCCACCTGTATCTCTCTCACCCTCTCTTTCTCTCTGCTCGTTTCGATCCCATTATCGAGTCGATGTATATTGTTCTACTGCTCCACTGCCAGTGTTTTGCCTTTTACCACAAGTCACCTTACTCTTCGATGAGCCTAATGCAGTGTGTGGAAAGCTTGGACCAGGAGAAGTTCATAAGAGGTGCATTCATGGATGAAAACAGGTGACTTGTTGAGATTCAGAAAGACAAATTGCTCGAGTGTGGGGCTGGTGGGGGTTAAGAGAAGGTGCCAACCTGTCTGTGATAGAAAAACAGAAGGTAAGCTCTGCATGTAGATTATATATATATATATATATATATATATATATATATATATATATATATATATATATATATATATATATATATATATATATATATATATATAATTGATCAAGATTATATCTGGGTGAGAGGATCAATCAGAGGATACACCACCCACCTTTGTGCTATCTTATCTGGATGAGATTCCTGCCCCGACGTTAAAACTGATCGACGAGGTGCTTTGGAGGCAGAACATTCGATTCATGAGTGTGCCATTCAGACGGCATGTTATGTGGGCTGTCCTCTCTGCTAGATGTTAAAGATCCCACAGTGGATTTTAAAGAGGCCATTGTGTGCCGGTCCCCTGGCCAAATGCCAAATTCCCATCAAAATCTGCAAGGAAACTGCATCAGCTGCACATTTGCAAAGAGGGATCAAAGTTGTGAGAGGTGGTTGAGCCTGGGGTGGGTGGGGGGAAGGGGGTTGAGACCTTGGGGGTAGGATAGTAACAGGTTGAGGAATGGAAGCTGAGAGGGGTTGAGGACTTCAAGTCATATCTTACATAACATGAAATTTCCACAGGTCCTTGTCATTATGCTGTCGAGGGACATTCCTGTCAAACTCCATAAATATTCCACATTCAAATTGGAACCAATTCCCTGACAACAGCCCAGTGGAACCGAGCTATCTGCTCGTGAATAATAAATAAATAACTCAAACCTGTCAAAACAAGATTACAACAGTCCCCTACATTTGTTCCATAATGTCATGCATTTTGAAACCATCATTTAAATATTAAACAACAGTTACTAACTCGTTTATTGTTCTCTCAACGATCACTCACCGTGAACATCATTCCAGAAAGAGCGAAGTATGAAGGACCTTTAGTAAGATGAT
Organism: Eptatretus burgeri; assembly: GCF_056783735.1. NCBI lineage: Eukaryota > Metazoa > Chordata > Myxini > Myxiniformes > Myxinidae > Eptatretus > Eptatretus burgeri. The sequence goes on along the minus strand of NC_140975.1, from coordinate 61,628,944 downwards.
GGAAGATTATTGTGCATGTTGAAACACAACATACGGGCCATACATTCTGGTATTCCCATCTATTGGATGATTGTCAAGAATTATCTCACAATAACATCGGAATGGGAACATTTTCATAAGAACTACTTTCAATTTGCGTCATGAAATTAAATAAATAAAGGAATAATCATGTTGTGTGCAAACTCGAGTTTCGAGAACTCCCCAGATTGCAAAAAAAAAAGAAGAAGGAGGAAACAAGAAAAGCAAACAAAACGGAATATCGAAACGAAAAAAAATTAAAGCGTTCAGGTCAGGATAAAAGTGATATGAATGACATTTTCAATATGGAACTAAAAGAACTTCACAGTAAGGATTCCTTCGGACTGTCAGATCCATCCATACAAACATCCATCGGGACCATACTCTGTGCAGAGTGTTGGTGCTGCCTAAGCAGTCTCCTTGGCTATTGAGCACAATCCTGGACGGGTCACCACTCCGACACAGGATACCAGCATGCAGGAAAACATGACATCATGTTCTCATTCTATTTTTCAGGTGATTTTGTTGAAAATACATGTGACAGAATAGGAGTTGAAACAGAAGTAACTAGAACGGGCACTCATAGAGCGCATACCTTCGCCGCCACTACTTTTTTTGTTCTTGGTATGAGTGTGGGGAACTGGTTTCATATGAATGGTCTTATGACACAAACCACATATCTATAATGTCATGACCCCCCCCCCCGACTTTCGGGAGCTACGGACTAAACAACAATCAACTCACGTCGTTTTGGCGAGTCTTCACTCGCAAGCTCGGTGAATACAACGTTTCAACAAGAGAAGGTAATCTCGTTTGATGCTGGTTTCATGCAAATCGAATAAGAATTGACTGAGTTATGCCGAAAACCGCATATTTTTCAAGGGCGTGACCCCCCCCCCCGACATTTTACCCCAACCAGTGACATGTGTTATGACATCATTGTGTCACAAGATTGGGCATTAAATTATGAACATTTTGGTGCTGGGTTCATGTAAAGCGGACAAGAATTGACCGCGTTATGACAAAAACCGCATATTTTTCAAGGTTGTGACCCCCCTGACCTTTGCCCCCTAACCGGTAACAAGAGTATGGGCGTCATTGTGTCATATTGCATATCACAAGATGAGGCGTTGAATTCTGAACATTTTGGCGTTAGTTGCATGCAAATCGAATATAAATTGACCGTGTTATCGTAGAAAGACGATTTTGACCTTTGACCCGAACGATCCCAAAATCTAATCGAATGCTTCCTGGCTAATAACCAATCATCCCACCAAATTTCATGCAATACGGTTTAATACTTTGTGAGTTATACGAATCACAAGATTACAAATAAATAAATAAATAAATAAATAAATAAATACACGCCAACCAAAACATAACCTTTCGCAGAATGCGAAGGTAACAATGTAGCATTTCGATGTTGACCTGAAATTTTGCACCAAAACAGTACTTTCGTCAGTTTCACCAAAGATAGTCTTTTAAGAAGTCGAGATTTGATGGAGGTTAACTTTTATCCCATAAATTCAAATTGAATAGGATGTGAGGCATTCAAACAGTTATCGTCACAATTGTCTGCGACTCCACCAAAAGTGTAAATCGTTTTTGGCCTCATCTCTCAATGGTGAAGAATCTCTTATTAATTTTTTTTTCAATTATCATATCGGGATCCGGATCGGGATCTTCATTGAAATCGAATCAGTTCGTCCTTGTCACACACCCAAACTGTCACCAAGTTTCACCCGAATCCGTCCGCAACTTTTTGAGATATCGTGCTAAATATCGTTTTTGGCCACATCTCTCAATGATGAAGATTCACTTAAAAAAATTCGAGGAGTCAGATATAAATCCGGATATTCACCAAAGTCGAAACAATTCATCCTTTCGCAGATCCGACCTGTCTAAAAACTTTCGGATGAATCTGTCCACAATTTTTTGAGATAACATGCGAAGTTGGATTGACAGAGAGACAAACGGACAGGGGTGAAAACATAACCTCCATGCACCTTCAATAGCGGAGGTAACAATGAAATCCTTTAACAGAGAAAAGCTTCCCAGCATCGAATGCATTCTCTTACAATGCCAACCGTGCTGGCAGAACATGTGTCATGCATGAAGGTCTGCAGAATACCAAAAGCAGTGCCACTTCGTTTCGTCCAATGTTGAGCAGATCCAGGGGAGAACACGGTATCACTTCCATACATACAACACGATTCTGAAACCACAAGTCACGTATGTATACACACACACACATATATATATATATATATATATATATATATATATATATATATATATATATATATATATATATATATATATATATATATATATATACCAAGCTTGCACACTAAAAACTCGGCTCGCCGTCACACGATCCCTATGAAATTGATGTGGCACTAAGCGGACATGCCGACAATGTTTGGGAAGTCTTGACATTCCATCGTACCACTTGCATTTTGAACAATGCGTATTTGTGTCATTCCCCGTGTACGGTCTGTCGTCTGCTACCAGCTATGTTGTACTGCTATCCCGTGCATGTGCACGGGTATCGCTAATATATATATATATATATATATATATATATATATATATATATATATATATATATATATATATATATATATATATATTGATTAAGTGAGAGCTGAGTGGTTATTCCCTCTATTCTTAGATGAGAGATGTAAGTGGGGTGGGTCGTTGTTTTTCATGCATATACATATATATATATATATATATATATATATATATATATATATATATATATATATATATATATATATATATATATATATATATCTACATCCTACACCCCCCCCCCATGTCAAATCGGGTGTGTCCGGACAAGGAATTAGGAAGGTTTTTGGAGCATGACAGCACCGTGTGCACACCGACATGGCAGCAGCACATGGTGCCCTTGTCAACAACATAGTAGAGCCCTTCTTTCAGCGATTGATTGCGTGCAAATTTGCTGTGCATGAGTGTGCTCTGAGCAATGCGGACATCCCCCTGAGAGTGCAGATTGGCTGTCTGGTCGTCGCCATGTGGTGCGACAGTTATTTGTCACTACAGAGGCACATGAAGGAGGAGGGGCTGGACCCTTCCCTGACGGAAGAGTGGCTGGTGACCAGAAGAGGAGATCAATCGTGGCTTCTGTCATTGAACAGGGAGAGAGAGCTCACTCTCGCTAGACCCACGGGCTTGTTTTCATGCTGCAACTGCAAACCTGCATGTTCCTTATTGTCCTTCTCACCTGTTCACCCTGCCGTCGCCCAAGCCTCGTTTCCTCAATCTCACCCTGTTCATGCCATTGTGCATGGTTGGGATCAGCATGTTACGGCCACTACGGCATTCGACTTTCTTGTGTAGTTCTTGCTGTGTTTTTACATTATTTTTTTTTTTACCTCCAGCACCGAAAGTTTAACGAGGTTATGTGTTGTTTTTAAACCCTGTCTGTCTGATTGTGAGCAGGATATCTCACAAAAAAGTTGTCGACGGATACGGGTGAAATTTTGTGGACAGGTTTGAGTGTGCGACAAGGACGAACTGATTCGATTTTGGTGAAGATCCGGATTTTTATTTCTTATTTATTTATTTTTATAACAAGATTTATAACAATAATTTTTAAAGTGATTTTTCATAATCGAATGAAAGGGCTAAAACGAGATGTCAAAACATGATGGACAGATTCGGGTGAAACTTGGTGGATGAGTTGGTAAGGTGATGAGAACAAGCCGATTAATTTTAGTTCAGCTTCGAATCCAGATCTGGTCTATCGGTGTGATACAAAACGCAAACTTATTAGCCCGGTGGAGGGATGCGCTCAACCGAGTTCCCTTCGAGATTAATGTGCATTTCAAGCCATCATCCCATAGGTCCATTTGTTTATGTTTTGTCTGAATAAATTATTATTTATAAGAGATACAGGCCTGTTTGTTTCTACTCATCCGGCCACGTAGCGTCCGGGCCTAATTGGATTTCCCGGAGGAGTAAGACATTAAATATAATCTTATTTAGTTCCCAACGTGGTTTAGGTTCTGCTGAAGCACAGATCAGTAGAACATCGCTCGCTACTGGTTCATTGTTAGTGTCATGCTTTTGCCCAAACCACTTGGGGTGGGGAGAGTTAGGGGGGGTTACGGAGGGGTCATAAGTGTAACAATATTTCATATCTTCCATTTACCCAACCAATCGTCACAGGAACCTGTATCACACATAAGATGTGATTCATTAATGCATTAGAAACCTCTTTCTTCTTCTGATTGCAAAACGCAAACCAAAATGTTCAATTTTAACAAGAAAATTAAAAAAGATAACAAGGCTACACGAGGTTATCAGGGTTCTAATTTGACTGTCACACAGAAAACGGAAAGGAAATCCATCATTTTTCAAAGACGAGTGAAGCTAACAGGTCGTAGTTTACATTGTGTGGCCACAAGAGCAGATTGAAGCTTTTCAATAGTTACTGCATTGGAGGTGGAACAGAAAATGGAAATATTTCACCTTGTAATTGCTGCCCCATTGTCTTCAAGCATAAAGAAGAATATGTAGGTGAGGATAGAGCACAATTTTTTTTTAAATGGACATACATAATCACTGGTACAACGTTTTGTAAGATCATGGACTTCAAGGCTCAACCAATACTATGACTCAGCATAAAATGTTTTGCTCTCTCAAACAAACCTGTGCATCAAACAAACTCGTATCATCAAGAAACATTAACCAACATAAAAATAAATAAAAATTCTCAAACAACAGTGAATGTTGGTCCTCCTTTCTGTTGTAACAACGAGACAGACATGTCATCCCTAATATTTTGTGAAACCGAATGCAGCATGGACTCGTGCAACGCAGTACTTACACAATTTCATCGTTGTGAAACTCCAACTCTCCAAAGGTATCATCATAGTCATCACCACCACCCTTGGCTGTGCCATCGATTGTGTGGTATGGTACTACCACGGTACCTCGTGCACCAGACATCCGCAGTACCCGAGCCTCCATCGTTCCGATGCTCTCACTCACGTGCATTTCCTTTTCTTCGAAAGTAAATATGCCTGCGTGATCATCGTCAAAAATTGTCACTGTGGCAACAGTCGGCTCGTCCAGCACAGCATGCATTGGTTCCACATGATTCAACTCAAATTCATCGTTTGATGTCTCTGAATAAACATCTGACAGACGCACGTAGAAATGCTCATCCTCTTCAAAAATGTCATCATCAATGATGCTAACAGTGATCTCCTTCTGCGTCTCACCGGGCTTAAACACCAGTGTCCCCTCACTGAACTCAAAATCGGAACCTGCCGTTGCTGTTCCATTTTCTGTTTTGTAGTGGACATTCAATATTAATGATGGATCACCACCTTTGCGTACCACGGTCAAGATGCACGACCCACAATTCTCAAAGCATTGGTAAGCCGCAGGCTCGAAGCACACACGACTCACTGCTTTGTTCTCCTCCTCAATGCCCAGCAACTGCTCACTGGCTGCTCTCCTTGCCTGATCTGCAGCGTGCTTCCGCAAGATGTTCCCTGCACCGATCATCATGCGCGTCGCTTGGATGCGGTAGAATGCACGGCTTTTTGTCTGCTGTGTGAGAGCCTGGTAGTTCGCCATTTCCACCAACTGGTCAAGATCTCTTTCAGGGTATTTTTGCTTGAGTTCCTTGAGCAATCGAATCATCTCGCGGCGAGACTCATCAAGTTCCTTGTTCTCAACATTGGGCAGCATACTTTCGGTCTTACTGTAAGTCAGCATACGACCATCCATTTCAATATCTGGTCTCGGAGGCTCACCTTCTGATCCCACAATTATGCCATGGCTTTTATGGGCACGGAACTTCTTGTGTAAAAATCTGTAGAACAGTAAGCGGCGGTCAGCCACCCAGGCCAGACCAACACACAGTGGAAAGAACATAAAAGTGAGTATCGCTTCCCAAACCTCAACAACTGAGGGCGATACAACTGACAAGATCAGATACAGCCAGATGTAGGCGAAGATACTCATCGTGGATGTGACGCAGAATACCCGCAAGTGTTTGATGTGACGTGACTCTCCTTCTGGGATGGTCCAGATGCAGACACCGAGGATGACAAACATGTTGAAAGCAGCACTACCAACAATTGTGCTCGGTCCAAGTTGCCCCGGTTTAAAGTTGTGACCACAAATTTCAATGATGGAAAGGAGGATTTCAGGTGCCGAAGAACCAAGGGCCATGAGAGTCAGGTTTGAAACGGTTTCATTCCAAATGCGAACATAGGTTGTAATGGTTTCACCATCAGGTTTCTTTATGGTGATCTCCTTCTCTTGAGAAGTGATAACTTCTATGGAAGCCATGAAACGATCAGCAACTATAGATACACCAAGGAACATGTAAATAAGAGCCACGAAGTACACAATCGCCCGCGCCACTTTGTCACCGGTGGAAGGGTTGTTTGGATGCCAAATGGGCAACAAAATGCCTTTCTCACACTTGTACGAACCCTCACAAGATTTGTTTTTGGGGGCACCCTCTTTTTCTTTCGCTGATACTTGAAGTCCCAGGAGCATAAGGAGAAAGGTGCATTGCAAGGCAGTCCTTCGGCCTGTTCTTCGCCAAGTCTTGTTGAGTTCAGCCATGATGGTCTTCAATAAAGTATCAGAGAGCCAGGTGAAATCAGCACGCCCACGTTGAACAATGCCTAAAAGAGAAAGAACAAAAAAAGGCATTTTGTGAAAAAGAAAAGAACAAAGGGAAGTGGCACTTTATCATAACTTTGTATGCCTGGTGTTGGCTTAATGGTTAAGGTGGTGGGCTTCAGATCTGAGGATCCTGAGTTCAAATCCCACTCAACTGTTGAATTAATACAAGGTGGGGTTGACTCTGCCTGTCATCCTTCCGAGGTCGGCAAAATGAGCGCCAACTTGCTGGTATCCTGTGTTGGAGTGGTGACTCATCCAGGATTGTGCCCAATAGCCAAGGAGACTGCTTAGGCAGCACCAACGCTCTGCACAGAGAATGGTCCCAAATGGATGGATGGATGAACAGATGGACATCCTGTGATAAATGCAAATGCAGAGAATACATCCGTGTGATGGATTATGGATTATAGAACCCGAACTTGATGAGGCAGCCAGGCATGGCCTGTTAGCAACAAGTGCTGATGTCATGTGCATAAATTATGCCAACACATCATCTGTCATGTCGCATTTCGGGTCAGAATTGCTCCTTTTGTGTAATTTATTCTTCCTGACTGCAACGTCACCTCATAACTGGTGATAAACAGGGTAGAGACAATGCATTCGTGTGGCAGACGATGCTTCTTGCTAACAAGTTATGCAGCATTTGCTGTTATGGGACTCGACCTGTGCTTGCTGCCTCATCAAGTAAGGGGGTTCGATTTTTATTTAAGCAAATTATCATGACCACAAATAAATGAGTTGGCGGTTTGTTGTCTTGATGAACCCTTAATAAGGGCAAAATCTGGATATTCGGCTCTTCCTTAGTATTGTTGCGGGCCGGGGGTTGGTGGCGAGACCGACCACGAGGTGGGGAAAACTACGTCATCTCCACCAGACTCTCCGGAATTGTAGGCCGTCACTACAGATAATTCCGTGATGCGGCGGGTCGCTGAACCGACCGTGGTCGCCAATATTTCACACGCGTAGTGTAGGGTCTATTTGTCTATAACCAATTTACCTAATTAACTACACGATTTCGACTACTGGGGAAACCACGCCCTCGGCATGTCTTGCTCGAACCAGGTCACTCTACCGACTGCGGTAGAGTTCCAACTACCGACTACCAACTCTGGTTCGGGTGCAGCCGAGCGGAAACTGCCAAAGCTGTGCCGGCTGGGATGATCGGATTATCGGGGATAAAACCCCGTCTAAACTCAGATCTGAACCATGCTGGACCAATGCAAGAAGGGACGGAAACGGACTGGGAACATTTCTGTGATTATTTATTTACAGTAAATGAAGACACAAAGCAAGACTTAACGCGAATATGCAAGCAAGGAATATTTGCAATGATCCAAAAACACCTCTTCACTTCTACTTAAAGCCGGGCCCACACGCAGACACACACAAATGAAAAGAAACCCAGTTCTTTATTGGACCCTCATAGCCGAGGAGAGAGAGAGAATCTGGTGGTCAGAGTTCGGATGGGTACCTGCCCGTCGGAGAAAGGGGGTACTCCGTGCTGCAGCACCTGACAATGGTCGGTGGTTTGGTCCCCAGTCGCACGTGTGGGACTCGAGGTTCATGGCGGAGCTCGGGTGGTGAATGGCCAGGGTCCACGGAGGGGGTCGGGGTCGCTCTTTCCTTCCTTGTAGAGGGCCAGCAGAGACATTTGCCGCCTCGACGACCTTCTGCTCAACCCTCGTGACAGCCTTCGTAACATCCACTGTTACCACCCCTTCGTAACAGCCTTCGTAACCCCTTCGTAACAGCAAAAACCCCTTTCGTGACAGCATAAACCCACCAAAACTCTGCTCTAAGAGAGTGCTCGGCGATTTATCGACCTCCCTCAGCAGGGAGGGCCTTGGTGAACACACCTCGCTGTCTGCCTTTGATTGGACAGGATCCCACTGCATACCCTTCCAGGGCAGGGTTTTGGCCTTGTTTGGAGAAAGCCGACCCTCCCCTCCGCGCATGTTCGAGAAAGGTCGTGGTGGTGAAACTGCCTCAAACATCCTCAGGAATCCGTCTCGGGCAAAGGTGCGCTGTGGCCCGTGAACCGAGGGCTGCAAGCGCGATGGTACCGTGGATCGTAATGGGCCGAGGGGTCATGCAGATGGGATGGTTGTTAGATGGCTTGTGAGATGTAATAACCTCACTAAAATAAATCGCAACGCACGCCTTTGATTCTCCCACTAGACAAAAGGACGGGGATCTGACTACACACATACTTAATGGCATAACTGACTTTTGGGACATCTGTATGTTGAATGCAAATGGTTTCCAGATCCGTAAAGGCCCAGTCACACCTTGACGTTTTAGCCAGCAATGGCAACATATTAAAATGTATGTAGAACGCTGGCTTACGTTTAACTTTTGTGTTTTTTTTAAAGATTCGGACGTATTCATAACGAGTTTGTCGTATGCATAACGTATTAGTAATGGACACAGAACGTTTCGTTGTGTTATAGATAACTTATACCAACGAATGCTGAACCTGTTGTCGGCCTACACAACCTATGCCCAACGATAGTCTAACTTAGGCATAGCGCGCTGCACGCATCGCCGATGATGACGTGGCGTAGCCTATTAAAAGGCTGCCGCACAACGATTCAAATCATAACCTCCGCAGAAATGGAAGTGTCAACATCGCGGTCACACCTTGGCGATCTTGCCAGCGTATGCCGACCTCTGAAATATGCGTCTAAAACGCTGGCGCACGTCGAATACGGTATGGGTAAGTTTGGTATACGTGAATATAACGCTAAATTACGCTATCATATGTCGTAGTAAGTGGAGTACGTCTTGTAATTTTGAACATGTTGAAAATTTTACGACGTACTTGCCGTATGACACATGTTCCGCATGTGATGGGAATAAGTTGCACACACGATATGCGATCGTTGACACACATCGACACACGTTACTTGTAAGGTGCTCATAAGTCGAAACGTGTCAAGGTAATGGTTACGTCAGTGTTCCAGACTCCCGGTTTTTTTTTTTATTTGGTATGACGGTGTTCAGTGTACAGTGCGGTTATGATTTAAATCGTTGAGCGGCAGCCTATTAATCATATTATATTGTTGTGGTTGACGAAATTCGCAAACCACCATTCAGGTCCCTTAGGTGAGATATCTCTGTAAGTATATGTGTAGTTAGTCCAAACCCGTTGTTTAGAGGGAATAAATGTCATTCATTCGGGCTGCGACCCTTTTAGATAGCCGTTTTTCTTTTACTATCTTTATTTTGGACCAGCCGCCATTACTACCACCACAACCACCACCAACCACGTCTCAACAGCATCACACAACAACCACCAACCGCAACGCCGCTTCACAACAACAACAACAACGCCAACAGCCACGACCTTTACCGTCACATCTCGCTCTAGCAACCATCGCATCACCGCCATTCCCGCGCCGCTTGTGGGCACCGATCCTGGACTCGTACAGGGCGCGCACCGAGCAGCGGGTGCAAAAACACCAGCCTTTCTGAGAAATCGGATCAAGAACGATTCACGCCCACTTCTGTTCCGTCCTCTCAGCGAGCGTGGGGCGATTTGGACCCGCCTCCAGGTGCGTCGGAGTATAATCGCTATATGCATATTCGCGGATCAAGAATCATTCACTTTTTTTCACTTTTCCTCTGTCCACTGGGGAGCGTGGCTCCGCCCCCGAGCGATTCCTGATCCAAAAATCTGCATATGATTTCTCCTGTCGGACTATAAAGTACCGAGCGCGGAGCGAATCGAGGCAGTTGTTGAGGGAGTTTCTGAATCGAGGAAGGAGAGTTGAGAAGAAAGAGTTAAGCAGTTGGAGGCAGTTGGAAGAGTTGAGCAGTTGGGAAGAGTTAGCAGTTGGATGGAGTTGAGAAGAGTGGAGAGTGGGAGAGTTGGAGAGTTGTGGCGGCGGCGAAGGCAGTCGAGAGAGTGTCTGTCGGGGTCCGGAGAGGCTGGAGAAGCCAAGAATCTTTGTGGAGGTCGGCGCTCGTGTCAGAGTCGGGGAGCTGCGGAGAGGGGAGGCCGGTAACGCGACCGAGGTCGCGGTGGAGTCGCTCGTCGCGGGACCCAAGCCAGCAAGATATCCTCTTTCCCCCAAGCATCAACAACCCCCTCCTGTTTCCCCCCGCGCTGAGATAGTGCGAGAAGGGGGCCCCGTTCCCACCCCATTCCAGGCAGTGCCAGCGAGGCCCGCGGAGTCGGGGTGCCGCCGCCATTTTGCGGCTCATCGCCAGACGGGTAGGCTCGACGCGGTCTCGGCCCCAGGCCCGTCTGCCCCCTTGTTCGTCAAACCCCGGGCACCAGGCTAGTCGGCCGTAGTAGGCCAAGGGCCCATGGGGGGCCGGGATAGCGTAGTGGGCACGGGTGCGCCTGCTTGGTGCGGGGGCCCGGGGCGCCATTAGCCGCGTGGGCAGTGTTGTGGGCACTAGTGACCCTCGGAAAGGGGCCCGGGAAGCCAGCCTGCCACGTGTGCGTTTCAGTGGAGGTGCCATGGGGGGCACTCCCCGGTGTTTAGGGAGCTGGTAGGCTCGGAGGCAGTGTAGTGCCCGGGGGTGCCATAGCGGGAGATTCGGCAGAGGGTCGTGCCTGCCAAAGGGAGCCATGCGTCCCAGCCATGAGACCGTGTGAGGGCACAGAAAGAAAATTGGGGGGCGAGGCCCGAAATTGTAAGGACACTAACACAGGCGACGGGAATCTGGGTTTATAGAACCAATAGTTTAAGCGAGAGGCGCTTGTTAAAAGCCCCGGGGTAGTTTAACAGTTAAATGGATAGGGTAGAATAGGAAGTGTACCCCTCCGCACCATCCATCCCCTCGCTCTCGTTGTGGGCCTCTGGACCCACTTTGTGTTATAGATCGCTGAAGTCTGGGGAGGCCATTCTGAGGCTTGAGTTGGGCCTCGACACAGGACGCTAGCTCTCCCTTATTCCCCTCCGGGAAGGGAACGTAGGGGTTGGGAGTAGGCGAGGTGACAGGATAGGTTAGCCAAGCAAGGACGATAAAGGGGGTTAGGGGACGATTTATAGTGGGGAAGTAAAAAAAAAAAAAAAAAAAAAAAGTTGGGGCTAAATTGGGGTTTGACAAATTAAGGGAGTGGGTATAGACAGTGACAGGCAAAGGCGATAGGTTGGGAGGGAGACCGTAGGGTAGGTCCGAGCCCGCCTTCCGAGTGGCCAGCACCACCGCACTCCCTCCACCAACTCCACTGAATGGCGAAGGCTGGCCAGCTTCATCGGCAGCTGTTGTTTTGCTGCAAGGCCTGTGCCGGCTGGATCGGCTGCAGCTGCTGTGCTGCAAGGCCTGTACCGGCCGGATCGTCTGCAGCTGTTTTCTGCAAGGCCTGTGCCGGCCAGTTCATCTGCCGGCTGTGTTTGCCTGCAGCGGCCTTGTTCTGCAGGCTGTGTTTGCCTGATCACCTTTGCCATGCCATGCCCACTGCCCCTGTTCACCAGCCCCGTTCAATTTTGCTTCGCCCCCCCCCTGTTCATTTCCATGTGCGCCAGGATCAGAAAGCAACAGTTTGCAAGCTGCGAGAACTGCCCTGTTGGCAGCTACAACACGGGCCTGCAGTGGCGGCCCATGCACCGTGTTTGCGTCCATCCATTCATCCATCCATTCATTGTGTTCATTGCGTGTGCCAGTTGAGCTGGCACGGAGACTGCGTTTGTGCAGCCCATGCACCGTTGTGGTTCACTGCGTTCAGTTCAAAAGGGAAGGTCTTGGACTGCATGTGAGCAGCCAGCCATGTTCCCTGTCACCTGCATTGTTTGAGCCAGAGACTGCATGCGAGCAGCCTGGCTCCCTGCTTTCTTTTTGCAGAGTTCATTGATCCTGGGCCATGGTTTAGTGTAAAATTTGTAAGTCAATGTTAAGATGTACTGTACATATGAGTGCGCCACCGGCATGTCTGTCCTAGCACCGGCAATTTTATTAAAGTCGTCCGTGTGAGTGACTTTGTTTAGGTAGTTACTCAGCCCTCAGGTTATTTATTTTGGGGACACGAATACCATGAATGTCGCACTCAGGGATCCGTAGGTAAAATGTACTACGGGAAAACTACACATGATGGCACACGAAAATTTGACGACTCGGGACGAGTCTGTAAAAAGGGGAGGGGGTAGTGTTGTGGTTGACGAAATTCGCAAACCACAATTCAGGTCCCTTAGGTGAGATATCTCGGTAAGTATATGTGTAGTTAGTCCAAACCCGTTGTTTAGAGGGAATAAATGTCATTCATTCGGGCTGCGACCCTTTTAGATAGCCGTTTTTCTTTTACTATCTTTATTTTGGACCAGCCGTCATTACTGCCACCACAACCACCACCAACCACGTCTCAACAGCATCACACAACAACCACCAACCGCAACGCCGCTTCACAACAACAACAACGCCAACAGCCACGACCTTTACCGTCACATCTCGCTCTAGAAACCATCGCATCATCGCCATTCCCGCGCCGCTTGTGGGCACCGATCCTGGACTCGTACAGGGCGCGCACTGAGCAGCGGGTGCAAAAACACCAGCCTTTCCGAGAAATCGGATCAAGAACGATTCACGCCCACTTCTGTTCCGTCCTATCAGCGAGCGTGGGGCGATTTGGCCCCGCCTCCAGGTGTGTCGGAGTATAATCGCTATATGCAGATTCGCGGATCAAGAATCATTCACGCCCACTTTTCCTCTGTCCAATGGGGAGCGTGGCTCCGCCCCCGAGCGATTCCTGATCCAAAAATCTGCATATGATTTCTCCTGTCGGACTATAAAGCACCGAGCGCGGAGCGAATCGAGGCAGTTGTTGAGGGAGTTTCTGAATCGAGGAAGGAGAGTTGAGAAGAAAGAGTTAAGCAGTTGGAGGCAGTTGGAAGAGTTGAGCAGTTGGGAAGAGTTAGCAGTTGGACGGAGTTGAGAAGAGTGGAGAGTGGGAGAGTTGGAGAGTTGTGACGGCGGCGAAGGCAGTCGAGAGAGTGTCTGTCGGGGTCCGGAGAGGCTGGAGAAGCCAAGAATCTTTGTGGAGGTCGGCGCTCGTGTCAGAGTCGGGGAGCTGCGGAGAGGGGAGGCCGGTAACGCGACCGAGGTCGCGGTGGAGTCGCTCGTCGCGGGACCCAAGCCAGCAAGATATCCTCTTTCCCCCGAGCATCAACAACCCCCTCCTGTTTCCCCCCGCGCTGAGATAGTGTGAGAAGGGGGCCCCGTTCCCACCCCATTCCAGGCAGTGCCAGCGAGGCCCACGGAGTCGGGGCGCCGCCGCCATTTTGTGGCTCATCACCAGACGGGTAGGCTCGACGCGGTCTCGGCCCCAGGCCCGTCTGCCCCCTTGTCGATGAGGGTGGCCCCTTCCTTTTTCTTTTGCTTTGAGTATATGTGTTGTCAGGCGCCGTCTGTGAAGTAAAACTGTATAAGTGTTGCCGTGTGCTCGGTAGTCGGTAGTAGATCTGCATTATTGCATTTACTTTTTGTGCAGAATTGTCGTGTTACTTTTACATTTGCTTTTGGTGGAATTGTATATGTGTGCTTTCCGTTTGCCGCGGAATAAATGTGCTTTATGTTGAACTGTTTTTCCCGTTTCGCTTCGTCTTTTCTTTTATTGAATCTCCATCTTACTTCACGTAAAGGGTTGGTCGTGGGCTAAAAACGCCCAATAATTAATCGAACCGTCGAGGTTGACGATAACACCGCTCGGTTATCCCGATAGTACGGAACGGGTCGCTTAAAGTGGCCCGTGTCCGAAGTCGACCTGCGGCGAGGTGCGATCGCCCGGTCTACCCTCCGTGTGGGTACTTAGGTAGGTCGAATTTGGCGAGCAACCCTATCCCACGCGGGGGGCCGATTGGCACGATCGTGGTGAGGCCGAAAGGCCCACCCGTGACTAGTTCCCGGCATTAGTCCGAGAGGGTCACGACGGGATTGTCCGTCCGGTGGGCGACGTGCCGCGATTCGAGTTACGTGGCCGCTCGCACGCCGGCGGGCGCGAATCCGCAACAATATTATAACCGCATGAGTAATTGAAGTGTCAAAATCACCATCATACCGAAGGAAGGAAGAAAAAAAAAAACTAAAAAAAAAAAAAACCAGGAAGTCTGGAACACTGACGCTAACCATTACCTTGATGTGTTTCGACTTATGAGCACCTTACAAGTAACGTGTGTCGATGTGTGTCACCGATCGCGTAACGTGAGTACAACACGTCACTCATAGGTTAGAAATATGTTTTGGGTACACTAAACATTACCTCGACGTGTTTCGACTTATGAGTAACTCACAAGTAACGTGTGTCGACGTGTGTCAATGATCGCGTGACGTGCCTTCAACTTATGTCCAGCGTTTATGCGGAACGTGTGAGTCATACGCTGGCATAAGTCTTAAAATTTCAGGCATGGAAAATTTGAGGACAATCGAAAAGTACAACGTTTAAAGCCAGCGTACAACGATGTATGGCAGTGTTTTTCAGCGTGCTCTCAATGTTATCAAAACTTACCCATAACGTATTCGACGTGTACCAGCGTTTTATACAAATTTTCAAAAAATCGGCATAAGCTGGCTAAAACGTCAAGGTGTGACTGGGCCTTAATAATATATTTGTGGCCATAAATATTTGTATTTAAAGACAAGTGCCACATGGACAACATCTTTGTTTAGAGGTGATGTGGTGGCAGAATTTATGTGAAATGGCATCAGTGGCAATGCTCATTCAGGGTCAGAGTTGCTTCACGTATATGTATGTATATATATATATATATATATATATATATATATATATATATATATATATATATATATATATATATATATATTGATGTACTTTGATGTACTTAAATTATATATATATATATATATATATATATATATATATATATATATATATATATATATATATATATATATCATATATTGCTGATATATTGATGTAGTTCATTAGGTGAGAGCTGATTGGCTATTCCCTACAATCAGAGGTGAGGGATGTGGGTGGGTCTGTATATATACACACAAATATATATAAATATACATATACATATATTTGTATATGTATATACATATATATATATATATATATATATATATATATATATATATATATATATATATATATATATACACATATATACAGAGCATGGTCCCAAGGGATGGATGGAGATATACATGTATATATTTACAAGATATGAATATACACATGTAATATATGTATATATCTCTAAACATATATACATATATATGTGTGTATATATATATATATATATATATATATATATATATATATATATATATATATATATATATATATATATATATATATATATATATGTATATTCACATACACATATATAAAATATGTATATATATATACACATATGATATATATATGTATACATATACACATATATAATATATGTATATATGCATACATATACACATATATAATATTTGTATATATGTATATATGGAAACGTATACACAAAAAAATATATGTATATATAATATATATATACAGTATATATATATATATATATATATATATATATATATATATATATATATATATATATGTATATATATATATATATATATATATATCTTCTTCCTCTTTCGGCTTGTTCCCGTTAGGGGTCGCCACAGCGGACCAACTGTCTCCATTTCGCTCTATCCTCCACATCCTCCATTGACACTCCAACCACCCGCATGTCCGCCCTCACCGCATCCATGAACCTCTTCTTTGGCCTTCCTCTTCTCCTCCTGCCTGGCAGCTCCATCTTCAACATCCTTCTCCCGATATACTCCGTTTCCCTCTTGTGCACATGTCCAAACCATCTCAATCTCGCCTCTCTCACTTTGTCTCCAAACCGTCCTACCTGCGCTGTCCCTCTAATACACTCATTTCTTATCCTGTCCATCCTCGTCACTCCCAACGAGAATCGCAGCATCTTTAACTCTGCCACCTCCAGCTCTGCTTCCTGTCTTTTTGTTAGCACCACCGCCTCCGAACCATACAACATAGCTGGTCTCACTACCGTCTTGTATACTTTCCCCTTCACTCTTGCAGCTACCCTTCTGTCACAAATCACTCCTGCAACTCTTCTCCACCCACTCCATCCTGCCTGCACTCTCTTTTTCACTTCTCTCCCACACTCTCCGTTACTTTGGACAGTTGATCCCAAGTATTTAAACCAATCCACCTTCCCCACCTCAACTCCTTGCAACTGCACCATACCACCACCCTCCCTCTCATTTACGCACATGTACTCCGTCTTACTCCTACTGACTAACATTCCCCTTCTCTCCAGTGCGTACCTCCACCTCTCAAGGCTCGATTCAGCCTGCTCCCTACTCTCCCTACAGATCATGATGTCATCCGCGAACATCATGGTCCATGGAGACTCCAGTCTGATCTCGTCCGTCAACCTGTCCATCACCATTGCAAACAGGAAAGGGCTCAGAGTCGATCCTTGGTGCAATCCCACTTTAACCTTAAACCGGTCCGTCATTCCTACCGCACACCTCACCGCTGTCACACTGTCCTCATACATATCCTGCACGATCCTCACATACTTCTCCAACACTCCCGACTTCCTCATACAATACCACAACTCCTCTCTTGGCTCCCTATCATAAGCTTTCTCTAAATCCACAAACACACAATGTAACTCCTTCTGGCCTTCCCTATACTTCTCCATCAACATTCTCAAAGCAAACATCGCATCAGTGGTGCTCTTTCCTGGCATAAACCCATATTTCTGCTCACAGATCATCACCTCTCCTCTCAACCGAGCTTCCACTACTCTTTCCCACAACTTCATGGTGTGGCTTAACAACTTTATCCCTCTGTAATTTCCACAGCTCTGCACATCACCCTTGTTCTTGAAAATCGGAACCGGTACACTTAATCTCCACTCCTCCGGCATCCTCTCACTTTCCAAGACTTTATTAAACAATCTGGTTAACAACCCCACTGCCATCTCTCCTAAGCACTTCCATGCCTCCACTGGTATACCATCTGGGCCAACCGCATTTCCACTTTTCATCTTCTTCATAGCAGTCCTCACTTCATCCTTACTGATCCACCCCACTTCCAGATTCACTATCTCCACCTCTTCCAACCTTCTCTCTCTCTCATTTTCTTCATTCATCAGCTCCTCAAAGTACTCCATCCACCTTCTCAACACACTCTCCTCGCTCGTCAGCACATTCCCATTTGCGTCCTTTATCACCCTAACCTGCAGCACATCCTTCCCAGCTCGGTCCCTCTGTCTTGCCAATCGGTATAAATCCTTTTCCCCTTCTTTTGTGTCCAACTTCTCATACAGCTCGTCATATGCCTTTTCCTTGGCCTTTGCCACCTCTCTTTTTGCTTTTCGACGCCACTCCTTGTACTCCTGCCGACTTTCTTCATCTCTCTGACTATCCCACTTCTTTTTCGCCAACCCCTTCTTCCTTATACTTTCCTGTACTTCCTCGTTCCACCACCAAGTCTCCTTATCTTCCTTCCTCTGTCCAGATGTCACACCAAGTACCTTCCTCGCTATCTCCCTCACAACTTCTGCTGTCGTTGCCCAATCATCCCACCCATCTTTACCACCATCCAACGCCTGTCTCACCTCCTCCCTAAATTTCACGCAACAGTCTTCCTCCTTCAGCTTCCACCATCTGGTCCTTGGTTCAGCCCTCACTCTCTTCCTCAACCTCACCTCTAAAGTCATCCTACAGACCACCAATCGATGCTGTCGAGCTACACTCTCCCCTGCCACAACCTTACAGTCACTAATCTCTTTCAGGTTGCATCTCCTACTTAAGATGTAATCCACCTATGTGCACTTTCCTCCACTCTTGTATGTCACCCTGTGTTCCTCCTTCTTCTTGAAATACGTGTTTACCACTGCCATTTCCATTCTTTTTGCAAACTCTACCACCATTTGCCCTTCCACATTTCTCTTGTTGAGACCGTACCTCCCCATCACCTCCTCATCCTCTTTATTCCCTTCCCCAACATGTCCATTGAAATCTGCTCCAATCACCACTCTTTCATCCTTGGATACACTCTCCACCACTTCATCAAGCTCACTCCAGAAATCTTCTTTATATTCCATCTCACACCCCATATGTGGGGCATATGCACTGATGACATTCATTATCACCCCTTCAATTTCCAACTTCACACTCATCACTCGGTCAGACACCCTCCTCACCTCCAATACCCTCTTGACATAATCTTCCTTCAGGATTACCCCGACACCATTTCTCCTCCCATCCACACCATGGTAGAACAGTTTGAAACCACCTCCAATGCTCCTCGCCTTACTCCCCATCCACTTGGTCTCTTGTACACACAGTATGTCCACCTTTCTTCTCTCCATCATATCCGCCAACTCTCGCCCTTTGCCAGTCATCGTCCCAACATTCAGAGTTCCAACTCTCACCTGCACACTTCTACGCTCCCCCTCTCCCACTGCCTCCGGACTCGCCTTCCCCGTCTCCTTCTCCTCCTTCGCCCAGCAGTAGCACAATTTCCACTGGTACCCTGCTGACCACCGGTACCGGTGGCGGTCGTTGGTAACCCGGGCCTCGACCGATCCGGTATGGAAATTCGTTTTGTTGTCCGCATAATGATTTGGCATAGGTTTTTACGCCGGATGCCCTTCCTGACGCAACCCTGGTCGCCTCTTACGACACACAGGGATATGGTACACCTATTCTAACCGGGGCATACACCGGGCCCAGTACAACTGGTGCTCATATATATATATATATATATATATATATATATATATATATATATATATATATATATATATATATATATATATACATATATAACTTGTATATGTATATATATCTACACATATATGCCTGGTGTTGGCTTAATGGTTAGGGTGGTGGGCTTAGGATCCGAGGATCCTGAGCTCAAATCCCACTCGGCTGTTGAATTAATACCAGGTGGGGTTGACTCTGCCTGTCATCCTTCCGAGGTCGGTAAAATGAGTGCCAGCATGCTGGTATCCTGTGTCGGAGTGGCGACCCGTCCAGAATTGTACCCAATAGCCAAGGAGACTGCTTAGGCAGCACCAACGCTCTGCACAGAGTATGGTCCCAGTGGATGGATCTACACATATACACTTATATATGTATATATACATATGTATATATTTATCCATCCATCCATTGGAACCATGCCACACACATATATATATATATATATATATATATATATATATATATATATATATATATATATATATATATATATATATATATATATATATATATATATATATATATATACGCACACACACACAAGAGGTGTGTTCAAAAAGTATCCAACCTTAATTTTTCGTGCGTAAACAAATGAAGCTCGGGAGGCGTGGTTTGGTGCACGTATTTAGGCGATCCTAATTCGTATGCGTGAATATTTTCCCGCCTGCAGAAGCTGTCAGTCGCCGATAGACCGCCGATGAGTGAGGAAGTGTAAGTGAGCGCCGTTGGATTTTCGTTTTTGACAAAATGACGGAAAAACTTGAACAACGTTATTGCATCAAATTTTGTGTAAAGCTTGGCGATTCCCAAGTGGAAACGATCCGCAAGGTTCAACAGGCCTTCGGGAACGAAGCAATGGGCACCACACAGATAAAAGAGTGGTACAACCGCTTCAAAGATGGTCGCACATCAGTGGAAAGTGAAGCACGTTCTGGTAGGCCCTCAACATCCCGAAATGAGATCGTCATTGACCAAGTGAGGACCCTGCTGATGCAGGATCGTCGAATCACGATCAGAGAACTTGCAGACGAGGCGAGCGTCAGCATTGGATCCGTTCATTCCATTGTGACTGAGGATTTGGGCTGAAGGAGAATCTCAGCGAAGTTCGTGCCAAAGCTGATAACGATCGAGCAGAAGCAACTCCGTTTGGAGATCGCACAGGACATGCTGGAGACTGTGAACAGCTACCCCAACGTCTTCATCACAGTGATCACTGGCGATGAGACCACAGTCATCTGTCATTTTGTCAAAAACGAAAATCCGACGGCGCTCACTTACATTTCCTCACTCATCAACGGTCTATCGGCGACTGACAGCTTCTGCAGGCGGGAAAATATTCACGCATACGGATTAGGATCGCCTACATACGTGCACCAAACCACGCCTCCCGAGCTTCATTTGTTTACGCACGAAAAATTAAGGTTGGATACTTTTTGAACACACCTCGTGTATATATATATATATATATATATATATATATATATATATATATATATATATATATATATATATATATATGTGTGTGTATATGTGCCTATGTACATGTATGTATATATATATATATATATATATATATATATATATATGTATAAAAATGTGTGTGTACATGTGTATATATATCCATATATATGTATGTATATATATATACATATTATATATATATATATATATATATATATATATATATATATATATAAATAATTGACTCCTCCCATGCTTCATTTTCTATATCACTGTTTCTCAACCTTTTTTGTCCCACGCCCCACTTTGATTTTCAAAATAATCGTACGCCCCACCATGATTGGAGACACTACAGTATATACTACATATGTATTCAAAAGGCAAAGCTATGAAAGCGATCATATATTGATTCATTAATTCTGAATCTTCATGCCCCACCAAAATATTTCCACGCCCCACCGCCCCAGCTTGAGAAACACTGGTCTATATAATCCTTGCCACCTGGGATTAATTGATGAGGTGAGAGCAAATTGTTTCTTCCCTCCATTCACAGATGAGGGATACAGGTGCGTCTTTAATACATATATATATATATATGTATATATATATATATATATATATATATATATATATATATATCTGAAGAAGGGGATGAACTGGCATGTTTTCTGTTGCCTGATAAGCCCTCACCTCAAACCCAGATGCCACTCAATATTGTTTCAGTACATTCTATATCCTTGCTATATGTGTGAAAGTACATCAATGTCTTTTAATATCACGGTCCTTCCTTTGGGTTATACATTTAATATAAAAACGTGTCTTCACAACATGTGCACTTCTTGGGCAATTTTACTGTGTAACTGCATCATTTAAATCAATAGAATTGTGTGAGTCCTGCTGATAAAATTCTGACTCAATCAATTATGTCACAGGATCTTATTTATTTGCTGGTAAGTTTTGGAACAGATCAGTTTTGCAAAGTCTTCTGCAATCGAGCATTTCAGAAGGACTTAATACGATGCGTCTGCTCAGATAAATGATGCAGTATGTCCTCTTTTCAAAGACGATGGCCATTCAATCCATGCAAGCACATGACAGCATAAAATCTGTGTACTGTATTTGAGCTGTACCATTAGTTGATAATTGAACAATAAGGTCTGGAGGGAACTGGATCCTGTTCTTCAAGTCCTGTTTCCTGCCCATTGTGATCATCGTTGATATTCAAGTTGCCACTTTGATTGGTGAAAATCTCTGTGACAGGAAAGTTTACAACAACCAAATAAAAGATTCTGTGTCATGTTATCTCTGCGTCTCTGTGTCATTCCTTGTAAATGATTAATCCTTGAAGTTGGGCAGGGGTTGCTGTAAAACACACTTCTCTTCATTGGTCTTTCTTCTTTCTACCTTTACTTCTGCTCTCTTGTTTTTGTAACCTCTCTCTATTTCTGCACTTTCCTCTTTATATCTCCACTCGAAAGAGTTTCTTTGTTTTCAGTACCCTTGGATTCTTATTCCATGTTGGCCTCAATTGAGCAATATTTATTGGTGTTTAATTATTTAATTACTTAATTATTCTTTTTTGTGCAGGTATATATTATTTTTATTTATTTATTGGCCTGGATTTTGGCAGTTTAACCAGGACAGTTGACTGGAAGAAGCATGTGTCCTGGAAGAGCTGGGGTGGAGGGGGTTCAGAGGACTGAGAGACCACAATGAGCAAGACTAGAAGAGTGGTAAAAATAAAAACAGAGGCCACCGACCTGTCATTGATGTGAGAGCAGCAGTTCTTGTGCTTTGGTCATGTTTGATTCATTCATCCACATGAGTAATGAATCTACTGGAGTCATTGATGTCGTCCTCAATATATTTGCCTTCTGCTTTTTCTCCATTTTTCAGTCTTTAATTTCATCTAAATACATCTCTCTACATATTTCTATTTTTGTTTCTGTCTTTACTTGACAGAAGAACCATTTGTGTTTTAACTATACCATTCGATCATTGTGCTTCACCGGTTTTAGGCTGCTCTTGGCTTAATTTGCATCATTCTTATGTCTTTCTTATCTTTCTTAAGAGGGACTAGTACGGGCCCGTTGGGGCGGGCCCGTAGGTGCGTGCCCGTAGGTGAGTGCCAGTATGTGCAGCCTCTCTCTCTCTCTCTCAAACCTCGAAAAGGCACATTCGTAGGTCCCCAGCAATATTCCTGTCAAGTTTCAATCGTGCAAAAGAAATAATAATAAAAAAAACATAAATAAACATTAATTGTGACGTCATTTGTGATGTCATAGCACCATGTCCTGTCATTGGTCGACAGATAAATGGCCGTAACCTGGGAACCGCTCGTCCGATTCATATCAAACCTTGAAAGGGCACATCTGCGGGGCCCCGGCAATATTCCTGGCATGTTTCAATCAGATCGGACTGTCAATCGTGCAAATAAATAAATAAATATTAATTTGACGTCATCCGTGACATCATAGCACCGTGTCTTGTCATTGGTCGACAGATAAATGGCCATAACTTGGGAACCGCTCGTCCGATTAATATCAAACCTCGAAAAGGCACATCTGCGGGGCCCCGGCAATATTCCTCGCAAGTTTCAATCCAATCGGACTGGCGGTTGTCGAGAAACTGCGGTCGCAGACAGACACACAAACACACACACACACACACACACACACACACACACACACACACACACACACACACACACACACACACACACACACACACACACACACACACACACACTGCTGGAATTATAGATAGATAAGAAAAAAAGAAAATCCCAAGTTGTGATCTCAGAAACATATTGTCACACTAACACTGCCCTTTGTTTTAGTTTTTCTCTGTAAGGAAATTATCCGTAGATCTAAAACATTCCTGAACTGCACCGAGCTCATAACAAGGAAGGCTTCCATGTGGAGCTCCATGGAGTGTGGGTCACAATTCTGGAATGTTGCTCCTGCTTCCTACTTTGCTCCTCTTGACACGATAAAAAACAAGGTCTTCTGCATTATTGGAATCTCAAGACAGGAGATGGATTCCCAGGAACTGTTACTCTCACACTGGCGGAAAGTTGGTGGGCTTGCTTCCTCCTGCCCTCTCTTACCTCTATTGTTTTCAATGCACAACATGTGCCGGAACGCCTATGTAGTTTTTTTTCCCCGTGCACCGCCAGGTAAACAGGGTAGGTAAAATAAAACGCACATTTATAACCTTACACCCAGGTAAAACACCATCCAAAGAACTTCGATGATAGCAATCTGTATTGTATGTTAACTGGGACAATCACCACATCCAAAAGTCCAAACAGGTTCGTGCTCCCGAGCCTTTATTCTGATTTCCCATGCACTCTTCGAGAGCACTGCCTTCAGAGCAGCTCATCAAACGTGATGCTCCCAGAGCCACAATCACTTTCATACAACACAACATATTTTTTCCCCCATTCTGAAATAAACCTGTAATCCATTTCAAAATCCAACATCCACAATCTCAACCCAAAACTGAGACCAACATTTTCTATCATATGTGATCAAAGATTTAAAGTTCATTTTGAGGAAGGTTGCACCATTTTCATGGATTATGAACTTTATGTACACAGGTAATCTCTCAAGTATTGAGGACGCTTCCGAATGCGACCAGATTTGCGTTCGCCGGGTTGTAACGCAGCTGAATCATTGCGATGCTGAGATTGATCCTCATCGTGAAGATTTTCTGAAAAGAAGAGACAGTTGTCATCATTATCTGCATCTTGGAGGTTGGTTGTTACCAGACATCTTGGCGGTTGGTTGTCACCAAACCTTGTGCATTCCACTTTGTACCATCTCCGAGTAGGTAGCTATGATGACCCAGTTGCTGCAAGATCTGTTGGGAGGTTGATAGTGAAGTCGCTAGTTTATGTGCGCAGTTGGAGCGTTCCACTCTGACCCATTGACCCACTGCAAATGAAGGTGACTTTGCTCTCCACCACTTGTCTTGCGTATTCCTTCATTTTCTGCTGTCGCTTCGCAATTGACTTTGCCATCACTTCAATTTTTGCATCTGACGATGTAGGTCGTTTAAGGAGATTAAGTGGCAGGCACAATCTATGCCCTATCATTAGCTCCGCGGGTATCTTCCCCATCAACGAATGAGGCGTAGAGCGATATGAGCACAACAGAGTATGAATAGCCTGATCAAATGTCTGTCCATCAGCCAGACTTACTTTTATGTTCTCTTTGATGACTGTTGAAACTCTTCACCCCACCGTTGCTCTGTGGATTATACGGTGTAGTTAGGTGATGTTCAATGCCATTGGCCTTGAGACATTGTGTGAATTCCTCAGATGTAAATCGAGGTACGTTGTCTGTCGTAATGGACTCGGGATGCCCTATCTTGTAAACATCTTGTCCAGGATGCTGATAATGGACAAAGTTGTAATCAAACTAGTTGCCGTGATCTCAAGCCATTTGCTGTGAAGATCATGGACTACGATTGACTACTTCTGGTTGTGGGATGCAACTCGAACCTCACTGAAGATGTCCACCTGTAGCTGTTGCCACGGTTTATACGGCCATAATCTCGGCTGAAGAGGAGCAGGACGTGGATCTCCTGCTTTCTCGCTGAGGTTGCATGCTTTGCAATTCTTCACAAACTGTTCAATGCGTGTGTCAATACCCGGCCACCAAACTGAATCACGACATTTCTGTTTCATCTTGACGATCTCGGGATGTCCCTCATGAGCGAGATGCATCACTCGCTGCTGTAGTTCTTTTGGGATCACCGCACGGGTGCTACGGGTGAGACAACCTTCATCAAAGACGGATAGCTCATGTCGAATCCTTTAGTCGGGTAGTAGACCCTCTGCGATTTGTTGAGGCCAGTTCGCTTGAAGGAATTTGCACCGTTTTTGCAGAATTTCATCCTGTTGAGATTTTGATTTGAGCTCATCGCGAGTGACTAAATTTGCAGTTACATTTTCAATAACCGTATTTACAAAGTCATCAACTTCACTTATAACTTCATTCTTGGTGTTCGCGACTGGGGTTATACGACTGAGCATGTCCGCCACTTGATTATGGGACCCGCCAAGTATTCTATGTCAAAGTCATACTGGTAGAGACAGTCTGACCACCTGTAAATTGGAAGTGGTCAATGTCCAGATCCCGACATAGTGAGTAGTGTTGTCAGTGCTTGATGGTCTGTGCAGAGCATGAACTTTCTACCATACAGATAGACTTGCCAGTGTTCGCATGCATAGATACATGATAGCGTTTCACGTTCCCTTGTGGAGTATTTGCGTTCTGTCTCTGAAAGTGTGCGAGATTCGAATGCTACAGATCGTTTGCTACCTGTGATCAATTGTGAATACTGCTCCCACTGCCATACCTGATGCATCTGTCGTGACGGTCGTCTTTGCATTAGGATCAAAATGTGCGAGGACTGGAGGAGATGTGACCTTCTTCTTCAGCATGACAAATGCAGGTTGCTAGGTATGAGTCCATTCCCAGGGCACTTCCTTGTGTAGTAGTTTACGAAGAGGTTCAGAGATCTCTGCGGAGTTAGGTACAAACTTGAGGTAGAAATTGGTAGTCCCGGGGAATGATGCAAGCTCTTTTGCATTTGATGGAGTAGGAAGAGTCCTAACTGCTTCGATGTTGTCCTATGTCGGGTACACCCCGCTGGCTGTCACATGATATCTTAAGAAGGCAATCTCTGATGATGCAAAGGTACACTTTCCCTCATTTAGCGTCAAGTTGTGTTTCACTAGTTTGACATCACTTCATCCAGCCGCTGGTCGTGTTCTGCTTTGTCTTTCCCATAGATGACGACATCATCAAGGAGATTGAGAGTTCCCTCGAGACCAGACAGGACTGAAGAGGCGATCTTCTGAAATGCACTTGGTGCAGAACTGAGGCCGTATGGCATTCTACTATACTGGAACGTGCCTTCATGAGTCACGGATACAGTCAAATGTCTGCTCTGCTTTTCAGGAGGTACCTGTAGGTAGCTTCTCCTCAAATCTAGCTTCGTGAACACCGTGTAACCGTGGAATGAAGCAGAAAGTTAATTGATAGTTGGAAGTGGGTATTTATCAGGAATAACGGCTTTATTCACCGACTTAAGATCAACACAAAGTCGTAACTCTCCATTCTTACGTCGTGCAATGATGAGATTTGACACCCATGGAGACGAATCTATGCGTTCAATGATGCTCTGATTCAAGGCATCTTAGCTCCTTAGAAACTTGAAGTGTATATTGCGCAGAGTTGAGTGGATAAGACTAAAAGTATTTATGGTAGAGATTGTCACTCACAATGGAGACTTTGGCCCCTACATCAATGAGTAGTGATACCAAAATTCCCATGATATCAACTTCACAATCCTTGAAGTTGTCCCCTTGCTGAGAACGGAAAGGCATTTTGTCTGTGATGGTGTACACCGTGTGTTGTCTTTCAGCATCAGAAGCACTTGGTTCATCCACCTGACGAACGGGTGATGTCCTCTTTAATGACCTGCATACTTGTGCAAAATGGTTCATTTTAAAGCAAGCACTGCATTGTTTTCCACGTGCAGGGCATTGTGCTTTGACGCCATGTTGTCGACCACAAGCTTGACATGGCTTCGTTCGAGGTACGTGGGCAGGGCGTGGATGGAACTACGGTTGTCGGTTGGTTCGAAGCCCTTGTATATGAGCTGTCTGCAACCGTGGTGCCTGTTGCATTCCTGGTGCTGAGGTTGCTGGAGATGTATGAATTCAGCTTAGAATCGATTATGGCTGATTCTTTCTGGATAGCCAGAGCTGTAGCCTTCTCTAAGGTGAGTTTCTAACTTCTACGAGCGCTGACAAAATTTATACCGTTCAATCACAATACTCTTTCGGCGTAAAGTAGCTCTCAAGTGCAGTCACCACATTTCCGAACGTGGAGGTATCGGCTGTTAGCTGAGTGAACACACGCTGGCCCTCGGTGCCCAAGCAGTGAATCAAGATCGCCCGCTTACGAATGTCTGTGACATCCGTACCGTCTAGGCCTGGAGCTTCCAAATAGGTTTGAAAAGCTACAATCCATCAAGGCCATGGAAGAGGCCGGTCCCCCAGAGAAGCCAAGAAGGGAGGTGGAGCTGGTAGTTGTAAACCAGCCATCCTCGTCACCAAATGTATCGTATGTGAACTGGTACAATCACCACATCCAAAACTCCACACAAGTTCATGCTCCCGGGCCTTTATTCCAATCGCTCGTGCACTCTGCGAGAGCGCTGCCCACAGGGCAGCTCATCAAACATGATGCTCCCAGAGCCACAATCACTCTCACACAACACAACACAATCAACCCAGAAAGAAACGAGAGTTCATGGAACACCTTACCCGTGCAATCGAGAGAAAAAGGACATGGGAAGGGTCTTTTCAACTCTTGCTTGGCATTTCCGAGTATTATTTATATTAGCTTTGTTCGTGAACTTTGAATAACAGGTGCGATGGCAACCATACGAAGCCAATGAATCAAACGGATCAGTCCAGAGCTGATGATGCTCCACTGGGATGCATTTTCCATCAATATCGAGGCTTATCCATGCATTTGAGCAATTACAAACCTTCTGCCAACTCTTCTCAGAGAAACTGATGATTTTTGAATGATCTTTGAGAAAAAGCTGCACTAAGCCTAAGGCCTTAGTTATTTAATAACTTAGTTTACGCAGTTCTACAGCTAAAATGTAGGGTCGGTAGGTCGAAATATAAATATAAATATAATTTCAATTTTTAGAAATTATATATTTTTATGATTTTTTTTTCGGATGCTCCATGGAAAAGAAAAGGGTAGGTTGGGGGGGGGGATATAAATCCCGGACCAGAAGGATCTAAGAATACATTGAAGATGGAAAACCATTCAAATGCAGGATGCCCATGTTCACTGTATCATCTGATGTGAAAAACAATAAAGAAGGATAAAAACTTGTTTCTACAATATAGTCTGGCATGTTTTTCTTATAGGAACCTGTTGGATCATCAAACAAATAGAAACAATGCTGAGAAAATTACCGTTCAAGTCGTAGATGTGTGCATGCACACCAGTGCATAGTGCTGGATATGATTAAAAAAAGGTGTCTACTCAGAGTCAACACACTCAAAACGGTCAATCAGAGCCATAACCAGCTTAGTTTTCAGTGGGCATCTGATCGTACCGTCTCCCCATCCCCATGAGCACATCAAAGGCTGATTTCTGGTCAGTTGAAGGCTGAATATCAGCATCTCGCAGGGAAACTTTGACGTACTTGCCACCAAAATCTTTCAATACGAACAGCGGTGTACAACTTTCGATGGAAACAAAATCGGCATGATTGAGAGTAGCGTGCGAATCATCCTTGCTGCTGCACTGAATTGATGCAATAGTTCGGCCAGAATATTCGTCGTCAAGATGTTGTGTGAATAAATCACCAATACAGTCACTCAAATTTATACCGCTGACATACTTCTTAACAACTGATGGCTCGCAGACTTCCTCTCCTGTCGCAGTCACCATGTGGCCATAAATGGAGTTCTTTCATCCCCTCTTCCTGTCCAGGCTGGAGTTCCTCAAGGTAGAGTTCTGGGCCCTGTTCTTTTTCTGGTTTTCATCAATGACCTCTCTGACTATCTGGAAAATCCTCTATATCTCTTTGCTGATGACTCCACCCTCTGCCATACCATCGGTCATCCCTCAGACCGGCAAGCAGCAGCTTCTTCGCTCACTGCAGATCTGGATAAAATCACAAACTGGTCCAACACGTGGAACAAGTCTTTCAATCTGGACAAATCTCACACTCTCACTATGTCTCTTCGAAAGGACCGTTTAGAAAATCCCCCCATCCACTTTCTCAACAATCCTCTGGAAGAAGTCCTTTCTTTCAAGCTTCTGGGTCTCACTATCTGCCATGACCTTTCCTGGGAAAACCACATTTCAAACCTTGCATCCAAAGCCAGTCGCCGATTGGGAATCCTCTGTAGTGCAAAGTCCTTCCTCGGCCCACCTGAGCTCCTGACCACTTACAAAGCTTTTGTCCGCAGCCTGATGGAGTACTGCTCTCCACTCTGGGCTGGTGCTCCTGCCTCCCACCTTTCTCGGCTTCACGCTGTAGAAACCAAGGCATTTCGAATCATTGGCATCTCCCGCAATGAGGCGGAGTCTTTGGGCCTCTCACTCATTCACCGCAGGTTGGTCAGTGGTCTTTCTGTCTTCTACCATCTCCTCTCCAGCCTCGCCCCCCTGCCCTCTCTCTGCGATTTGTCCCCACCACATTTCCGCAGGGCACTCAAGGTCTGCCAACAACCCCCTTCTGGTAAAACTACCAAAATCACGAATCACTGCTCGCCTTCACTCTTTCATTCCTCTTTTTCCCGCCTTTGGAATAAACTCCCACACTGTGTTCAATCCCATTCTTCCCTCCAGGCTTTCAAAACAGCTGTTCACCACCACCTATTATCATCCCCCATCCAAATCCTCGATCTTTTCTACCCCCGATAATCCACCCAAGCCCACCTCCTTCAAATTCCTGCTTTCCTTCCTGAAAGTCCCTGTAATGTCCATCTTCTATTCCCCATGTTCCCCGTCCCATACCTCTCCCTTCCACAGTTCTCCTAATGTCTCTGTTCCCCACTGTTTTGTCCCTCCCACTCCCTCCCCTCTTGTCTCATGTCCCCCATGATGTGCGTTGTGTGTTAGCTCTCACACGAGCCTCGACAAGGCATAAAAAAAAACAAAAAAAACAACAACAAACTCACTTTCGCCCGAGAAACAACAGTCAATCTGAACCACGCAGGCCACTGCTCAGACGCCATGACCGAAGACAACTGCGCAGCTCGGTTAAAGGTGACTTGGCATTTTAGCACGCACGCACGAAATTATATTTTGAAAATAAATGCCAACGTTTACATTTCGGGTTTTGAAACTTTTTCACCTTTGGCAGAAAATATATAAATATAAAAGGCGAAAAATGTGTTTTATATTTACATTTCATTTCGGCAAATATACCGTCGGCAGATCCATAAACCAAGTTATAAAATAAGTAAGGCCTAAACAGACAGATTTTTATTTTATTTCGGATGAAGTTCGCTTGGTGGTTGCATTGCGAGGTGCCGCCATTTTGACTGAATCTCACTGTTTCTCCACCCTCAAAGGTCAAGGTCAAATGTAAAATTCTCCACCCTCAAAGGTCAAGACGATGTAAAATTTTGCCCAAGTACTGCTAAACTGAAGGTTTTTGGAAGCGCAAACAAGGAAATTTGTGTTCCACAGTGTTCAAATTTGTAATTCAACTGAAATGAAAGAAAAGTTTAAAAGGCTGTAAAAAAAAAAACAACAACAACAACAACAGAGCGTGCTCAGGACGAGTCTGTACAATTTGCCAAATTCAGAGCCAAAGTACTGCTAAACCAATGGGGTAGATTACGAATGGTGGGGGCTTAGGGTGGGGTTTTTGTCAAACATCAGGCTTCGCCAGTCAATTCATTAAATGTCTGACTCAATCCTACATGCTCACACGAGCCACCAAAACAAATGGGACGACCAGCAGTTTGTCCAAATATCAGATGATGAAGATAATGATGACTCATTAGCTATAACAGAACCATTAAAAAAAGTCTCAAATGTCATTGGTATAACACTTCAAACATTAATAATTTCACCAATATTTGTGTTTCAATTATTTTTACCCTCGCTGAAGGATTCGGAGAGGGTATTGCATTTGGGTCCGTTTGTGACTTGGCGAAATCTTCGATTTTGTCAAGTATGTTGGTCTGTTCCGTTTGTTGATTTGTTTGTTTGTTTGTTTGTCCGGTGGTCCACAGCCCAAACGGCTGGACCAGTCGTTCTTAAATTTTAACATCTGATAGGCAATCCACCTGAGACGGTCCGCGTCCAAACCCCGTCTTAATCGGACTAAACGTCACGACGTGAAAACACATGTTTGGACATAACTCAGTGACCGGAAGTCGTAGCGACTTCCTGTTGACGCCAAAACAAACTTCAATGGAATATCTAAATGTTTTAAAATGCATGTTAGTACAAATTATGCACAGTTTTCACAAGCATATGACGTCAAAGTTTTTAGCTATTGGCGTGATTTAAAAAAAAATTATATTCGTTCTACAGGTCACAATTCTTAACTGATTTGGATGAAATTTTAACAGCTGATAGAAATCCACAGTGCAAAAGGATATGTGACTTTTGGTGATGTTCAAGATCAGGATCTGGATTCTGCATCACTTTATATTATCGCCCATTATAAACCAATCGGTAATTTTGTGAATTACACATGGCTATTTCTCAAACAGTTTTGCACTTATTATATTGAAACTTATACTGTCTATTTATGCATGTAATATTAACATGTGTACAACGTTTGATCGAAATTGACCCAAGGTCAAGGTCAGGGTCACCCAAAACATGAAAAACACACATATAAAATACATGTTTTTGTTTTACAACATATTTCAAACCTGATAACGGGATCGTAAAGCTGGTTGAAAAGCGGTTCCTTGGTATTTTCAAATATTTTCTACGATCAGAATGAAGGCAACAAGCACCGATGATAAGTTGTTGAATGTCACATGGTGGCTTTAAATGAGTTGTGAAAATTTTCAATCTGCTGCCGTTACCATGACAACGCACGCCTGATAATTGTTATTTGTGACGTCGCGTCATTTTATTAATGTACGAACAAATAAACACCACACATTCCATGACATTACAGCTTGGACCACCACACGGAAAGGTCAACTAATTCGCCAAGTGTCGTGCTAAGCACGATTTTTCATTTGTCTGTTTGTTTGTCCACACAGAACTTTGGTGTTTTTCTCTGCAAATGCTTGTCGGATTGAGACGAAATTTTTACCATTGGTGCGACTACTCATGTAGAATGTTTTAATGATAATTATGATGTCATAGGTCACGTGGTGTGGCAGCCACATTGAAAAATGGAAAAAAAAACTTGGACCTCTATCTCTGAAACCGCACGAAAGAAAAAATTGAAACATGGCACGTAGCAAGTACTCCTCACGTGGAATGAGTGGGATTTTTATGACGTCACAATTGCATATGGAGAACACCACATCCGATCAGTATGAACATTTTTGAGGGTCATCTCGAGATAAAATGGTCCACAGAAAAAAAAAATTCATGATGTCATCGGTCACATGATTCGGCAGCAATATTGTTTAAAAAAAAACCCTCAAAAATCCTCTCTGAAGTGCCTGAACAGATAGAGGTGAAACTTTACATGTATGACCGCCTGTCCATGAGGAACAAAAGGTTCACACATATTATGATGTCATTGGTCACACGGTTTGGCAGCCAGATTGGATTTACCCTCAACCCGATAAAAAATACACCACTCAAAAGAAGTCCTGGTGAGGGTCTGCAATCTCTGATTGTTCTTTTCTTGTTATATTAATATTTCCATTGGCAATTACATGATATAAAACCAGAGGACAAATGCGATTTTCAAACCATTATACCTCCAAGTGCATTATATTATGACACATCTGTAACAGCTTTTGCTGTCTCACTTTGCAGTGTGACTGCAGTATTAAGACTGTGTTAACATTGAGCTATACAAGGAGCAAGGGGTAAATGCAAATGGAAATAATACTGTCTATTTCAATCACTGCAAACAGTCGTTGCTGTTCTATACATTTGAATATTTCAGCGAATAATTTTTTTCTGCTTGGATGATCGAAGGCAAATTGTTAAACTTCATGTGATTTCATATCTGCCAGCAGTTAATATCCACACTTATTTGTATTCTTAATAACAAGATATATATATATATATATATATATACTAATGGAAAAAAGTTCCTGTGCACCAAATAAAAATTACACAAAATGATACTGACATGTACACTAGCAATATAATGGTCCACCGACATGTGCCTTGAGATGTTCCCTAGTTTACCCGTGAATATCCAGAATTTATGTGTGCATCCTGTGCAATGCATGCACACAGATTGTCACGCACGTGTACCGAGTCATGTGACAGAGCTGCACTTGGTACTGAGCAAATTGCAATGCAGCACAATTCAGTGAACCAACCCAGCTGTGAAATTTTTTTTATTGATGTTTAAACGTTGTAAACGTGACACCACACCTTTCTGAAAATGATCGTCTGTGCTATTGGAATACTTGAGACAGGAATGCCATGTAACGTTATGGCTCGGCATTTTGGTGTTTGCCGGAATACCATACAGTAACTATGGAGACGTTATGAAAGAAACTGACAACATCAGAGACCTTCCACGTTCTGAGTGGCCACGTGTGACGTCACATCAGAAAGATAGCTCTATCCGGTTGGTGCACCTTAGGAATCGGTTCCAAACAGCAAATTTGACAGCTCGCAGTAAGACCTGCAACCAATCACTGCCAGAAGTCAGGAATTGGTAATGCGAGCATAACATCTGACCACAACGACCAACAGTATGTCCAACTTTATTGCCACATCATCAAAATGTGCGCCGAGCTTGGTGTAAGACACGTCTGAGGTTCAGGAGACAAGATTGGGCTGCCATTCTCTTCACAGATGAGTCAAGGTTCCATCCTGACAGTAGTGATGGCCGTTGTCACATTTATTGATGGGAAGGGGGACGTTACACTGACGCATGTGTTGTGCAATGTTTGTCATTTGGCAGTAGAAGCTTGATGGTATGGAGAGACATCACCGCACATGACAGAACCCAGCTGGAGGTCATTAATGGTAATTTGACAGGTATACGGTACTGTGATGAAGTTCTCCATCTTCACATGCTCCTGTTCCTGCAGGTTCATGGACATCACATCACACTTCAACAGAACAACGCATACCCTCATGCACGAGTGGTCACAGACTTCATCACACAAATAATATTGTTGTGGTTACCAAATTCGCAAACCACCATTCAGGTCCCTTAGGTGAGATATCTCGGTAAGTATATGTGTAGTTAGGCCCAAACCCGTTGTCTAGTGGGAATACATG
>NC_140975.1:61356606-61589106 GCF_056783735.1 Eptatretus burgeri | reverse complement strand
AATTTGTAGAATTTGTTTTTCACTTGGAAGTTGTGGGTTACGATGTGTAAATAGAGGTTGAAAAGTCTGAATTAATGCAATTTTATTCCAGGCTATAAGGCAACAAAAGGTGAAAATTTTGAAAGGGGGTGTAGACTTTCTGTGGGCACTGAAATTACACAGAATTCCTAATTTAATATTGTGTGATTTCTCGGTCAGGAACAACCACACGTGTTTTTCTTCAGCACGATTTATTCTTGTTATTCTTCACAATGTTTCCTTCTGAAACTTGTCTAACTCACAAATGCTCGGTCTATTGAATGCCTTACCCCTTTACCCCCAATACCGACAGCACAATTTTCCTCCTTGCCTTCAACCACCCCTCATTTCACCCCTCTCATGATGCTTGTCTCCATGTATCGAAATTGGGGATCATGAGAAGTCCAGTTTGCAGAGGTTCCCTGCACACTTCCACCAACTCCCCTTCATGTCCATTAATGGTGTCCATCCATCCATCCATACATCCATCCATCCATCCATTGGGGCCATACTCTGTGCAGAGCGTTGGTGCTGCCGAAGCAGTCTCCTTAGCTATTGGACACAATCCTGGACGGGTTGCCACTCCGACACAATATAACAACATGCTGGTACTCATTTTGCCTTCTTAGCTTCGCCCTTGCCCGACTACCTCTCCAAGTTCCCCCATACCCTGTCCACATTCCTGCACCCTGCCAACAGCACCTCCTCCCCTGTCCCTAACTGTGGACCTCAAACATCTGAGGCCTCTGCTACAACCTGACAGATCTTTCAATCCAGTCCCTGCTGATCAATCGAACATCACCTGTTTCACAGAATCCTTCCTCCCACAGGACGTCCCTTGCTATGGTCTCCTTTAGTTCAACATGCCTGAACCCTGTCCTTGCGGTGGAGTTGCACTTTACATCAATAACAATTTCTCACTGTCTGTGTACTACTCATCCACCTCAAATCCCACCAGGAGTACCTTTGGCTGCGGCTTCCCCTCCGCTCCCTTGTTTTGGCTGAATGTTGTACCATACTCCGAACAGTGACATCTCTGTTTGCACAAATCCGCTCCATCTTATTCAAAGATTCATTCCATCTCATCTTCACACCCTTTCTCCCACCTGTGCCTTGAAACAAATTGCTTTTTCTACCTGGAAGGTAAATTCAACCGACCACAAACTTAGATCACCCCACAAAGCCTGCAACGAATGGGTCTCAAGAGAGCCAGAAAACATCTGGCAAATCTCAAAAATGAACTTTCAAACTCATCTCCCGCTAAAACCTGGTGGTGCTTTGTTAAGTCTGTTTACGGAATATGCTCTCCCTCCATCCCTATCCTCACTTCATGTACCACAGCCGACCCTGCTCATGAGAAGGCTGAATGCCTCAATTCTGTGCTTCCCTCTAAATGTTGTGTCC
Source organism: Eptatretus burgeri (assembly GCF_056783735.1). NCBI lineage: Eukaryota > Metazoa > Chordata > Myxini > Myxiniformes > Myxinidae > Eptatretus > Eptatretus burgeri. The sequence continues at coordinate 61,587,684 of NC_140975.1, read as the reverse complement.
CCAACGTCTCACTCCCGACACCTACCCGACCCTCTCATATCAAACTGCTCCTGGATTATGTTATCTTTTGCACCTGAAAAGGTGAAGAAGTTTCTGGCAACCCTCGATTCTGACTCTGCCACTGAACCAGACGGTATTAGCTCACTGTCCTAAAAACCTGCTCTGCTGCTCTTGCACTTCCTCTCTCTGCCATTTACACCATACCATTTACCCAAGGTCATCTTCCATCTGCTAGGAAGTCAGCCAACATGACAGCATAACATAAACATCGTGAAAAAAACTGATCACCTTAATTACAGACCGATCGGCTCAGCTACAATCATCAGCAAGGTCATGAAATCCATAAGTGCAGTCGACATCAAAACCTTCCTTTTCTCCAACGACCTGATCTCTGACCATCGGTTTGGATTCACACTGAAGTCACTCTCCCTTGGACATGCTGCTTCTGCTCTCTCAACAATGGATAGGCAGTCATGAGATCAGGCCCGTGTCTCTTGACATTATCTCGAGCATTCAATTCAGTCCGGCACCCCACCTTTCTCTCCAAATTCTCTGCCTATGACGTCCAAGGCAGACTCCACTCTTGGTTTAGTGACTTCCACTACTCTCATTGGCAACTCAATGGGATCCTTTCATCCCCTGTCCATGTCAAGGCTGAGTACCTCAAGGCAGTGTTTTGGGCTCAGTCCAATTCCTAATCTTAATCAACGATCTTTTTCACTCTTTGGAAAATCCTTATTATCTCTTTGCTGATGATTGCACCCGCTTTGTTAACCATCCCTATTCCTTCAGACAGACGGGCAAGCAGCCTGTTCACTCTTCTCAGACCCTGACAAATCACAAGATGGTCAAACACTTGGAACATGTCCTTCAATCCTGACTCGTAGCACTCTCTCTGGAAAAAGACCATCTGGCGAACCCTCCCATCTACTTCGCCTTCACATCCCACTTGAAGCTGTTCAGTAACCCAAACCATTAGGTCTCACTATCAGCCATGATCTTAATTCAGCAAATGACATATTTAAGTTTGTCTCCAAAGGAAATCGTTGACTGGGCATCTGCCATTGTGCAAACTCTCTCCTTGAAAATCTCAACTTTTATCCACCTGCAATGCCTTCAGCTGCAGCTTGATAGGGTACTGCTCTCCCCTCTGGGCTGGCACCCCTACCTCACACCTATCTGAGCTATACGCCATGGAAACCAAGGCCTAAAATCATTGGAATCTCCAGTGAATCTCTGGGGTCTGGGCCTATCACTTCAACATCGCAGACAGGTCAGAGGACTCTCTTCTACAGCCTCCTTTCTGGTGTTTTTTTTTTTTTTTTTTGTATACCTTGGTCGAGGCTCGTATGAGAGCTAACACACAACTCACAGCAAGGAGGCATGAGACAAGAGGGGCGGGAGTGGAAGGGACAAAACATTGGGGAACAGACACAGGTGAACTGTGGAAGGGAGAGGGATGGGGATGGGACGGGGAACATGGCGAGGGGAAGATGGACATTAAAGGGACTTTCAGGAAGGAAAGCAGGAGAATTGAAGGAAGTGGGCTTGGGTGGATTATCGGGGGTAGAAAAGATCGAGGATTTGGATGGGGGAAGATAAGAGGTGGTGGTGAACAGCTGTTTTGAAAGCCTGGAGGGAAGAATGGGAAAGAATAGAGTGAGGAAGTTTATTCCAAAGGCGGGAAAAAGAGGAATGAAAGAGTGAAGATGAGGAGTGATTCGTGATTTTGGTAGTTTTACCAGAACGGGGTTGTTGGCGGACCTTGAGCGCCCTGTGGAAATGTGGTTGGGACAAATCACAGAGAGAGCAGGGGGGCAAGGCTGGAGAGGAGTCGGTAGAAGACAGAAAGACCACCGACCAACCTGCGGTGATTGAGTGAGAGGCCCAAAGACTCAGCTTCATTGCGGGAGATGCCAATGATCTTAAAAGCCCTGGTTTCGACAGCGTGAAGTCGAGAAAGGTGGGAGGCAGGAGCACCAGCCCAGAGGGAGAGCAGTACTCCATCAGGCTACGGACAAAAGCTTTGTAAGTGGTCAGGAGCTCAAGAGGGCCGAGGAAGGACTTTGCACGACGGAGGATTCCCAGTCGGCGACTGGCTTTTGAGGCAAGGTTGGAAATGTGACTTTCCCGGGAAAGGTCATGGCAGATAGTGAGACCCAGAAGCTTGAAAGAAAAGACTTCTTCCAGAGGATTGTTGAGAAAGTGGATGGGGGGGTTTTGAAAACGGTCCTTTCGAAGAGACATAGTGAGAGTGTGAGATTTGTCTGGATTGAAAGACATGTTCCACGTGTTGGACCAGTTTGTGATTTTATCCAGATCTGCAGTGAGCGAAGAAGCTGCTGCTTGCCGGTCTGAGGGATGACAGATGGTACGGCAGAGGGTGGAGTCATCGGCAAAGAGAAATAGAGGATTTTCCAGAGAGTCCGAGAGATCATTGATGAAAACCAGAAAAAGAACAGGGCTCAGAACGCTACCTTGAGGAACTCCAGCCTGCACAGGAAGGGGGGATGAAAGAACTCCATTTAGGGCCACACGTTGCACCCTCAGCTCTTTCCTTTCCCCCACCTCCCGCCAATCCCCCCAGATTTCTGCAGGGATGCACGTAGTTTGCCAGTCAACCCCTCCTTGGTGAAATTCCCAAAATCCAGACTCTCTTCTCACCTCAACTCTTTTGTTCCTCTTTTTTCCCACCTGTGCAACCAACTTCCCCGGTCAGTTAATTCTTCTCCCCAGGGCTTCAAGACAGCTGTTCACCACCATCTCATGGAATTCCCCCCCCCCCAACTACTACCATGATCTTTTCTACCCCCATTAACCTTCCCAAAACCCACATTTTCTGGGTTTCCAGTTTTTCCTTCCACTTTTGTGTTTGAGAGTTTGAAGGTGTATCTATCTTGTTAACCCACCCCCTCCTCACTCAGCTTGTCCTTTGCCCTCATGCTTCCCAACATCTGTTATTTCTCCCAAGTCTCCCTCTATTTCATAGCTAAACCATGTGGTTGGGTGTCTTCTCCCCCCCCCCCCAGACCCCTTAAGCACTCCCACCTCCTCTCTTTCTGATGTTCTTCTAATTCGGTGAAAAGGAGTGAAGAATCAACCAGCATGCTAATCACCACCCAACCACACACGAGTCATCGTGGAATATCGAAGTAGTCATGTGCTGGTATCCCCCCCCCTCGCCCCCCCCCAAAGCCGTCTGGACGTGTTCACAAAAAATCTTTCGGTTTCTCTTTATATCTCTCATGGAAATCCAATGAACATTTCATCACATTTCATGAGAGGTTGCTGTAAGATCTTTGGTTATGGAGTGCTGCTCGGTCAATACAAGCCCACGTCCTTCAACGGATATACGAGCATAAAGGTGGGCGGCTGCCCTCGCTGCAATCACCTGTGCGTACGAGTGGTCCATGCTGCCACTATGGCTATATTCTTTATAGACAGGTCCTGCGGGATATATAAACTGCGCAATATAAAAGGAATGCCGTCATTTTAAAGCATTGGATCTCCACGCAGCGTATATTGAAATCATCCATAATTTACAACTTACCAAGCGTGTCCCGACCAGGGTATAAAGGAAACTTCAATATTCTGAAGTGCTGAACCTATAAATGGATTTGTTATAAAATAATGCGACATGAACCTGACCGTATTTCACGAAAGATGACGTTTATGGGCTAATGACGTCATATCTGGCCAAAGCTGAATAGAGAGCTGACGAGTCGGCTCGTGGAATCATCGTGTTTTACTTGTTTACATGGTTTCATTACTTCGTGGAATGAGTCGTGACATTTCCATGAATGTGGGGACACACTTATGAATGACATTTAGCTTCTTAAGTATTTGAAGACAAATGGAGTGTCGAGAAGGGTTCGGTACGATTGGTGTATTGCTGAGTTTGAATGTGCCCCTTACACGAGATGCGATGGTCACGTGATGTGATGGGCAGATCGAGCATGCACCGGATTAGCAACAATTCATGGGAAGATTCGAAAACATTCGACCTTTTGGGAAAAAAAAACAAAACAGAAAACTAGATAACAGCCAGAAGAAGGGATTGGTGTTGGGGTAGGAGGGGGGGGGGGCTTTATGTTTAAATCAGTGTCTACAAGTTAACCAAGAACAGCCCAGCGATGGAAACGCATGCTTGGGGACAGAAGGCAATCTCAGAAGCCATAAATAGTTGAAAGGCGGACGTGCAGTCCCGGCGGAGTGCACCACGGATCGTGACGTCATCATCCCGACGACATATTAAACCGTGCCGTCGACTCACCTGCAGTTGCACGGCTATATGGGACACCTGGCGGGCGGATCGGCACGGACAGGCGGCGTAAAGAAATGCTTTGAGTGCGAGGCTTGGTGGCGGGGTGTGCGAGCGAGGCTTGGTGGCGGGGTGTGCGAGCGAGGCTTGGTGGCGGTGTGTGCGAGCGAGGCTCGGTGGTGGTGTGTGCGAGCGAGGCTCGGTGGCGGTGTGTGCGAGCGAGGCTTGGTGGCGGTGTGTGCGAGCGAGGCTCGGTGGCGGTGTGTGCGAGCGAGGCTTGGTGGCGGTGTGTGCGAGCGAGGCTTGGTGGCGGTGTGTGCGAGTGAGGCTTGGTGGCGGTGTGTGCGAGCGAGGCTCGGTGGCGGTGTGTGCGAGCGAGGCTCGGTGGCGGTGTGTGCGAGCGAGGCTCGGTGGCGGTGTGTGCGAGCGAGGCTCGGTGGCGGTGTGTGCGAGCGAGGCTCGGTGGCGGTGTGTGCGAGCGAGGCTCGGTGGCGGTGTGTGCGAGCGAGGCTCGGTGGCGGTGTGTGCGAGCGAGGCTCGGTGGCGGTGTGTGCGAGCGAGGCTTGGTGGCGGTGTGTGCGAGCGAGGCGCGTGTTCCACGGCAAACGTGCGACTCCCGCTGGGAAAATTCCACGTGCTCTCACTCTCTCACTCTCTCACTCTCTCTCACTCTCTCTCACTCTCTCTCACTCTCTCTCACTCTCACTCTCTCTCGCTCTCTCGCTCTCTCACTCTCACTCTCTCACTCTCTCTCACTCTCACTCTCTCTCTCTCACTCTCTCTCACTCACTCTCACTCTCTCTCTCTCTCTCTCTCACTCTCTCGCTCTCACTCTCTCTCTCTCACTCTCTCTCACTCACTCACTCTCTCTCTCTCGCTCTCTCTCTCTCTCGCGGCGCCATCCAGCTCCGTTAATGAATGCGGCACGAACGTGTGGCCCGGTCGGCTCGCTCGCTCCTCCGTCGTTGTGCGATCTGTCTGAGCGAGCACGGACGATCGCAGCATACCGATAGGAGCGCACGTTCAGCACTCATGGCTCGGATGTGCATCCAAACAACAGCAGCAGCAGCAATAAGACATGACTCCAAACAAATCGCACCATTTTTATATCTCACTTAATCTCTTCAAGGCTTGCAATTCGCCGCATGCCGTGCTGCGCTGCCGCGGCTCGCGATTCAACGAAGAGAAGAATAAAACGCGCGCACGACGTGATGCTCTCGGCCGCGAGGTGCCGACGTGCTCCGCACGGGGATGCGCGCCGTGCGGCTCGGTCCAAACGGCCAAGCTCATGACCCGAGGTCCGGTGAAGCCTTCAAGTAAACGTGAAACTGAGGTTCCAACGACAGAATGAGTGTTCACCGTGAACATAGGATTATCCGGAGAGGTGCGCGGTCAGACCCCTGGGGTTCGACCCCTGAACCCGTTCACTGCACAATCACAAACAAGAGTCATAAGGTCGCTGAGAATGTCCGTGCGGTATAAAGTTCGGTGCGAGAGGGTGAGCCCGACGAGCAGGTATTGGATATAAAGCACACACCCGGATGGGAGCGGTCGCCGTTGGAAGCGTTTGATGTGGGTGGGGAGGAGGGGGTCCTTCGAGCCCCCCGACTCGGAGAACACAACTCACCTCTTTAGAAGACGTCTTGAACGGCAGTGGCGATCCGAACCTCCCGCCTCGACCAACCTTTCGCCAGGTGTCCCCGCGGCACCATCGCCGCGAACGCCGCCCGTGTGTGTTTCCCACCACCCGACGCTTGCCCTGTTGCCGGCTCCGTGGATGAGGCGCCTCCCCTCTCGATGAGCGAGGGGCGGGGAGGACGATGTCCCCCGCCTCCTCCCAGGGGCTTTAGTCTTTATCCCCCAGACCCCCCGTTCAACACGGACCTCTGTAAGAGAAAGTGGTTCTATATATATATATATATATATATATATATATATATATATATATATATATATATATATATATATATATATATATATATATATATATATATATATATATATCACGCTCAATGGACAATGGAGAAAAGCAGAACACTCGGTGAGTGAGTTTGAAGCACACCTTGAGCTGCCATCGTTTCCACATCGATATTGTTCATACCTGCAGGAAAAGTTTCGTCGACGGCCGAGAATTCATCGCCGCACGAAGGACCTTCTGGGTCGGCAAATGTTTGGTCCTGTGGTTGTGTTGTGACCATCCAGCGAAATCCCAACACCTGTGGTTGTGTTGTGACCATCCAGCGAAATCCCAACACCTGTGGTTGTGTTGTGACCATCCAGCGAAATCCCAACACCTGTGGTTGTGTTGTGACCAGCGAAATCCCAACACCTGTGGTTGTGTTGTGACCATCCAGCGAAATCAACATCTGTGGTTGTGTTGTGACCATCCAGCGAAATCCCAACACCTGTGGTTGTGTTGTGACCATCCAGCGAAATCAACATCTGTGGTTGTGTTGTGACCATCCAGCGAAATCCCAACGCCTGTGGTTGTGTTGTGACCATCCAGCGAAATCCCAACGCCTGTGGTTGTGTTGTGACCATCCAGCGAAATCCCAACACCTGTGGTTGTGTTGTGACCATCCAGCGAAATCCCAACACCTGTGGTTGTGTTGTGACCATCCAGTGAAATCCAAACACCTGTGGTTGTGTTGTGACCATCCACCAAAATCAAAACACCTGTGGTTGTGTTATGACCATCCAGCACAATACCAACACCTGTGATTGTGTTGTGACCATCTCACGAAATCCCAACACCTGTGGTTGTAAGGGAAGTGTGGATCAGAGAGGTGTCGGGGAGGACAGAGGGTGGACAAGATGAATGCAGAAGTTATATTAACTCTCAGGAAGGAAAAACGGTGAATTTGGAAGAAGCAGGGCTTGGTGAGGGTTAATGGGGGTAGAAAAGATTACAGGTGCGGATGAGGGTGACGTGAGATGATGGCGAACAGCTGTTTTGAAGACCTGGAGGGAAGAATGAGGTTGACGAGAATGTGGGGAGTTGGTTCCACAGGTGGTGGACGATAAAGAGGAGCCATTGAGTTGAGGTGAGCAGTGATCCTGGATTTAGGTAGTTTAACCACAAGGGGCTTGCTGATTAACCGCGTGACCCCTGCAGACACCTGGCTGGGGGGGGGGGGCACAGAAAGAGCAGCGAAGGTGCAAAACGACAAAGGAGTCGCTCGAAGACAAAGACCCCGTGCACCGACCTGGTGGCTCCTTCTCCCTTTACCACCTTTCGATCGTTCATTTCTTTGAGGGAGGGTCCAAACGACCGCCATGTAACTGCATCCCCTCCTCTCAAGGGGACGACGAGCTCGCATCTTCCCGAAGAGTTTCGACCACCCTGATGCCATTTCACCAAAAATAGAAATAACAAAAAGTGTTCTTGTTCATCTTAACAGGTCCCCGTGGCTCCGCTTCGATCAATTCATCAAATTATATTGCACTGTTATCCCACACCACGGTAATTCAAGTTTAACGACATGCCACCTGGGTCCAGATTAGCTACATCTGGCTAATAAGAAAAGGACACGTCACTTACCTGGTTGGTTATTGATGATTTGGCCGAAAGGTAAATGAAATTCCTGGGAAGGCACAAAATGGAGGGAACTTCCGAGGAATCTCTCAACGAACGGACAATTTACCGATTTTCCCCATCAATGTCCCTTTACTTGGCACACGGTGAGACCTTGACCCTCATTGGTCCCTTAAACCAGGTGTTGCATCACCGACGAAGATCGTCAACTGCTGCAATTCAGGACGCGCAATGTCGAGCAATCAAGAAGGAAACAACAGCACGACATATATGATTGCAACATGTTACCTCTTCCAACCTTCCTCAACACTTGCATGTAATAGCGTTTCTGATTGCATGCACGGAACACGCTATATATGGGTACTGTCGGATGATACGACTGATGCAACTACAACTACAGCTACGACTGTAGTTCCACCACTACCACCACCTTAACGGTTAAGATGGCTGGTTTAAGATCTTAGGGGGTCCTGAGTTTGAGCCCCCTTGTTGGGCCATTAAGTAACACCGGGTGGGGTTGATTCAACCTGCCAAGCTTCCAAGGTCGGCAAAATGAGTTCTCGCTTACTGGTGGCAGGGGGCACTGCATCAGCAGCACAGCGGTGCTCTCAGCAATGATGCATACAAAATAATTTGTACTACCGTGACTAAAAACGCCACCAATTATTCCCACCTCTCTTGCAAGATCGGACTGGGGAAAGTTTTTGTCGCAAGTCTTTCACGAACGATCTGAGCAGGAATTTGTAATTTGTCCAGGATGCCGGCAACAACTGACTGTCTCTTCGAGAAAGAGGTCCTGATGTAACGTCCATCGACTGATGCGAGCAGACGGGACAACCGGCTTAACGTATACCTCGATCTATCTTTGCGATGGTGCAACTCACGATGCGACGTACTGCCTGCAATTAACACCGATGTGACAGTTTCGTGTCAGGATTCGAACCCAGGGTGGACGGCTCTCAATGGCATCTCTGCACCGGACGTGTCGAGCCGGCGATGCCTAATTTTTGCCACGAGCTGATGGCGATGGATAAAAGGAGTGGGATTGTTGGAACGCGATATGCTCTTCGTATGGAGTGACCTGCACTGCTCGAAAGTTGAGCCGACGGGGAGAAAGAGAGTACAAGCTGCAGCGGAACCAGGGAATGGATCGAACGACTTCGAGTTGAGAAAGTGATGGGATGGATGATGAGCACATGATTAATCATTATTATTATTATTATTATTATTATTATTATTATTATTATTATTATTATTATTATTATTATTATTATTATTCAGTGATGTGAGTGATGCTTTCAGGTTCGTTAGTGGCATTGCAGTGAGAAACTGATCATCCCAACCTTCGCAAGATCCGTGAAGGCATAAGATGATGGCAGGCGTCACGCCGACTATTTCATCATCATCATGGATGTTCATGACATCGCATATGGTCTCCGCACTGGGCTTGCAAGATGACCTCCGAGACAGGGTTCGAATCTCGGCTGAGCTACAAACGAGTATCCTGGTGTCTCGCATGCTCGTTGTTTGTGTGCGTGTGCGTGTGCATGTGCGTGTGCGTGTGCGTGTGCCGTCCCTCGAATGGACGTTAAACTAGGCATCCCTTCTGGCGGCATCAGTTGGTGGCTATTAAAGATCCAATGTGTGGTCTTTCGGGAAGAGTGGGCGAGACATCACCGGCACAGACCAAATAACAAATTCCTACTCAGTCCTACAGGGGGCAATGCATCAGCGGCACGGCCACACCCTCAGCGATGATGCTGTTACAACCAAGTGTTTTCAACTCAAGAAGAAGATTCCAGAACAAACGAAAATCTATAATAATGGGGGAATGAAATGAAACAATTTGTCATGCGATGTGTAGTCTCTTAAAAACAGGATTTCTGCACATTCTGTAAATGAAATTACTGCTTTTAAACAACCGAGGGGGGGGGGGGACTTGTGGCATGCTCAACGTTCAGGTTGTCAATGCTGAGTACAACCAAATCGGAATGAAAACTCGCCATACAATAAGGTGATTCCTTCATGTGAATCCCTTCAAACCAGCCATACAATAAGGTGATTCCTTCATATGAATCCCTTCAAACTCGCCATACAATAAAATGATTCCTTCGTGTGAATCCCTTCAAACTCGCCATACAATAAGGTGATTCCTTCATGTGAATCCCTTCAAACTAGCCATACAATAAGGTGATTCCTTCATGTGAATCCCTTCAAACTCGCCATACAATAAGTTGATTCCTTCATGTGAATCCCTTCAAACCAGCCATACAATAAGGTGATTCCTTCATGTGAATCCCTTCAAACTCGCCATACAATAAGTTGATTCCTTCATGTGAATCCCTTCAAACCAGCCATACAATAAGGTGATTCCTTCATATGAATCCCTTCAAACTCGCCATACAATAAAATGATTCCTTCGTGTGAATCCCTTCAAACTCGCCATACAATAAGGTGATTCCTTCATGTGAATCCCTTCAAACTAGCCATACAATAAGGTGATTCCTTCATGTGAATCCCTTCAAACTCGCCATACAATAAGTTGATTCCTTCATGTGAATCCCTTCAAACCAGCCATACAATAAGGTGATTCCTTCATGTGAATCCCTTCAAACTCACCATACAATAAAATGATTCCTTCGTGTGAATCCCTTCAAACAAGTCATACAATAAGATGATTCCTTCATGTGAATCCCTTAAAACTGGCCACACAATACGGTGATTCCTTGATGTGAATCCCTTCAAAAGAGCCATTATATAAGGTGATTCCTTCATGTGAATGTCTTCAAACTAGCCATACAATAAGATGATTCCTTCATGTGAGTCCCTTCAAAATGGCCATACAATAAGGTGATTCCTTGATGTGAATCCCTTCAAAATGGCCATACAATAAGGTGATTCCTTCATGTGAATCCCTTCAAACTCGCCATACAATAAGATGATTCCTTCATGTGAATCCCTTCAAACTCGCCAGACAATAAGTTGATTCCTTCATGTGAATCCCTTTAGACCAGCCATACAATAAGGCGATTCCTTCATGTGAATCCCTTCAAACTAGCCATACAATAAGGTGATTCCTTCATGTGAATCCCTTCCAATTAGCCATACAATAAGGTGATTCCTGAATGTGAATCCCTTCAAAATGGCCATACAATAAGGCGATTCCTTCATGTGAATCCCTTCAAACTAGCTATACAATAAGATGATTCCTTCGTGTGAATCCCTTCAAACCGGCCATACAATAAGGTGATTCCTTCATGTGAATCCCTTCAAACTAGCCGTACAATAAGGTGATTCCTTCATGTGAATCCCTTCAAACTAGCCATACAATAAGGTGATTCCTTCATGTGAATCCCTTCAAAATGGCCATACAATAAGGTGATTCCTTCATGTGAATCCCTTCAAAATGGCCATACAATAAGGTGATTCCTTCATGTGAATCCCTTCAAAATGGCCATACAATAAGATGATTGCTTCATGTGAATCCCTTCAAACAAGCCATACAAAAAGGTGATTCCTTCATGTGAATCCCTTAAAACTGGCCACACAATACGGTGATTCCTTCATGTGAGTCCCTTAAAACTGGCCACACAATACGGTGATTCCTTCATGTGAATCCCTTAAAACTGGCCACACAATACGGTGATTCCTTCATGTGAATCCCTTCAAACTAGCCACACAATACAGTGATTCCTTCATGTGAATCCCTTAAAACTGGCCACACAATGCGGTGATTCCTTCATGTGAATCCCTTAAAACTGGCCACACAATACGGTGATTCCTTCATGTGAATCCCTTCAAACCAGCCATACAATAAGGTGATTCCTTCATGTGAATCCCTTAAAACTAGCCACGTTTTAAATGTAATTATTTTGACAACTCTGCTCATTTGTCTGACTGACACTGTGTGTAGGTGATGTCAAATGTGCAGATAGCCCTTGTATGAATGGTGAGCATCATGGATGTGACGTCAATGGTGGGGTTCAAAGGCAGTGGTAGACGGTCATGGACGGACAGCACTAACAAATGAAAGGAAAACGTACCAGAAAACAAATCAACAACCTCAGGCTCGAGCAATGTTGTCCTACTCTTTACCATAATGATGATGTCAGAATAATTGCCATGTTCAAATGACAATCAGATTGGACACTGGAAGTTCTGAATCGCTGAAAAGCCAAAAAGTATGAGTTAAGTGACACTGGAATTTTTCAAACGGAAAGAAAGGTGATGCATCACAATGTTACCAAAAAAGGTGGCTGGATCTCAACACAGCCTGGATGGTCCGGTGATGGTGAAATGAATTTGGATCAAGGGAAATTGGCTATCGCTTAATTTTCAGCTGACACACCTATAGTAATAGTTGTCAGTTTAATGTTGGATTAAGAGAGTTAAACAGCTTGCCCCAAAGACCGAAGTACACAGTCGAAACAAAGCTTGTAAAATGAATGTCCACATGCACTTCGGGAATCCTCACCCAGCCCACAAGGCCAGAATACATGGTCATAGCATATTACTACATCAAGTGAGGACCTTATGAGACTTCCTTTTCAATATAAAGGTACCAAATCAAACGTTGGAACAAAGCTAGGGACGTGCATCTCGGCGTCACGACCAAAGTACAAAGTTCAACAAAGCTTGTCAAACGAATTTACGGATGTACGTACTGTACTTCCTCGTCTGTGCCTCAGTAGACACTCATGTTTAGCTCACCTGGAATGTTGCTCCGGGGAGCTTATGGAATGGCGCGTCGTCAATTAGTCAACACTTGCAACTTCTTCTCTGAAACCACACACGATTCCGATGAAACTTCACCACAACCTTCATCATCCGTGATGAAGCAAAGTTTGTCGTGGTCTTCAAAAGTATTGGTTAAACAAGATACTGTTAAATTATTCAAGCACATCATCAAGTTGATTCCATATTAATGAACAAGCTTCAAATTTCAACTTAATCAGACACATGGTCTAGCAACATAATTATTAAATTTTTTGATCTGGGTTCTTCTTTATTATTATTTTTTTTTTGAATAAGGCTCACTTGGCTGTGCCTGGGTGGGTTTGAGGGTAGAGGAGCAGCAATAGAAATGTGAATCCTTTCCAGGTTCCTCCTGATGACTTCATCTTTTCTTTTTGCTTGTTTGGGGTCTTTCTGATGACTCTAATGCAGGACTGTACCTATTTGGTCTTCCATTTGATTTGAATTGAATTTTTTTTTAAATCCCATTCTGAATTCAATAGAAAAATAATAAAAACGTCATGGGTCAGGGTCAGCTGTCTGAGCAAAGCGGGGTTGCATCAAAGCGGGACGTCTTGGTACCCGGTCATCACTGCCAGCAGTTATAAAATGGCAGTTCTAGTTATGTCTCTTCTTACCTCCACCACCGAAGATGAAGGGAGGTGATGTTTTCACCCCTCTCTGTCTGTTTGTTTGTCTGTTTGTGTGCAGGATATCTGAAAAAGTGGTGGACGGATTCGGATGAAACTTGGTGGACACGTCGGGTGTGTGACATGGACAAATGTGAGAACCAGTAAACTGTGTTATGGGAAGAGTCCTTCCTTCGTTGTGGTGATACTTCATCGATTTCGTTCACTCTAACCAGAAATTAATGTTTTCATGGAGTCAAGAAACGAAGATAGCACCCAATTATCAAACATTACGTGGCTGCTTGATTTGGCATTTCCAACAGATATGATAGAAACATTGAACGCCCTGAACTGTGGATTGCAAGGGAAACAGAAAACAATTGCCGACATGATTAGTGCAGTGAAAGCTTTCAAGTCGAAACTTCACTTTCTGATAGAACAAGTCTCGTAAAGTAAAATGTAACATTTCCCTTCTGTGCTCCAAACACTATCAGAACACGGGGTTGGTGTCGGAATCCCAGACATTGACAAGTTCAGTGATTTCCTGACCAGGCTTGGCCAAGAGTTCAACGACACGTTGAATGATTTTGAGCAGTGATGTTCACTGATGTTCACTTGATTGTGTCCCTTTGGAAATGGAGATCATGAGCCTTCAAAATGACATTCAGTGGAAATCAAGACAATGTGACACAAATTTCTGGAGTCTCGTGGATACTGAAAAGAACATGAACATCCGCAAAGTAACAATGAAAATGGCTTCCCTATTTGGCTCTACCTATCTTTGTGAATCTACCTTTTCCGACATGAACTGAATCAAATCCAAAGTTCGAACCCATCTCACAGATGAGCATCTGAAGGAGTCCATGACAGTTTCCCTCTCGGGATACACACCAGATTACCCAGTACTGGTGCGCATCATGCGGTGTCAAGTTTCTCAAGGTGGGGCGTGGCAATATTTTGGTGGGGCATGAGGATTCAAAACTCTTTTCAAGATCAAAGGAACCATGATGTGGCTGTCTGAGGAGAGCGAAAAGAAAGGAGACGTCTGAGGAGACGTCACGACCTTCAATTCACCACAATCGGCCTACGCAGCAACGTGTCCTGTGATTGGTTGGTAAATGGCAACATCGGCCGACGCAGCAACGTGTCCTGTGATTGGTTGGTAAATGGCAACATCGGCCGACGCAGCAACGTGTCCTGTGATTGGTTGGTAAATCGCAACATCGGCCTGCGCAGCAACGTGTCCTGTGATTGGTTGGTAAATGGCAACATCGGCCACGCAGCAACGTGTCCTGTCATTGGTTGGTAAATGGCAACATCGGCCGACGCAGCAACGTGTCCTGTGATTGGTTGGTAAATGGCAACATCGGCCGACGCAGCAACGTGTCCTGTGATTGGTTGGTAAATGGCAACATCGGCCTGCGCAGCAACGTGTCCTGTGATTGGTTGGTAAATGGCAACATCAGCCGACGCAGCAACGTGTCCTGTCATTGGTTGGTAAATAAATGGCCATAACTTGGGAAGCACTTGTCCGATTAATATCAAACCTTGAAAAGGCACATACTCAGGGCCCCAGCAATATACCTGGCAAGTTTCAATTCGATTGGACCAGTGGTTGTCGAGAAACGGCGGTCACAGACACACACACACACACACACACACACACACACACACACACACACACACACACACACACACACACACACACACACACACACACACACACACACAGACACAGACACAGACACAGACACAGACACAGACTCAGACACAGACACAGACACAGACACAGACACAGACACAGACACAGACACAGACACAGACACAGACACAGACACAGACACACAGACACAGACACAGACACAGACACACACACACACACACACAGACACAGACACAGACACACACACACACACACACAGACACAGACACAGACACACACACACACACACACACACACACACACACACACACACACACACACACACACACACACACACACACACACACACACACAGATTGCTGGAATTATAGATCAATGAAACAAGTTTAAAATAACCCCCGATGTCCGTCCGACACTCCACCCCCCTCCCCGAAACCCCGCCCACTCCACTAAACCCCGCCTCCTACCCCAAACCACGCCCCTAAACCACGCCCCCTGCCCTAAATCAACATTCAATTCCACACCAGGCAGAACTTCTCGTGTTTGATCATCTGTCTGTGATTATGATTAATATTCTTTCTTGGACAAAATGTTTATTGTAAAATAATTCGATTTCAAATGCTGATAATAAATAATTGTGAACTTTCCCTTTACAGGTGAATGAACAGTGAGCAAGGAGAGCAGGATGTTAAATCGATGTTTAAAATGTATTTTGTGGGTAAAACGTGACTTTTCACCAAATTCGGTGAAAATAATAAAAATAATTAACAAAGTATCGATAACAAGTAATCGTGACGTCGATTCAAGCGCACAACCGTCAAAAGCAGAGATCCGTTTTTAAACGTTGTTGCCTTGGTGACGATATTTGAGTATCACCGCCACCATGTGGAGGATGAAGCTCATGGTTTTTCTGTCTGTCATGAGAGGTGTGATGCAACCGATGTGGGTCACGCAGGTAGAGAAACCTGCCGGGGAACTTTACAGAGATCAGCAATCTTTGTATGAACGGGTACGTGTGGGGAAAATGGCTTCAGTTGGGAAGGTGGGGGTGACACGTTACTGTGTAGGTACTGCTGCAGGTGGGCATGAATGGAGGGTGGTGCGGTTACACAGTTCGTGGGACCAAATGTCCTTTTTGGTCGATTCATATTTCTTCCTTTCTAGATCCTCGTGGAGGATCTCTAAGTGTTATAATGCATCAGCAAGGGGGGGTCCTTGTGTGAAAAAAATGTACCCTAAGTTCCCAAGTGGAATTTTGAAGTTGATCACTTCTTGTAACAGAAAAACTTGGTTACCATTTCCATAACCCGGCAATAAGTGCGAAAATTGTGCCTCTTTTGGAGGTTCCGACGGAAATTGTTGGGCCAATTATTGGGGGTAGTGGAAATGAAAACGACTGTTACTTTGCAGTCTTACACCCTACAAAACACAAACTACCACTTACAATGTCGGTCTTGAGACCCCCTTTAATATGACATGCAAATTAGGTTCATTGATTCAAGAATCAGGTCACTAGAGGTCAAACGGTCACGAAAATTTGGGTCAAGTGAAAATCTGACCTATCTCTGAAACATGTCCCACAGAACATGCCACGTCCATGTTTTACCCCCTCCGAGGGTCTATCCCATCACCATCGGTGCCAAGGAACACAATCATATGAATAAAGTGGAATTTGTTGCCATAAAATGAAAACAGCACAGAATAGTGCAGCAGATAACTGCAAAAATACTTCGGTTTGTGATGCAAGCATGAAATTTGGCACGAATACTCTTTGAGGTCCACTTTTTTTCAAAAAAGGTGCTGGCCACGCAAAATTCCAAGATGGCGACCATTTTTCAAGATGGCCGCAATATGCACAGAAAATTCCTCTTCTGCAGCTAAATATTTGAAACAAAACACAACATTAAGGGTGGAAACCAAAGTTTTTTGTGTCTAAGATTTTAGCATGATTATTCTTTGTTATGTAATACCTCACAGCATGGTTGTAACAAAGATGGCATCCAAGATGTCTGCCACAAAACCAAAACAATGCTCATATTTCAGGAAATAATAGACATAGACTCATAATTCTTGGATCTGTACCTAGGTTTTTGGGATCAACTAATTAGGTGGACATGGTTTTAGATTCCTAGTTCCCATGCATACTGCTGAAACAAAGATGGGAGTCCAAGATGGCTGCCACAATCGCGATAAAGTATAAACCATTGTTCACGAACTCGCGTTTGGGACAAAATCAAGATTTTTTTTTTAAGGTTTACCAACTCGACAGATATGGTTCAGATATGGACAGAAAAAAGTCTTCCCATTTTGCAAAGGGAAAATCAACCATGGATGGTTAATCGTCATAGGAGATGCTGAGGCCATGCTCATGCAGAATTTCTACCAGGCTTCTCTTCCTGGTTTTGGCAACGATAGAGAGACCCATGTACACTGGGAATGGTGTTTCTCTGTCTTTGGAGTGTCTGTGTGTTGCTGCTCCCTCTTTGTATCGGGAATAGCAGTTATACTGCAGCAGCTGGGAAATGGCCTGGTCAGACTTTACGCCCCAAATCTCAGCTGTGATTTGATGTCTGCTCCATGTTCAACCATCCCGACGAATTGAAGGAGAATGGGTGGTATAGCATCTTTAACACAGCCTTCAGGAAATGTGCCATCAAATCTTGATTGATGGTCAAGTATGTGTCGTCTCAAGATTTTTGCAGCTTTAGCCATCACAAGTGCATCAGAGTATTCTGATGCTTTTGATAGTGACAAAGCCACATCTTTCTGGAATGCTAAAAGCACACCTCTTCCCTTTTTGTGAACTTCAAGCTCAGGGATTTCAGCCAATAATTTATCCTTTAATCTGGTGGTATTGACAGTGGGAGTATCAACAGCCAGTTGTGCCAGACGTTGTTGGTATAACTCGTAAATATCTGCAAGGGGGAAGACTGTGGGACCGTCTGAATTCAGACTGGTTTCAACAATGTAATTCACCAATTCTGAAAGAACCAGTGGGTACACATCCGGTTCCTCCTTAGTTTGATGTGAGTCTTTCTCAAGACTTCTGAGATGTTGTACAGAGCAGTATCTCTCCCTGTTGTACAGAGCAGTGAGACAGGCACGATGGTATTTTAGTTCCTGGGCAATGACATCTCCACCACCAAGTTTTGCTAACAACGTGCCATCATTCAGTGTTTGAGCACACTCATGCAGCCTCTTGTCCAAGTTCATGGTCGTAACTTGCCGAAGGTCAGATTCAAGTGATGTCTTTTCACACATAATCCATACTTGACCATCATGGCTAGTTCGTTGCTGCTTCACATGCCCTTCATCTGTTTCACTACCACGAGAGTCGGATCGACGTTTCTTGGCACGATCGAGTTTAGTGTTATTAAATAACAACCGACAACTCATGTGGTACTTTTCCTCATTCCTTCTCAGCGTTGCCTCTATACCTCCACCCTCATTCAGTCCAGCTGGGTCTAAAATCAATGGGAGTGCACTGATCTCATTGAATAGAGGTATATTGGTCACTAGCATAGTATACCCATCATGTTCTGGGACATGATGGGTAGGAGGGGAAGTCAGGGCTTCATTCTTTTTGTCTTTTTGGTAAAGACAGCATCGAGTCCAGTATGTTTGCCTCTTGGCTAAAATTGGATTCGCATCTGCCATTTTGATTAAGGCCGAGGGTTTATCCTTTTACCACCTTAATCAACGCACATTCCTGTATGGGGTATGACTAGGTTCGGGTGACCTACAACTAGCCCGATCATTTATCCAGTGTCATTTAAGTCCTGTGTGATCTATACACCATTCGGGTAACTACATGAGCAAGTCATGTATAGCCCCCTTACCCTTGGCTCGGCTCTCCCGCGCTGGCACATCCTGTCAATTCAGGCGCGGCTATCTAACTAAATCTAGTAACTACAAACTACTGTTTACTAGCTGCTGGATATGGGGCTGTTAGACAACATTTGGGACACTAAACTAAACTATACTACAACTACTAATCTAATACTACGGAATTAGTCAAGCTTGATCAGCTGACACTGAACCCCATGCTGAGTTACACAGCAGTGACGTCACCAGTGTGCCCTGGTTGTGCGCTGACATCACTCTATTATAATTATGCTAAGCTTTCCTCCACCCTCTAAAATGCAATCTGTCAAAATAAGTAATTATTCTAAAGAAATCCATTATCTTTATTACCTATTTGCCGACTTATAGTACTTAGTATTTCTATGTTTATTCATTGATGAGATATTTTTTAAGTTTTACGGCGGCCATCTTGGACGCCATCTTTGTTGTGACAGGTAATTTTGCAATATATGACAAACAAGTGAACATTTATGCAATAAATCAGAAATAAAAGTATTTTACCACTAAATTTTGTGAAATGATAAATGATTATTACCAGCTTGATTTTTCTGGAGATACGGCTTAGCAGCCATCTTGAATATGGCAGCCATTTTAATTTTCAGCAGGAGCAACATTTTTTGCATAAAGAGTGATCCTTGGAGAGTAGAGATCATTTATGTTAAATTTCATGCTTGCATCATAAGATATTATAATAAAAATAAGAAAATATCTTCAGCACAGTTACTGAAATATTAGGATTTATAGATTTCATGGTGGCCATCTTGGACGCCATCTTTGCTTTGACCATTTGATTATGTACTAGAGCCCAGACAACATTCCTATTAGATTCTTTGACCCTTAAAACCTAGGTATACGCTCAAAATATTGTCTTTAATCCAAATACTTGCTTTAGGAAAAATACTTTTCAGTTTGTATGGCGGCCATCCTGGAAAATGGTCGCCATCTTGATTTTTTTCGTTGCCAGCACCATTTTTTTAACACAGCAGACCAAAGAGAGTATTTCTGCCAAATTTCATGCTTGCATCACAAACCGAAGTATTCTAGGGGTATTTTGCAGTTATCTGCTGCACGAGAATGGAAAGCGGTCGACTTTCAATCTGATCACTTTTTGGCCACCGCTTAAACGATTTCCTGTTGGGAAACTTAAATGGTTATTATGTCACACCCGTTCACCCGAGATAGACAAATTAACCCCTAAACTGTTTGCCTTAGAAGACTCTTCCATGTGATATTACCTTTATGGAGATTGGGCCAATAATGAGGTCACTAGAGGTCAAAAGGTCACGGAAATTGGGGTCAAGTGAAAATTTCTGTGGAAAATGCACAACAGTACATGCCAGATCCATATTTTTTCATCTATGAGAATGCCAAAGGAACATAATCAAATCGGTAAAATGCAAGGATCTACTCGATACCCTCCTGCATTTGAAAGAAGAAGTAACAGCGAAATCCCCCGAGAGTATGCCCCTCCTTCACACATGCCAGGGAAACTGGAACCTTCAAGTACAAGCCATTCAAGATCTGCTACCCTTGTTTGCTGCTTTTGATTCCACGAACTACTTGAGATGGTGCTCCCTTTACCTTGAGGACATGAGGAGGCTGCCTGAGATAGCACCAGAAGTGCATTCAGAGTTTATGGAGGGCAGATTTGCCGTAAAATGAACAATGGGACGTTTCAACGCGGTTGGAGCAGACCTTGCATTGGAACAGACAATCAACAGAGTCCAGAAAAGTGCATCAGGAATAATTGGTAGTTCAAGAAAGAAGAAGTTTGTTGCCAAGTGGGAACTGATACATCATGAGATGGTTGCCATTGCAAACCTTCACAGAGAACTTGCTGGTATCGGTAGTTCCTCCCATGAGTTAGAAGTCAACAGGTCATTCAGCAAAGCAGCAACCGAGTTTGAGGAGGCCAACATTCAAGCCATATTAAATGTCATGGAGAAGAATGAGAATCCCTTCCTCACTCCACCAAAAGAGAAAATGCTCCACAATATCTTAACCAAGGAAGTCATGTCAGAAGATATCAGAGAACAGCTGCTCAATGTGGAGAGAATCGGCAACGATACCTACGAGAAACTTCGTAGAGAAAGGTACATAGAGAAGACCGTTCGACTGTCAGACACGATTCATCGCACCAACCTTAAAACCTTCGCTGCAATCCACAAGAATTCATTCCGACACAAAGGAAAAGCAAATCTCAACAAGCTAGAAGATGCTCAGATGGAACGTACACTAGAGATTGCAAAGATACGAGGATGGACTATGGAGGAACTTCTGCATTACGATGTGTGTACAACATCTCCTCTCTTTGATGACGAAGGCCTAATGACCAAGCCAATTAAAGGTGAAATTGTCCATGAACTTGAAGCTCATCTCAGCGACCAGGACCCAAGAACACCGAGACCTGATGACTCAATGGGAACATGCTGTATAGTTGATGTGATGGCAAACATTCGCAAGATCCAAACAAAGAGTTCCAAAAATTTTGGTGACTTCTGTGATGCCTTTCTAAGCTATGTTGCCTCTACAGCAAAGGGTGCCTCGAGAATTGATTTTGTGTTTGATTCCTACATGGGAACGTCTTTGAAGGATTCTGAGCGGCAAAGGCGAGAGAAGAAGTCACCCAGAGAACTGCATGGTGTGTCCAGGGAAACCCCTCTCCCTCGAGAAATGGACAAGTTTTGGCTATCCAGTGTCAACAAAGCAAAATTTGGATCCCTCATTCATGCAGAGGAATTGGAGTGCTCTGATGTTGGAGATTATCGTCAATCATTTCTGTGGACCAGACAGCATCGTCGTTTCGGGTTGATCCATGACATCGAGACCTGTAGAGGTTCCACAACTCAAGTGTGATGTAGAAGAGGCTGACATGAGGATTATACCAGATGCAATGCATGCTGTTAAACAAGGTAAAAATCGTATCATAGTCCTATCGTCAGACACGGATGTGTTCATTTTGCTGATGTTCTACTGGAGCGAGCTGAATGCGAACGGCCTCGAAGAACTCTGGGTGAAGGCTGAGGTTGGTGACTCGACAAGATACATTCCGATACATATCCTTTCAAAGATGATCGGATGAAGTTTGTGTCAGGGTTTGCCTGCTGTCCACACACTAACTTGGTGTGACTACACAAGTAAAGTTGGAACCAAGCATGCTGCTCTAATAGCCAATCCAGAGATGTACTTAAAGGACTTTGTGGTGGCGACAGGTAACCTGGATACAGTAATTGAAAAAGTAGAAGCCTATCTGAGACAGGTCCTAAAGAAAGGAACAACGATGAAAACCACGAACCAGCTCCGAAGCCACAGGTATCATCATGCCAAGCGGTCATGTTTGGATGACCTGCCACCCACAAGTCATGCCATTCGGTTGCACATTTTGAGAGCCTATTTTGCTACAAACGAGATGGTGTCCCTCCTCTCATCATGCAAACCCTCTGATCCAAGACAATTTGGTTTAAAATTTATCGATCTTCTGGTCCCAGGCAGGGGGAACAACCCAATTCCTGAAGACATTGCAATCCACTGCACATGTCAAAAGTGTGGAACTCAGAGATCCAACTCGGTTCTAACAATCCCTGTTGTACATTTTGCACTTGTCAAAGTGACTCAGAAAAGTCAGGATGTCAAAATGTATTTTGTGTCCTCAGAAAGTGAGTGACTGACTCATTAGTTTATACGCATTTCCAAACCAGAATCACATTCCACCTATTGGTATGTGTTGACTTACTATGTTGGAGTGGCAGGTTTTGTTTATTGTTTCGGCCCTATGGTGGTCATTAAGTACATTTGTCTGGTCTGTTTTGTCATATTTGTCCATTCATGTCTATTTTTTGTATCTATTCCAAAATATTTGACCCCAATAGAGGACAAAAATATGGATCTGGCATGTGCTGTTGTGCATTTTCCACAGAAATTTTCACTTGACCCCAATTTCCATGACCTTTTGACCTCTAGTGACCTCATTATTGGCCCAATCTCCATAAAGGTAATATCACATGGAAGAGTCTTCTAACGCAAACAGTTTAAGGGTTAATTTGTCTATCTCGGGTGAACGGGCGCGACATAATAACCATTTAAGTTTCCCAACAAGAAATCGTTTTAGCGGTGGCCAAAAAGTGATCAGATTGAAAGTCGACCACTTTCCATTCTGTGCTGTTTTCATTTTATTGCAATAAATTCCACTTCATTCATATGATTGTGTTCCTTGGAACCTATGGTGATGGGATAGACCCTCAGAGAGGGTAAAACATGGATGTGGCATGTTCTGTGGGGCATGTTTCAGAGATAGGTCAGATTTTCACTTGACCCAAATTTTCGTGACTTTTTGACCTCTCGTGACCTGATTCTTGAACCAATGAACCTAATTTGGATGTAATATTAAAGAGGGTTTCAAGACCGACATTGTAAGTGGTAGTTTGTGTTTCTTGGGTGTAAGACTGCAAAGTAACAGTAACCAAAGTAACAGTAACCACGCGCAGGCAGTAACCATCTCCGATTTTGGAAATTCTTCCGAGAAAAAAAAGTTGACGTCATAATATCGCCGCTAATGGAAATCGCCTATACCATTGTCTCTGAAACTAGGCAAGCTGTTTGAATTTTGTTTGCGGGAATCAAGCCGGGCATTAGCACAGATAATTTATCGCAAACCTGATACAGCACAATGACGTCATATTCGTTTTTATGACGTCATCGTTAAGAGGACGAGGATCTTTGCTCATTTGAGCTTGTTTCTTTCCTAGGAACTCATGATTCATCGCAGCATCTCACCAGGGGAGTCTTCCCTGTGGAGTTCCCCGGAAGAAGGAACAACACCTGCGATAAACAGGGTGACGAC
Source organism: Eptatretus burgeri (assembly GCF_056783735.1). Lineage (NCBI taxonomy): Eukaryota > Metazoa > Chordata > Myxini > Myxiniformes > Myxinidae > Eptatretus > Eptatretus burgeri. The sequence continues at coordinate 61,564,158 of NC_140975.1, read as the reverse complement.
GGTTCCCAGTTATAACTCCGAATGTGCAGTGGTTGGGCCCGTGCACGGTAAGTAGATATTGGAGGTGATCAGGTGATTCAACCAAGTAACAGCCTTCATGGAGAGGGTCACGTCCTGTACAAGGTATAATGACGTAATCATTGGAGCAACGCGTTCATCACCGTCACGTGATCTTTTTATACTTATTTCGTCCTTTTGCTTGTCCCTTACCCCACCCCACACCTGCTCTCCAGAATTGGACCTGGAAGATGGTGTCCTGCTCTTGGAGGACGTGCCAGGGAACAAGGAATCACTGAAAATGGAGGAGGTGGTTATTCCTGGCTCTGTGGTGGTGGAAGTGCCAGATTTGGAGGAGGAATTTCTGGAGTTTGAAGAAGAATTTCCTGAAATTGAGGAATCTCCTCCCAACTGGCTCTTCCACATAAGTAGTTTTATTTTTACCTTGATTGACATTTATTCAATCATTTATTGGATGAACTTGTTAAGAAAACGTCTCATTCGAGGTTGGGACTCGAACCACAAACGTGGACGCAAAAGGAGAAACAGAAGACGTCGCAACAAAGCGAAACGTTGATCTCGATTGTAGTTTGTGGTTAGATTTATGAATGAGTTGTTTGTGCGTTTCATTCAAATAAATATTTACAAATTTCATTCATTCCTCCTGTTTGAATATTATTTGCACTCGATTTTTCTTCTGTTCCTCAAACACATAAATATCAGTTTATTCTTTTCTAACACAGGATTCAACACCTTGGAGCAACTTGTGAGTGTGGTACATTCTTCTTTTGTTCCAGTTTGAAATGCACAAACAAACCCGTGTGGTCCAACAATACAAACAGAAACATTACAATACGTTTACAAACATATACTTCACACAAATATTGGTGAAACAAGATAATGTTAAATTGTGCATGTCATCAAGTTGATTTCATATTAGTAATAAACTAGAAACTAGGTGTCTATGTCATAAAAGAAAATCCCCCTTCACCAATGTATTTTAAGGATTTTGTTGTACTTGAGAGACAGGCTGTTTATTATCATTTCCCAAAGTACGTGCGCACGGAGCACGGCAACACCAGGAACATCAATTACAATAGGATGCTCGGAGGATGCCGTCACTATCTGAGACGGTTATATTGCCCTCTTATATACTCGGTTTTATCTTTGGACAAATCTTTATCTCACATTTTGTCCTTTCAACCTAACCAGTTGCAAGCAGTTGGCTCATTTCATTACAGGAATGGTGAAACAAAATAGAGATAAGAGCACGTAATGGTTCACTCCTTAGTCTTGCTCTCACAATGCTCCATTGTGATTACTCAAGGTCAATCATAATCATTTTCTACATGCACTGTTCTAATTGTCCTTTTTCTCAAGCAGCCAGCCAAGAGTAGACTTTGATTATCACCATGCCTGCAAATAACATAAAATGACTTGTAAAAGCAAAACTAATAGAAAAAGGTACGATTCTCGACATCTACACATCGGCTACTAATAACCCAAACTACAAAGGAATTGCATGTTAAGACGATTCCATTCATGTATATGAGGGAAAGAAACAAGGTCAAACACGGACCTTCAAACATGGAGAGACGTGTCTACCTTCACGGTGAAATACAAGACACACAATCACAACACCACTCTTTGGTGACAGCGTAATATCTCTCATCCCGGCCATCGAATCACGTGAGCAAGGCCCGTCAAGCTTCAAGAACTCGGACTGGTCAAGTACTTTGCACAGCGCAGCTCATGTCTGCACCAAAGGACGTAAATGTCACGTCAACCAACGACATAACGACATGTAATGATGTCAAATAAAGAGAGATGCTTACAATTATAATCTTACCCTGAAACTCCAGGAACAAGATCTGCTCTGCAACAACCCATCCGTGCTTGATTAGGAAGCTCTACAACAACCCATCCGTTAATCAGTCCCTCTTTCGGACTCTTCCATTCCACTATGTGAGAGACAAAATTCGTCTTCACCCAACTGTGAGTTCCAAGACATCCACCGGCAACATCAACGATGGTGGTCTTGAAGGCACTCCACAACTCTTCAGGATACCCCAAAGCAAACAGACCCCCCAAATCCACACTCAACCCTCTCATCATTGAGCTTCCCAACATCCAGCCTCGGCTCGAATGGTAACATTCTCCCGGATTTAAACTGCAACTTCAGAGTTGCTACAACAAGCCTGTGTAGGTATTGAGGAACTGAGCACTCTGGTGGACCCTGCAGTTCTGGACAATCCTCCAGTGACCATCAACAAGCTCATGGTCAATCTCCTTTGCCACACCGCCAGTGTTGGAATAGCAAGTCCAGTGATGAGCCTGTGGGCACTGACACCATGAACCAGCCACCCTAAGTCCACGACTTCTTGCAAAGTCAAGGAACCTAGTGATGTTCTGGTTCACAGTTCCAGACCCATGGGGACCAACACACGTCTCACAACCTGGTCAATGGTAGCCGGTCTTCCCTATCAGTGCCAGTTGATGCATTGAAATCCACCAAGACTAGAAGAGTATCTTGCCTGGGACATTGATCAACCACAGACTCGAGCGTGGCGTAGAATGCATCCTTCACGGTGAGATCACTCGCCTCAGTCGGAGCATAAACAGAGACCAGGGAAATGACACCTAAGGAGTGACGAATCCTTCATCTCATAATATGCTCGTTGACCGGTGTTACCTCAATTATCATTGGGGTCAGCTTATTGGACACAGCTACAGCAACTCCTTGGGCATGGTAATCATCAGAGCGACCAGACCAATAATAGGTGTAACCACCCACCATGATCTCGTAACTAACCTGTCTGAACCTCAGGGAGTGCTGCAATACCGATGGTAAAACGCTGGAGCTCAGATGATAACAGAGACAGATGATCATCCTCTCTTACGGATCGGACATTCCAGGCACCCACCCAAAGGGACTGCCTCTGGCTAACCCATGGAGATGTCGTTTGGTGGACAACACATCAGCACCACTCCTCCACACACCACCGCAGTCTGATGCAGGAAGTTTACCCTGTGCTTTTCCTCCCATTACCAAGGAATGGGTGTCCTGACGGCTTTGCCTCAATCCCCTCATTCGGTGAGCTGCCCTGCGAAGGGCAGCAGCACAAAAGGTACTCCCACTGAGTAGGTTTTCAGTTCTCTTTGCATTTGTGGGTTTTGCGGTGGTTTTTTGGCGAAATGAAGTGTTTTACGGTGGCCGGAGTGCAAATCCTGCCACCAACCTCCTAAAAAGGTAACCCAACTGTAGGAGGACGTCCACAGACACAGGTGGGCACTAGATATGGATGGCCGTTCGCTCACAAGGTACTCCACCCTTTGACAGATTTTATTTTTAATCTCTCTGGGTGTCCATATCATACACCCTGCTCACCAGGAAACCTGGTGGGGGAGACGGTTTAGTCCCTGACAACCTGACCATCAAACAGGTTAGTACAGGTTTACCTGATACCTGCAGCAAGTCACAGATCTAATCTGGCCTGACCTGACAATATTTGTGGAGTCCTCCGATTCCTGGACAAAATGCAGTTTCCTCAATATAATATCCTCTTCCGCAAGCGGTAGCCGATTCAGATCACGGGAGAGATCGAGACTCCAAAAGTATCTCGCACCCTTCAGAGCTTGCAATGCCTCTTCAATCCGTGGAAAAGGATTTAAAAACATCCTTACGGATTTTGACATTTGTTGAAAAATAATCCATACAAATTCGAAATTTCGCATCTTTTTCATTGAAACGACAATGGGCGAAACATATGGACTTGATGACTCCCGAATGATACCTTGATTGAGGGACTTCTGCACGTACGTGATAGATCCGGTGGTATCCTACAGTATGTGACCTTCACAGGATGGTCGTCCTTCGCACGATTTTCCGACTCACGAGATCACAATACCAGATATCATCTTCATCCTTGCTGAATGTTGAGCGATACTTTGAAACCTGTTCAAGGTCACCAATATTCATCTTGGAGACAAGTTCCTGTATGTCTTCTTCATTTGATCCATTTTCAACAAGGGTGTCAGATTTAAAGGATGCCGATGTGAGTTATCGATTGGATGTAGATGTCGGGATCACTAAAATTTGCAACCTGCATTGGTATTCTGCCAGTCTCGCCAACGGTGACTGAAGCTGCTCCCGACATTACACCACCGGTTATCTCAGCTGCATAGGAGACGTGACGCTCAAAGAGGGCACAATGTTGACGAAATGATGAAGGTTGGCATGACCACTCGATAACAATGAACGTGTGAGCTGGTTTGGAGGTCAGGTACCATTTGATACATCTTCAGAGCATGAAGTCAAGATGCAAGTCCATGGCTTTCCCCATGCCAAGCTATTGACCCTTTCCCGGTACTTGCCACCATACACGTCCTCCATTGATGCCTGACTGCAAAATATGCTTGATGCAGAAGTGGAAGAATATATTGTGATGAAGAGGAACACATCAGCATGCTGATTCCAGACAGATAATGGAATCGAAGCATTTTAATAGGTTTTTCCAAAGCTTTTAAAAGGAAGAAGGAAGAAGCATTTTCTTTGGTGAAGATGATGAAAAATGATAAAGGAAAACGAGAGATGTACACGATGTACAGGTAGAAACCAAAATAAGATTGCTCCGAGTGAAAGAGTCTTTGGGGTTTTTTTATTTTTTTTGAACAAGGGGGGAATATTGGATAGCGTTGAAAATGCAGAAGGAACAAGAAGTGATAAATAGGAGGACAAAACAACCTCAAAACAGAGATGATGAAGTTCCGGTGATCCGAGAAGGCCGAGGCTGCATGAAAATAAGTAGTAAAAAAATATGGACGTGTAATTTATCATTGGAAATTTTTGATGAAAATACAAACAGCAGATAGGGACGAGAAATCCCAGAAAAACACGAGGGATCCGGTTTGGAAAACTGAACTTTGATTCAGGTTTGAAGGAGTAACTCGCTCTTGGTCTTGGCATCATGAGCCCTGTATTGAGATGGATCTCGGTCTCAGCATCATGATCCCTGTATTGAGATGGATCTTGGTCTCAGCACATTGAGCCCAGCATTGAGGTGGATCTCGGTCTCGACACCATTTAGATGGATCTTGGTCTTGGCACCATGAGCCCAGCATTGAGGTGCATCTCGGTCTCGACACCATTTAGATGGATCTTGGTCTTGGCACCATGAGCCCAGCATTGAGGTGGAGCTTGCTCCCAGCACATTGAGCCATGCATTGAGATGGACCTTGGTCCCAGCACATTGAGCCATGCATTGAGGTGGATCTCGGTCTCGACACCATTTAGATGGATCTTGGTCCCAGCACATTGAGCCATGCATTGTGGTGGATCTCGGTCTCGACACCATTTAGGTGGATTTTGGTCCCAGCATATTGAGCCATGCATTGTGGTGGATCTCGGTCTCCACACCATTTAGGTGGACTTTGGTCCCAGCACATGGAGCCATGCATTGAGATGGATCTCAGTCTCAGCATCATGATCCCTGTATTGAGATGGATCTTGGTCCCAGCACATTGAGCCATGCATTGAGGTGGATCTTGGTCCCAGCACATTGAGCCATGCATTGAGATGGACCTTGGTCCCAGCACATTGAGCCATGCATTGTGGTGGATCTCGGTCTCGACACCATTTAGATGGATCTTGGTCTTGGCACCATGAGCCCAGCATTGAGGTGGATCTTGGTCCCAGCACATTGAGCCATGCATTGAGATGGACCTTGGTCCCAGCACATTGAGCCATGCATTGAGGTGGATCTCGGTCTCGACACCATTTAGGTGGACTTTGGTCCCAGCACATTGAGCCATGTATTGAGATGGATCTCGGTCTCGACACCATTTAGATGGATCTTGGTCTCAGCATCATGAACCCTGCATTGAGATGGACCTTGGTCCCAGCACATTGAGCCAAGCATTGAGGTGGATCTTGGTCTCGACATCATTGAGGTGGATCTCGGTCTCGACACCATTTAGATGGATCTTGGTCTCGGCACCATGAGCCCTGGATTAAGATGGATCTCATCTTAAGCCCCTTCATGGATCCCTGGATTAAGCCCCTTCATGCCACCCCATGCAATTGCATAGGTTTCACGACCCTAACACCGCCTCTGTGTGGGGTGGCATGAAAGGGCGGGAAATCCTGGTGTTGGCTTACAGGACAAGCCTTAAGGTGACTGGCTTAAGATCTTCGGGTCTTCAGTTCGAGGCCCTGTCGTGTGGTTGAAACAACACCAGGTAGTGGGTTGTCTCAGCACGTCGTCCTTCCGTGGCAGGCAAAATGAGTACGACGACCAGCTCATCGATAACAGAGGCACTGCATCAGGGGCCCAGAATATGATGCCGCTCCAAGCTGCATTTCCTCGCGACTTTCTCGTACTTAAACCGAATAATTCGGCGGTGTATTTTTCGAAGCGCTGTGTGGTATGTTTCGTTTGTAAATGTTTGTATTTTTTTTTTAAACTGTAAATTTTTGAATTATCAAATATATAAACGGAGGAGATGTGTAAACTCGATGAAATATTCATTTGGGAGCCGATCGTGTAATAATATTGCCAAGTGTTCGTCTGTAGTTTTTAACGAACCGACATGGCTTGGTGGGGAGCCGCTCTCTGCTGTTTGCGGAGAAGTCTTGACGCAGGTACCACAGGGTTTAGTGATCTATGTTCCTTTTTTCCCCCCCGTGTGGAAGGTATTTCATGTCGCTTGGAAACCTTTTCTGATCAGAGCATTGTCCGCTGAGCGGGGCCTGGACTAGTCGAGCTCAAAATAACCGGGACAGGATTAAGTTTGCGGACAACGCGTCTCCATGGGGAAGGTTCAATGTTAAACGTCGTCTGACTGGTTTCTGAGGTTGGTTGTCTTCCATTGGGCATCATGTCCGCCGTCTTTTAGAACTTTGTCCGCATTGTGTGTTACAATGAAGAAATTCATGAAATGTTGAAGAGCAAACAGCGCGTCAGGATTTGGTCAAAGTGTTTTCGGGTAAAACAAGACTCACCACCCTGATCAGTGTTTTCGGGTAAAACAAGACTCACCACCCTGATCAGTGTTTTCGGGTAACACTCACCACCCTGATCAGTGTTTTCGGGTAAAACAAGACTCACCACCCTGATCAGTGTTTTCGGGTAAAACAAGACTCACCACCCTGATCAGTGTTTTCGGGTAAAACAAGACTCACCACCCTGATCAGTGTTTTCGGGTAAAACAAGACTCACCACCCTGATCAGTGTTTTCGGGTAAAACAAGACTCACCACCCTGATCAGTGTTTTCCGGGTAAAACAAGACTCACCACCCTGATCAGTGTTTTCGGGTAAAACAAGACTCACCACCCTGATCAGTGTTTTCGGGTAAAACAAGACTCACCACCCTGATCAGTGTTTTCGGGTAAAACAAGACTCACCACCCTGATCAGTGTTTTCGGGTAAAACAAGACTCACCACCCTGATCAGTGTTTTCGGGTAAAACAAGACTCACCACCCTGATCAGTGTTTTCGGGTAAAACAAGACTCACCACCCTGATGAGTGTTTTCGGGTCGGACTCACCACCCTGATCAGTGTTTTCGGGTAAAACAAGACTCACCACCCTGATCAGTGTTTTCGGGTAAAACAAGACTCACCACCCTGATCAGTGTTTTCGGGTAAAACAAGACTCACCACCCTGATCAGTGTTTTCGGGTAAAACAAGACTCACCACCCTGATGAGTGTTTTCGGGTCGGACTCACCACCCTGATCAGTGTTTTCGGGTCGGACTCACCACCCTGATCAGTGTTTTCGGGTAAAACAAGACTCACCACCCTGATGAGTGTTTTCGGGTCGGACTCACCACCCTGATCAGTGTTTTCGGGTCTGACTCACCACCCTGATCAGTGTTTTCGGGTCTGACTCACCACCCTGATCAGTGTTTTCGGGTCGGACTCACCACCCTAATCAGTGTTTTCGGGTCGGACTCACCACCCTGATCAGTGTTTTCGGGTCGGACTCACCACCCTGATCAGTGTTTTCGGTTCGGACTCACCACCCTGATCAGTGTTTTCGGGTCGGACTCACCACCCTGATCAGTGTTTTCGGGTCGGACTCACCACCCTGATCAGTGTTTTCGGGTCGGACTCACCACCCTGATCAGTGTTTTCGGGTCGGACTCACCACCCTGATCAGTGTTTTCGGGTAAAACTCACCACCCTGATCAGTGTTTTCGGGTAAAACTCACCACCCTGATCAGTGTTTTCGGGTAACACTCACCACCCTGATCAGTATTTTCGGGTCGGACTCACCACCCTGATCAGTGTTTTCGGGTAAAACTCACCACCCTGATGAGTGTTTTCGGGTCGGACTCACCACCCTGATGAGTGTTTTCGGGTCGGACTCACCACCCTGATGAGTGTTTTCGGGTCGGACTCACCACCCTGATGAGTGTTTTCGGGTCGGACTCACCACCCTGATGAGTGTTTTCGGGTAAAACTCACCACCCTGATGAGTGTTTTCGGGTCGGACTCACCACCCTGATGAGTGTTTTCGGGTCGGACTCACCACCCTGATGAGTGTTTTCGGGTCGGACTCACCACCCTGATGAGTGTTTTCGGGTCGGACTCACCACCCTGATGAGTGTTTTCGGGTCGGACTCACCACCCTGATGAGTGTTTTCGGGTCGGACTCACCACCCTGATGAGTGTTTTCGGGTCGGACTCACCACCCTGATGAGTGTTTTCGGGTCGGACTCACCACCCTGATGAGTGTTTTCGGGTCGGACTCACCACCCTGATGAGTGTTTTCGGGTCGGACTCACCACCCTGATGAGTGTTTTCGGGTCGGACTCACCACCCTGGTCATTTGTCCCGCTTTAATACGAATAATGAAATAATATGGTGAACTGCAAACCGAGCTCCCAGCACCTAACCTCCCCCCCTTTCCCTCTCTGACCAACTGCCCGGAACCCCCCCTTTGCCCTCTCGAGCCGACTACTCAGAGCCCCCCCGTCTTGCTGGGTAGATGGCCCGGAACCCTCCTCCCCTTTCCCTCTCGGACTTACTGCCCGGAACCCCCCTTGCCCTCTCGAGCCGACTGCCCGGAACCCCCCTTGCCCTCTCGAGCCGACTACTCAGAGCCCCCCGTCTTGCTGGGTAGATTGCCCGGAACCCTCCTCCCCTTTCCCTTTCCCTCTTGGACTGACTGCCAGGAACCCCCCTTACCCTCTTGGACCAACTGCCAGGAACTCCCCCCCCCTTTCTCTCTCGGACCGACTGCCAGGAACCCCCCCTTGCCCTTTCGGGCGAACGGCCCGACACCCCCTTGCCCTCTTGGGCGAACTGCTTGTTTGCAGAAAGATGAAGCAAAAGAGTGGATCCACTCAGTTAACCTGTATTTTGTGAGTTTAACCAACACGAGATCGCTTGAGGAATGCGTTTACTCTGTGGTTACCTGCAAGTATTTATCACAATCTCCTCTTGGAAGTGTTATTGAGCAGGTGGATTAAATGTGCACCTGTGAACAATCTCACTCAGTGCTACGATGGATCCACTAAATGGACGAGGTTTCTATGTCTGTCATGTTTTTTTGGTGGAGTTCTATGGGAGCTTTCTAATGTGGAATGTGATGGCCAAAAATGACAGTCATGATCTCCTGAGTTGATTATGCTAATTAACTACAAAGCACTCGGAAGAATTCCCGTGTTTTAAACACATGCCACGTTATGGTGTTCACAGCTTCATGCGGCCTTCTAACTCCAAACTAGACAACAAAAACGATGATAACATTGTTACAAAGCGTATCTCAATTAACACTAATAATCGTATCATTTGGTGGTGATAATAACGAACATGTAACCCCTGCCCTGGCCCATGAACATCTGCTCTTGGTGGAAGACGAGCTCATGCTCAAGCTGTACAGCAGGCAGGTATGGCTACAAGGTCGTGACGACCAATGAAAATTTGTTCCTACGGACCAACGGACCCACTTGTCATTTTAAACAGACGTTGTCTGTCTGTGTCTTTTTTTCATTTCCGATCTGTCTCTGCTTCGCGTAACATTGCCAAGCTTTGGCGGCATAATTGACAATGTCTTACAATTCCGCCGATTATCATTGAAATGTCCTTGCAGCAACTCCATTATTCTCTTCAGTTCCGTTGAACTTCCACCTTCCACCTCCATGCCAGATGATTATTGCATTCTGGTGAGCGGTGCTTCAAGCCCAACCGTCACAGCATTGTTGTTGCTGTCTTTTTATTATTATTATTATTATTATTATTATTATTATTCATTTCATTAATGCCTCCGCCACCGAACGTGAAGGAGGTTATGTTTTCACCCCTTTCTGTTGGATTCGCTATATATATATGTTATATATCCCTTATTGTTGGTGTGTGTGTGTGTGTGTGTGTGTGTGTGTGTGTGTGTGTGTGTGTGTGTGTGTGTGTATGTGTATGTGTATGTGTGTGTGTGTGTGTGTGTGTGTGTGTGTGTGTGTGTGTGTCTGCAACGCGAGGCTCCACAGCACAAACCAGCAAACCGATTATTTTTCAAATGGTAGTCCTTCAAAAATAGGGTGTCTATTTACCGTCATTTTTTATGAGGAGTGCCAGTTGGCAAAATACGCAATAGGAAAAATCTTGCCAGGCAGAGGAACAATTGTATGTGAACCAATACGTCTTGGCAATGAATCTTCGTCGGTGGATCGGTCAGAATGAAAAGTATCGTATCCAGGGCTTTGTATCTAGCCAATCCCTCGTCGCCTACCGGCTTGTCTGTCTGTCTGTCTGTCTGTCTCTCTGTCTGTCTGTTTGTGTACAGGATATCTCAAAAAGTTGTGGACGGATCCGGATGAAATTTTGTTCACAGGTTGGGTGTGTGATGACGAACCGATTCGATTTTGGTGAAGATCCGGATCTGTATCTGATGACTTGAATTTTTAATAGTGTTTCTTCACCATTGAGAGATAGGGTCAAAAACGATATATCAAAAAGTTGCGGACGGATTCAGATGAAACTTGGTGGACAGGTTGGGTGTGGGACAAGGACAAATTGATTCGATTTTAGTGAAGTTCTGAATCTTGATCTGTACATGAGAATTTTTTTTTTAAAGTGATTCTTCACCATTGTGAGATTGGGCCAAAAACGATATAGCGCTGTACAGCATGATATTTCAAAAATGTATTGGGCCCGGTGTGTTCTCGTAGATCAGGCATTACGTGGCGGAGGTATGCGCTTCACCGAGTGCTCTTCTATTCTAGTTTTTCTTTGTTTTAGGGTTGTTATTTGATCCTCCAATCCTATTAAATCCCATGATCCGTCCTTAAAACTGAGATATTTACACTCGGAACTCGATTAAAAAGGTGGCAAATGTGGCCAAAAAGTCGCATGAAAGTGCATTAATTATTTTTGTTTTTATCGATTTATTTTGGTATGCACTTTATAACCAGAATTCAGCTCGAATGAAATGGAAATGGGCCTTGCACAGGCACCTTCCTTAAGTGTAGGGTCACCCTTCCTGTATTAAGCTGTTTTATACCAAGTTGACAAATCTGGAGCTCTCAAGTAACAGTCTTAAAGGTCTGTATTCGTTGTTTGTCGTTAAACGGTGAAGATGTTTCGACCGTACTGGCGTTTGTGTTTGGTGCAGAGAGACGGGCAACATGCATGTTGTCCGCACGGCTGGATGCCAGGCTTTTGTCTCCATCTTCCTCGCAATACAGAGACGGGTGCCTACGTTGGACCCCGGATACGTACCTGGGACCTGCGCGACAACCTGTTCGCTACACGAGCTTCTTTGGCAAATGTGAGTACAACTTGCTGGAGAATGGACACACCTCCTCACTTAAGGCCCGGTCACACCTTGACGTTTTAGCCAACGTATGCCGATTTTTGATTTTTTTTTCTAAAACGCTGGCACACGTTGAATACGTTATGGGTAAGTTTTGATAACATTGAGAGCACGCTGGCATACGTCGTAGTACGTTGCCATACGTCGTTGTACGTTGGCTTTAAACGTTGTACTTTTCGGTTGTCCTCAAATTTTTTCATGCTTGAAATTTCACGACGTATGCCGGCGTATGACTCACACGTTCCGCTACGCTGGCCACAAGTTGTAGGCACGGTCTGCGATCGTTGACAGACGTCAACACATGCTACTTGTAAGTTAATCATAAGTTGAGACACGCCGAGGTAATGTTTAGCGTACCCGAAACTTATTTATAACCTATGATTAACGTGTTGTTGGCACGTTACGCGATCGTTGCCACACGTCGACAGACGTTACTTTTAAGTTACTCATAGGCTGAAAGACGTCGGTATAATGGATCGTCCTTGCGTCAGCGTCCACGGCCACGGCCAGGACACTTATTTGCAGCATTCTTCAAACTTTTCTTCGGCATGACGAGGATGTTCACACTTCGATGTCTAGCTTGGCTATGATTCCAATTGTCCATCGGCAGCGTCTATTTAAAATAGTCGAGTTTGAGCGTTTTAACACGTTCAGAAGAAACACTTCAAATTTCCAAACCCCAGTGTCAAAAAAAAAAACAAAAAAAAAAAAACAAAGGCGAGTGACAGCAATTTAAATCGTTCATTGTAAACAATGAAACTAGCTGAGTGGTACCGTTTAAAAGTCATTGAGTGGAAAAAAATCCAATTGTTGAGCGCAAGCGTCTACTTTCAATAGTGGAGATGCAGCCATTTAAATCGTTGAGTGGCAGCCTATGAACCTACCCGTGGACACGCGGACGCAAGGACGATCCATCATAACCCACACCCTCCCCCTCACACCCACCTACTACTGCCAACATGAACAAACTACTACTAATACTAATACTAATACTGATACTGATACTGATACTGATACTGTTACTGCTGACATGGACATCGACTCAAAAAGGAACTCGAAAACACTGTTGGGTTCCCCTTTTATGAGCAGCATTTTTATATACCAATTCCCAAAACCGCTGGGAACACGTCTTTATATGGCAGTTGTAACCTAGAAACACGTTCATTTATTTTTTTTTGTCGACCGGAAGACGTCATTGGAATACGTCGACATACGTCGATGTGTGTTGGGACTACGTAAAGAATTGGTTCAAAGCACGTCAAACATAAGTTAGAAATAAGTTTCACGTAAAAAAGACATTACCGCGACGTGTTTCGACTTATGAGTAGCTTATAAGTAGCCTTTGTGGACGTGTGTAAGCGTCCACATATCGTGTGTAAAACTTATCCCCATCGCATGCAGAACGTGTGTCATACGCCGAGTACGTCGTAAAATTTTGAACATGTTCAAAATTTCTTGACGTACTCTACTTACTACGACTTATGATAGCGTATTTAGTGTTCTACTCGCGCTTACCAAACTTACCCATACCGTATTCGACGTGCCCCAACGTTTTAGACACACTTTTTGTTACGTCGGCATACGCTGGCAAGATCGCCAAGGTGTGACTGCGATTTTGACCCTTCCATTTCTACGGCAGTTATGATTCGAATCGTTGTGCGTCAGCCTTTTAATAGGCTACGTCACGACATCGTCAGCGATGCGTGCAACGCGCTATGCCTGAGTTAGACTATCGTTGGGCATCGGTTGTGTAGGCCGACAACAGGTTCAGCATTCCTTGGTATAAGTTATCTATAACACAACGAAACGTTCTGTGTAGTTACCAATGCGTTATACATAAGACCAAGTCGCTATGAATACGTCCGAATCTTTAAAAAAAACCATCAAAAGTTCAACGTAAGCCAGCGTTTTACATAAATTTTAACACGTTGCCATCGCTGGCTAAAACGTCAAGGTGTGACCGGGCCTTTAGTTGAGGAAAATCTACAAGGAGTCTTTATGCTGTGATTCATTCCCCCGCACCCTCTCCATGTTCTCCTTTCCTTTTATTAGTAAAAACAGGTGAGTTGAGAATGAATAATGGGTTGGAAAGTAAAAGTGCAGAGGATAGGATAATTTTACCATTTAAAATATAGATGTATATTTACCCTCACCAAAGGATTCAGAGAAGGTATTGCATTTGGGTCCGTTTGTTTGTTTGGCTGTCTGTCTGTCTTTTTTTTGTCCGCACAAAACTTCAGTGTTTTTCTGCAGACTGTATGTGCCCTGCAGAAACCGGGGGGTACAAAGCATGGAAAGGGCAGAGGCTGCAAGACTAGAAAGGAGTCTGTAGAAGAGAGAGACCGAATACTGACCTGTCAGTGATGCCGGAGTGATAGGCCCATAGTCTCATCTTCACCGTGGGTTACTCCAATAATTTTAAAGGCCTTGTTTTCCATGGCGTCAAGCTGAACAATATGTGATGCAGGGGAGTCAGCTCGGATTGGTATGCACTTCTCCATCAAGCTGCAGATGAAAACCTTGGAGGTATATCGGAGTTCAGGTGTGCCAAGGAAGGACTTTGTACGATACAGGATGCCCAGTCGTGACTCTCACCTCTGTCCTATTCTCACCCATGTTCTTTCACTTCCACTCTTCCACTCTCTTTTCCTCCTTTTATTGGTATATCTCACCCCACCCCCTTATCCCAAAGCAGGTCCATGCTGCATCTGCTTGATTTGTCTGTGTTTTTTTTCCACAGTGACTGCTGATCTGCTGTGGAAAGGTGCGCTGGCTGAAAGGTCAACTCGGAAAGGTCGTGGAAAGAGAAGCAAGAAAAAGTATCGAAAAGACCTCAACAAGGGTCAGAGAATTGGAGAGGGTAGGTTTTTGTTGTTGTTTTTCTTTTGTTTTAAATCAGTGTTTCTCAAGGTGGGGTGCACGCCCCACTGCTGGGGCGTGGCAATATTTTGGTGACGCATGAGGATTCAGAATTGATGAATCAATATATGATCGCTTTCACAGCTTTGCGCTTTCACAGCTTTGCACTTTCAAATTTTCAAGTTTGAAGCTGCGACTGATGCCTCATAGCATCATAACTAAAAACTGCTTCACCGCGCCCTTGTTAGCCAATCCGCCGGGAAGGCGTGCCCTTGATCAATTCAACACTGTAACGTCACTATGACTCGCTTTTCATCAAGGGGAATTCCTTGCGCTGCTGCGCGCTCACAGTGGTGATGCGAGCGACGATTCATGCGTAGGAGAGTTTGACTGAAAAATCGGCGAGAAAGGCCGGAAAAACCTGTACCTTTGGCGCTCAACACGCCTACCTCTTCTCCTTCCCGTTTTCACTTCAATAATGGTGACGATTAAACACGCTTGAAATTATAATTAACAAGGTAAGCATGATTCAAAATTTTCATTTTTTTTCTAACTCGGTCAAATTCGATTTGATTCGATTTGATTCGATTTTGGTTTGGACCCAAAGGGTCCGCGAGCTCACTGATAGCTCGCCTAAAACTCGGTCAGGCTTATGGGGCTACTTAATGCAGAAACCACAAAAGGATATCTTGCTATAGTTTTTTTTTTTTGCATCTTTTTTTTTTTAATTTGTGATTATTTTCGACTAAAACCACTGTTTTTTCAAACTTTTGTGGCATTCAAAACATTTTTTTTTATTTTTCCACAGATTTAATTACTCTGTTTAAATCAAAATGAGCAGACCAAGCAAACAAAAAGTTCGTCAATACTCAGCGGAGTTCTTGAAGTTTGGATTTATACCCGCTGTACACGATGAACTTGCACCCTTCTGCTTACTATGCCAACAGACTTTATCGAATGAATCGATGAAAGCCGGTCGTCTTGAAGCTCATTCGAGGGTTAAACATCCCAACCATGTCAATTCAAAATTGGAATATTTTAAATCTCTGAAAGACAAGTTTGAGAATAGATCAAATATCACTTTGCTTTATTTGCTGCTCAAAATGCATCCCTGAATCGTACCCTTGAAGCAACTTATGAAATTTCTCTGCTGATAGCAAAAAATGGGAAGAATCATACGATTGGGGAACAACTTATTAAACCCGCAATATCTGTTTTTCTGAAAACAGTTCTGCAAGAGGATGACAAAGATGTCCAAGCAATGCCACTGAGTCATAGCACAGTCAGCAACAGAATAGATGAGATGGGGCAAGATGTTGAACAACAACCTATTGAGAAGTTGAAATCACGAAAGTTTTCATTACAAATCGATGAATCTACCATACGGGAAAGTGAATCACTGTTATTGGCATATGTGAGATATGTTGACCTGGAAGAGTTTCAAGAAGAGATGCTGTTTTGTGAATCATTAGAAACAACCACTTGTGCAGTTGACATCCACAGCAAACTCAATTATTTGGATGAAAATGAAATCCCAAAAACATTGTATCATGTGCGGCAGATGGTGCACCTGCCATGATTGGTAAAAAGACAGGATGTTTAAAACTAATGAAGGATGACAATCCAAACACGTTGGCTGTGCATTGTGTTATCCACAGAGAAAACTTGGTTACAAAGAATATTTCCCCTGAACTGCATGAGATACTGCATTCTGTGACCAAATGCATCAAATTCCATCAAAGCGAATGCCAAATGTGAACGTCTGTTCAAGAAGTTTTGTGAGGCTAAAAATGCAGAACATTTGAGATTGTTGCTCCACACTGAAGTACGGTGGTTATCAAAGGGAAACTGCCTCAAAAGATTTATGGAACTGTTTGAACCTCTCAGCGAGTTTTGAAGGGCAAACCTGAAATGAATCTCCTGTTGACCACAGACGGCAAAGCTTATGTGAGCTACTTGACGGACATTTTTGAGAAGCTTTGTTCTTTAACCAAGCAGCTCCAAGGAGCCAATGCGACGCTCTGTGATGCAAAAGCAAAGATATTTGGATTTGTGACATTTCTGGATTTGTGCCGATGCAACATATCGTCAAGAAATTTTAGCCAATTCCCTTGGTTGAAAGAATGTGAGGTAACTGACGAGGCAAAGAACGTCATTGTTGACCACTTGAAAATGTTGGTTAATGACTTCAATGACAGATTTCATGATTTGAAAGCAGTGGAGTTCCCTTCTTGGTTGACTGCCATTTCTGGTGGATTTATCTGAAGTACCAGAGCAATACCAAGAGGAGTTATGTGAGTTGCAACAAGGTGAGTCTGTTAAAACTCTTTTCAAGATCAAAGGAACCATGATGTGGCTGTCTGAGGAGAGCGAAAATAAATACCCAAACTCGACTACTTTGGCAAGGGAAGTATTGATAAATTTTCCATCTTATTTAGTCGAATGTGGATTTAGTGTTGTTACTGATTTACTGCAAGCTAAGAGAAATCGACTGGAAATCACGAAACGTTGTGATTTAAGGCTGAAACTGTCAAAATTGGTTCCTCGAATCAAACAAATCTGCAGCCAGCGTCAAGGGCAGGGCTCCCATTGAAGTGAGTAGCAATTGAATAAAATTTGCAATAAAGTTTTAATAAAGCCTTTTGAATACATATGTAGTATATACTGTAGTGTCTCCAGTCATGGTGGGGTGTACGATTTTTTTTTTTTGAAAATCAAAGTGGGGCTTGGGACAAAAAGGTTGAGAAACACTGTTTTAAATGTTTTGCAGACTTTATTTCATAATTATTATTTGGCTTTGTTGAATTTTTCATGCAATTTACAGGGAACAATTCAACATGCAAGCACTTTATTCACACAGACATAGGCACAAAGCACACGTATAGTCAAACAGAATCAGAATGCACATAAAGCAATTGTAAGAAGAAAAACAATAAAGCAACGATGATGCAGAGCTACAACCAACTAAGACCGACACACGGCAACACTTAAACAGTTTTACTTCACCAGACTGGCGCCACACACACATGTTTACACAGAACCCAAAAGAAATGGAAGTCGCGACTTCCCTGAGCGTGTCAAGTCCCTCTCCGACGTCCGTCAACAGGGTCCCGCCTGGCCGCGACTCCGTGCCCGAGCGTAGTAGGCGAGTCCTCTCCTGCGTGCCTCGCGCCTGCACGTGTTGGCCACTCGACGCCACGGACCGAGTGTTCGGCGCTATCCCAGCGCGGATAGAAGGGGGGGGGGGTGGGAAACGTGGATGGCCAAAGCCTGGAGAGGGGAATGGCGGACGCTCCTTCCCGCCAGCGGGGTCTTACAACTGCCGCACAAAAGACCCGGCCAGCGGCCACCAGGACGAGCGAGCCGGAAGACGAGAGCAACCACCAAGCAAGAGCATCCACCAAGCAAGAGCATCCACCAAGCAAGAGCATCCACCAAGCAAGAGCATCTACCAAGCAAGAGCATCTACCAAGCAAGAGCATCTACCAAGCAAGAGCATCTACCAAGCAAGAGCATCTACCAAGCAAGAGCATCTACCAAGCAAGAGCATCTACAAAACTGCTTCCCCCGTCTCTGACTTTTATATCCTCGGGGCTCCGCCCCGTTCTTTGCTCCACCCCCCTTCGAGGCGCTTCGAGAAAGGTCTCGAAGAGGGGCGTTCCTCCTCCCTGGCCGCGTCACACTGCGCATCCACCAATCGAGCACCAGCTGCCCTCCCCTCGCTTCTCTCCCCTCACACCAAGCGCGGAGAAGAATGGCGCGAAAAGCCCACCGAGCGTCCTCGTTGGGTTTTATTTGAAATAAAAGATAGAGAAAGAAAAACGACTGACTCAAAGCGTCGCAGCCTGGATGAATCACATTTATTCCCTCGAAACAACGGGTTTGGGGCTAACTACACGTGTACTTAAGAGATATCTCACCTACGGGACCTTTATGGTGTAATGCGAATTTCAACAACCGTAACAGTATTCACAACCCTCAACTTTTGTCACATTTTGTTGTTGCAGCCTGAATTTAAAATGGTTTAAATTTAATTTTTTTGTTTCCAATCTGCACAAAATACCCCATAATGACAGTGAAAACATGTTTTTCGAAATTTTAACAAATTATTCAAAAATAGAGCTGAAATGTCTTGCGTCAATATGTATTCAACCCCCTAAGTCAATCATTTTGTAGAACTGCATTTGGCAGCGATTAAAGCTTCAGGTCTTCTTGGGTATGTCTGTATCAGTTTTGCACATTTGGATTTGGGGATTTTCTCCTATTCTTCCTCGCAGATTTGCTCAGGCTCTGTCAAGTTGGATGTGGAGCATCGGTGAACAGCAATCCTCAAGTCTTTCCACAGATTCTCAATGGGATTCAAGTCTGTGCCTTGGCTGGGCCACTCAAGGATTTTGATCTTCTTCTTCTGAAGCCATTCCAGTGTTGCTTTGGCCTAATGCTTGCTGTCATTGTCCTGTTGGAATGTAAATCTTTGCTGCAGTCTTCAGTCTTTTGCACTCTGAAGCAGGTTCTCCTCAAGCATTTACCTGTATTTGGCTCCATTCATTGTTCCCTCTATCTTTGCAAGTCTCCTAGTCTCTGCCGCTGAAAAGCATTCCCATGGCATGATGCTACCACCACCATGCTTCACGGTCGGGATGGTGTTGGATGTATGATGAGTTGTACTCAGTTTCCACCAGACGTAGCGCTTTGCATTCGGACCAAAGAGTTCAATTTTTGTTTCATCAGACCACAGATTACATTGCCTCATCCTCTCAGAGTCTTTCACGTGCCTTTTTGCAAACACCAGGCATGCTGTCGCATGCCTTTTTCACAGGAGTGGCTTCCTTCTGGCCACTTTCCCATAAAGCCAAGATTTGTGAAGTGCTGTAGACTGTTGTCTTTCTGGCAGGTTCTCCCATCTCAGCCAAGGAACTCTGTAGTTCTGTCAATGGTTATTGGGTTCTTCAACTCACTGACAAAGGTCTTTCTTGCTCAGTTTGGTCAGACGGCAAGCTCCAGAAAGAGTGAGGAGTTCCATATTCTTTCCATTTCCTTATGATGGAGCTCACTGTGCTCTTGAGCAATTTTGACACTCGAGAAATTGTTTTATACCCTTCCCCAGTTCTATGCCTCCTCACAATTCTATCTCGCAGTTCCTTGAACTTCATGGTGGAGTTTCTGCTCTGACATCCACTGTCAACTGTGGGACCTTATGCAGAAAGATGTGTTTCTTTCGAAATCATGTCCAATCAATTGAATTGGCCACAGGTGGACTCCAATCAAGTTGTCGAGACATCTCAAGGATGATCAAAGGAAATTTGATGCCCCTGAGCTCAATTTGTAGTGTCATAAAAAAGGGGTTGAATACTTATTGATGCAAAATATTTCACCTTTTAATTTTTAATGACTTTGTAAAAATTTCTACAAACATGTTTTCACTTTGTCATTATGGGGTATTTTGTGGAGATCGGTGTTGAGATTTTTTTAAAAAATATAATCCATTTTAAATTCAGGCTGTAACGCAACAAAATGTGACGAAGGTCGAGGGGTGTGAATGCTTTCTGAAGGCATTGTAAATCGATGCACAAAGGTATACTTCCAACAATTCGCTCCACATCATTATTTTGGGTTGTTGTAGTTTTGAGGTTCATGCACACATGACTATGTCGAGACTTTGAAATCTCACATGTTGAAGTTCAGATAATGTCACTTCCATGTCGGTGTCCCATCACCTGTTCATATTTTGCATAACTGAAGTCATCGGTTTGATGTCACAAATTTGAAGAGTTGAAAACTTGTTTTCTGCCTCAGTTTTTATTGATGGCTTTAATAATGGAAAATACTTTTGACTATCTCAAATATGCATTTCAATAAAGTAGACATTATTAAAAAGCTTTTCGACTTGCACTCCTCAGGATAAAACCGCAAGCGGATGAAGAAGGAGCACCAAACTCTCATTGAAAAGTTACGATGTGATGCGCGCAACGTTGATTGGTTGAAAGAAAGAAAGGATGGGATTACCTGATTGGTGGAACCATAGAGCATCATGAATAATGATTAGGTGGAGATGAATCGCCAAAGTACTGGTGGAAACGTAATGCTAATTAGCTGAGGGCTAGTTGGGGGGGATGGGGGTGGTTTTCATGATGACTCAACATTGACTGTGATGCAGTTGTCACACAGAACCACAGTCAACGTTGAGTCATCAGGTCAACCAACCCCATTCTTTGTTGACAGAATTTGTCCGAACTTTATATCTATTTTGACTGTGTGACAACTGTACCACAGTCAATGTTGAGTCATCATGAAAACCACCCCCCCACTCCCCACTAGCCCTCGGCTAATTATTACCATTATGTTTCCGTTGGTACTTTGGTGATTCATCTCTGCTAAATCATTATTCATGATGCTCTATGGTTCCACCAATCAGGTAATCCCATCCTTTCTTTCTTTCAACCAATCAACGTTGAGGACATTACATTGTAACTTTATCAATGAGAGTTTGGTGCTTCTTCTTCATCTGCTTGTGGTTTTCATCCTGAGGAGTGCAAGTCGAAAAGCTTTGATAATGCTTATTTTATTGAAATACATATTTCAATATTGTTGTACTAATCAAATATCTCAAAATAAAAATAATAGCATCTTGATGAAGTAAAATTGATTCTGTACTGTTCAAAACTCCACTCCTTCCTGCTCCCCCAATTAGACACCTCTTTGCCTCCCTATTGTAGCTCCGGTACTTTTCAATTGCAGGCTTTTCCCTCCCACCTCTGATTGTTCACTTGTGAAAACCACTTTGCCCACTATTTTTCCAGGACAGGGTGGTTTTCTATGGCCTGGCCTGAACATACCTGTGGAGAAACCGAAGCCCATAATGGTAGTGCAACGACGAGACCCTGAACAGCAGAAAGAGATCTTCATGGAGATGATACGGCAACGAGACTCGGATGATAAGCGGCGGAAATCACGCATTCGACATGAGCGGGGGTGGACGGGCTCCACCTTCGGTGGCCGCAGCATCGGCTGTCCGGACCCTGGGCCACGTGGAGGTGTGTGCGATACTTTTACAGGCCTTTCCTTTGCTCCAGCCCTAATATTATCAGCACTGGTAGTCATGTGGGATTATTTGGCAAATAAGCTGCCCACAGCACTTTTATTCCGACAATTTGTGGGGTAGAAATTCACAAAAATTTGTATTTATGATCGCCAAATGGCAAGCAGGTGCAAGCGCAGTATCATTTTGGCGCCTTCCCCTGGGGTGGGTCAAAAGGGTGAAATACGAAAAGAAATGCAATTACAGGCACATTTTAAAATGGAACTTTGCAAAGTAAACCCTCCAATATCATCTGCTTGCGGTTTTATACGGATGCAATTTAAATAAATACAGTCCTGGAAAATGTCGGGATAGTTAAAACTGCGATCGTGGAAACCAAGGGCCAGTGGGAAAAGGGGGGTTCGGTTCCTGGACTTCGAGAAAATATCGAGGAAGATCGACAGCAGCAAGAAATACACATTGCACTTGAAATAAACATGTAAGTATACATTAGAATCATGTTAACATTGAAAGAAACATGTAAATAAAATAAATACTGTCTATTCAACAAAACACAAGACTTTAACCTTTGAAAAAAAAAAAATTCAAAATGGCGAAATGGGTGAGGTTAACATATTACGTACTCGTTCGTACTGTTCTCTGCTGTAAATACAAAACACAAGACTTGGCTCGGACATGATGATGCTGTTGTAGGGAGAGGGTGGAAGTTTTCGAAAGACATGGATGTTGAACTTGCAATGGCTGTTGGATCATTGGGAGCACGATAGTTGCCTGCTGCATTTCCCCATCGAAGAAGGGTAAAACGATCCTGAGCTACCGTGACTCAGAGCAGATCTTCCCTGCTCGTACAAGAATGTACGGAATGGCATCCCCTTCCAAAATAATCCCATCTCTTTGGCGTAAAAAAACCTACTCCAGAATAAGTCCCTTCGCCTCGATTCGTTCCATGAACCATGGTTGAACTGGAGCCTTCGGCTCCGGGTGCCTCGTGAATACGTTATTAAATCGGCAATCCAAACATTGAGTGCTTTTTTCCATTTTAAATATGAGGATCATGGGATTGGAATGAGATGTTTGCACTTTTCTGGCAGGAACCCTTGCAGGAATATTTGTCTAGTGTTTACACACAGTTGATTCATTGATCTGGTAATGGCGGCCCACAGGTGCCACACTTTCACTTCTTGCCGACATATCTAACAACTCTACTTCTTCGTACAATGTCATAAATCTTTCTTTGCCTTTTGGCATGATTAATTTTGTCCATCGTTATATATTTGGATGCCATTAACTGTTGTGTGTCCACTAGATATTGTAGATCTAGGGTTACAGGATCTCCGTCTGTCATTTTTTGTTTGATGACGATTCATTATTAAATTTATCTTTGTTCCTGTATGCTGGTCTGATTGCTGCAATTAACGGCGTGTGAGAAACCAGAAAAGACTAGTAATGAGAGGTAATTGTACACGCTGACGCAAACAATGTCTCGTCTCAGCTCAAAAACTGCGATTGGCAGAAATTAAATAACGCGATAACAAAATCAGAACACAACATGTTGCCCGCGATTGCTAGAAGCCTGTGATATTTGAGGGTTTATTGTGTATGCAATCAACATTGGGGGATCCATTAAGTAGTTGATGTTTTAAAAATTTTTTGGATTTCAACCCTGGTCCATGCTCCATGGGTTGGGGACTTAGGGTCACAGGGGTAGAAGTGGAAAAATATTTTAAACTCAAAATTTGATGTTGGATCAATCCTGGTGGAACTATACACCATCTGGTGGTGTTGTTGCAGTCCTTGTACGATGAGCATGTCTGTTGCTTCTTTGCTTTTTTTTTTTTTTCTTTTTTTTTTTGGCAGCTGTTTTCTTTCCTCCGCTTTGCGGTCCAAGAGTCCAAGCAGCTGCTTCACTGTGCCAACTACCCCCAGCACTCTAACCAAAGTTATCCTGCATATTTGTGGATGAAAATCTTCTCGCTCTTGGTACAAATTTGACCTTGCGATCATTTTGGTGGAAGCTCTTCAATTTGATCCCACTTCCTTTGCAGGAGCAGATAGAGGTTGCAACGTAAGGGACATTGCTGTAAAATCTGTGCACAGATGGTTGCTGAGAATTCCATCCTTTGAGCTGAAGGAGCTGTTCCTTATCTCTTTTCACTCTCAACCCACTCTGAGCACAAGCAGTCTTAGTAATGGCACGGAATGGAGGTTGAGCTTTCAGTTTACATGAACAGCGTTTCCCTTGCACAATTCGGCATTGATCATGGCAGACAAAACAGATTATGGCAGCGATGAAAGTGCTGGCCCACATGGGTCAATGCCTTTATCGGAAGGATTTTATATTTGCTTGCTTCACGGCCAGGATTTAAAATTGCAATCCCATGATATTTGCTTACAGGGTAGACCAGTTTGTTTTGTGATAAATTATTTCCTGGCCCAGCCTAGTTCATATCAGCAGTTCTTATCTTAAAATAAACCAAAACACAAGATGCTCAATGCAACTAAAAAAAAAACAAAACAGCCGACTTAGTTATTTTCTTGGCAAGTGCCTCAATGCCGAAAATATTAACAAACAAATATTCAGACACTCATTTTTGTGTTGAGATTAATTCCTCTTGTTGTGTTTAGTTAAACGACTGAATGCCATTGAAAATTCACGCGGTAGGAAACCATCGTTATGACCAAACACTTTGATCGGCACGACCCACCACATGATGAAACGGCATTGTGTTTGTGCACATCTCTACAATCTCGTGACACGTTTATTCATGTTCAGGTGCTCCGTCAAAATTCTTCCACATTGTTGATGGCACAAAGACTGCACGGCATATGTTTCCTTGTATTTACTTCAATTTGCGCGTCATATGTACAATTGCATAATCACGTGGACATAATTTGATGGGTGTGCGAGAAATGCTCAGATTTGCTCACAGTTTAACAATAACTTCTCTCAGAATGGTACGACGTAATGCAAATAAACTCTGGCTGAATCCAAGACGGTCAGGAAATGAAGACAAGAACCTTGACGAGCGAACAAGATGATAAAACTCCACCAGTGTTTCGAATGGGTAAACTGAATCGCAAGTACTGTCGGGCCCCGACTTTCGCGGGGGATGCGTTCCTGAAAAATGCCGCAAATGTTGGGACGTTGCTTTTTTTTAGTATTATTATTATTATATTATATATATATATTTTTTTAACATGGTTTAGGCTTGTGGAAGAGCAATTACACAGAACGAATCGGGACACAACATAAAGGGAAACATCAACAGCAGGACGGGGGCAAAAAGTAGACTGAGACGGACAAACAAGGGATGCAAGTAATGCGAGGTAAGGGAAAACACAAAGGGTGGACAATATGGATGTACAAGCAAAATTGTGTTTGACTAGTTTGTGAATTTGTCAAGGTCTGGGGAGAGGTTGCTGCCTGTGTGTCAGAAGGATGAGAGATATCATGGCACAGAGTGGAGTCCTCAGCAAAAAGATAAAGAGGATTTCCAGAGAGTCGGTGAGATCATTGATGAAGATTGGGAATAATTTGGGGCCTAGAACACTGTCTTGGGGTACTCGAGCCTTGACAGGGAGAGGAAATGAAAGGGTTCTGTTGAGAACTACACATTCATTACGAGAGGGGAGGAGGCCAGGAATCTGAGAGTGGAGTTGGCCTTTGATTCCATAGGAAGACTGTTTGGAGAGCAAGGCGGGATGACAGACTGTATCAAAAGCTTGAGTCCAGTTTGACTGTCCTGATCTCACGTCTGATGATGTTAACTGTGCTGATGGATTCCATGACCTTGTTGATGATTGGAAGTACAGTAAGCTAATTTGGCTATCGTTAAGGGGATCTGTTTTTGCACATTGTAATGTAATGCTGTGATGTCTGATTTCCAATTTCACAGGGAGCTGAAGGAGACCAGTCATGAAGTGGAAAAAATAGAAACAATAGTAATAAAAAAAACAGTATACCCAAATCGTCATCTCCTTGCGCTGATACGGGCATAAGTAATGAAGTGTTGGGATCGCGTGATCAACGCTCGGTCAAAAATGGCACGTCGTCGGCAGACGAGTTGTAATGAATCGAATAATTGATGGAAATGTAGAGTGTAATGGAATGGTGACAAAGCGTGAAGAAATTGCGACGATACAACTTCTTTCAGTTTTGTTCTTCTCTTGCAGTGTTTTGTTGCACCACCAAAGGTGCATGGAGGCTATGTTTTCACCTATGTGTGTTTCTCTGTGAGCAGGATATCTCAAAGAGTTATGGATGGATTCGGACAAAACTTGGTGGACAGGTTAGGCGTGTGACGAGGAGGAATCTATTCGATTTTGGTGAAGATTCGATTCGATACGATAATTTTTTTCGGTGATTCTTCACCATTGAGAGATAGGGTAAAAAACGACATATTGCATAATATCTCAAAAAGTTGTGGACGGATTGTGACAAAACTTGGTGGATGAGTTGGGGAGGTGACAAAAACAAGCCGGATAGATTTTGGTTAAGGTCCGGATACAGATTTCGCCGATTGGTTGGATACAAAACGTAAATTGTTCAGCTTGGCAGAGGTATGCGCTCTACCGAGTGTTATTATAGTTGCATTACATTTGTTGTTGCACACCTGTACTGTGTTGGTGAAAATATTCTTTGCCTCCTTTTGTTGTGAGGTTATTTTGTTTTGTTTTTGATTTGATTTTTTTTTTTTTCTTTCCATTGAATGTAAGTCAAACCATTTTATTTCCTCGACAGAAACCTTCGAAGATTTTGATTCGAGGGTAATTGAGGTAAGAGTAATTAACATGAATTTTAAAAGTGGACTCATCTCTTGGGATGACTGTGTTGGATGAGATACAATAGATTGTGTGTTCGTGACATGTTTTTATGTATTTATTCTCCTTTTGATATGTATAATATAAACTGGTGTTAAAGGTTAATTAAAAATATTTTTTTCTTTTAATTTACATCCTCAGTCCCCATATTTTTTTTTAGGGGGGGGGTGGGGGTCCTTAACCTTAACTGTAAAGGCAATTAAAGATAAGTGCAGAATGCCAAACGTGCATGAAAGGTGGCTTTCCTTGCTGCAAATGGCAGCACATTACCGGTAATGATGGGAACGTTGCCCGTTAGGTGCGAAACGTCTCCCACATGACAGCGAAAGAAGGGAGGACGAAGATGGTTCGAGCGTTTGTGGTGGTTGGAAATGGGAAGGGAGCAGTCGGTAAGCAATTTACCCCATTTCCACTTTTTGAACCCCCTTTTGTCAGAGTAATGATTACACTGTAGTAAACTTGTCATCGCACTTTGTACATGCCGTTCATTGTTCTTGTCCAAGTTTATTTTTGGTGTTTGATATGCCGTTTTGTTTTCCGCTCCTGTAATGAAGTATCGCTTGCTTTTATGTTTGCGATAACTTGTGAAAAATTGTTGCTGTGACGTAAATAAAATAATAACGTGTGATATTGAGTGCACCAGCAGGGGGCATTGCATCGTGAGGCAAGCCTGATCCCCGAGAATACATTAACTTTCAGCATCTGCTTGGGAAGTTACGAATCCCATAGTATCTTTCATACGAGTAAACCCTTGATGTGGAAAACAGAAATTTTAAGTGTTTCAAATAGGTTGAGCACAGTGTTTGCAGATTTCCTTGAAATGTTTTGCAGGTATACATTTTTTTTTTCTTTAGTGATTTCTTTTGTCATTCTTTTTTTTTTTTTTTTCCTCCTCTGATATTTCTCTCTCGGCTCTTAGTCTTCCGACCCTCCGTATCTACTCCAGGATGCACATGCTCTTCCAGTAACCCCCTCCTAGATAACCTTCCTTAATCCAGACTGACTGTACAGTACACCTCATCTCTTATTCCTCATTTCTCCCACCTCTGGAACCACCTTCCAGAGACTGTTCCATCTCGTTATTCCCAAAAAAGGCTTCAAGCAAGCAGTGCACCCTCTCTTGTCATCCTAAATTAGGACCCATCATCTTTATTACCCCTATTAATTATTCCTAACCCAACCGTTTTACATGCTAGTTTCAGTGTTTCCTCTCCTGCTACCCTCCTAACCTCCCCCACCTCCTCCCTTTCTTCTTTTTCTCTTCATTCATTCCTTTAATGTTTTTTTAACTGTCAGTTCTATCTTGCTCTTCCATGAACTTTTCTCCTGCAAAGAAAAGAAAGAAAAAAACATACTTTTGAACATGTGCATTTAGGCATGTATTTATTTGTTTGTGACGTTTTCAGGATTTGCTATTGGAAAGGCTCCAGAGAAAATTGCCGCATTGAGAAAGGTACATGTTGAACATTTGCACTGGAATTTGTTTGCTCGTCGATTTGTATTGCTGTTTGTGGGGACACATAATGTCAATGTTGAAAATTTAGAATAATGGAGCCAGAACCGGGCACGCGCTTAATTAATCGATGACAAATTATCAAGTGCTCAATTTTTCTTTGACCCTTGCCGTTTAAAAGATTTAACAACGTCATCTCAGAAAATGTAAAAATATGCTGAAACTTTACCTTTCATAAAAATCAGTGGCCAGTTGTATACTGGATACCCGTGTCGAAATATTAGAATAACTAATTTCCTATGTCAAACAATTACAATAGTTGACACTTCATGTTGATAAAGGTACAAGTATCTAAATTCGGTTAATGTCTCAGAAAGATTTTAAGGTCTGATGCATGTGTACTGTACTGTACTGAACTGTACTGCACGAATGCGTCTAGCCATGGGAAGGAAGCGCAACGTCTTTGGAACGTGGAAAAATAGAGGTTCAAGGCACTCACCGATGATGGAAAGTCGATCAGGTATCGCCAGCCAAAAACCGGCTGTTTGTGATCCACAGTATCTCACATCTTTAATGAGCTTCGCACGGTCATGGTATCATATCATGCAGGAAGCATTCTGGATGGAAGCGGATCACCACGTCAAGAGATGACAGGAAGTTTGCCAATATTGCAAAGAAGAACCGGTTCCAGTCTACTGAAAACCTTGCTCGCCGGTGAAGCATCCTTGTCTACAACCTACTGGCATCTTTGTAAACTTAGATTTCGCTCCTGGTGCTGACCATGAAGCCTCTCCTGAATGCATCCCAGAGGAGGAGAAGACTGTTGAGAGAGACAGAGACACAGAGAGGAAATAAATAAATAACGGTCCTTGGAACAGTGGTCAACTGTTATATTCACAGCCAAATCAAAATTTTGTATCTCCTTTGGTGACAAGGGACCAGGACTACGGTACCGTCCAAAAGAGACAATCACCCTACCTACCTGCCTACAGTGGAGCGTCAATTTTCCGCAAGGCCAGATGGTATGGGATGGCATGAGTTTCATGGGTGTGGGACCCTGCCTCCTGAATCAGACAGTTAATGCAGTTGTGTAGCAAGACTTGCTGTAGCGTTTCATGATCCCCACTGTTGAGTTATTTGTTGAGGAGACTTCATCTTCCAGCTCAAACCCCAAATGCTTCAGGAACTCGAGGATAAACTCAAGTCCATGTAATCCATCACGATAGATGAATTTGACCGCCTAATCACATCAATGCCCCCCCACAAATAGGCTGTGATGAAAGTGAAAGGAGCACCAACAAAGTATTCAAATGATCTCTCCTGTTTCTTGGCTTAAAACATGAATTATTGTAATTTTGTGGAACGAATAATTGGATTTGCTAATACTGTATTATGAAACTGTTGCCTTGAGTTCAAATGATCATTGTTCTTTGTTTCAACGAGATATTTATGATTTTTTTTTCCTTCGAGAATATTGTTATTTCTTTTGATGTCAGATGGCTAAAGAATAATTGAGCGCTTGATCATTTATCATTGATTTATGAAGCGTGTGCCCTGGTCTTTCCCCGTTGTTCTAATTTTATGAACCATACGTGTGATTATAAAACTGGAATAGGTGCGTGTGTGTTATCACTTGCATGCAGGCATGGTTATCTCCAGACTTGTAAAAGCAAATAAAAGGCAACCTGGTATGGCACAACTAATCCATTCCCTCGAATTTTAATTTGGAAAAAAAACCAAACGTGTTTTCTTCATTTTGTGATTCAACATCCAGACGCGTGGAAGAGTGATGCGAGTGAACTTTTATTCATTTATTCTGTTGGATGTCCAGCTGAACCTTGCCAATGTGGAACTTTCAAAATGACGTATGAATGCTAATTGAGGCCTTTCACGCGTGCACCGTTTGTGTGTTTCCACTGATTCGGGTTGGCTTGCAGGGCACTTTCAACTTGCCCACGCTAGTGCAAAATCTTAAATTCAAATTGTCTTTTAAACAGTATTTTCTGCATTTCAATGATCGAGTGGCAATTTCAAAATGGCTATCCATAATTATTGTTCTTTTCCTAAATACAAATTGGACTCGCCAGAATATAGGAACACGAGGAATATATGTGGATGAGAGGAGTCGGGCTCCTATAATGTCCTGTTAATATAATATTATTTGCTATCGACGGCCGTGGATATCTCTCTCTCTCTCTCTCTCTCTCTCTCTCTCTCTCACGCACACGCACACACACTTCTCCTTTCATAAATAGAGGCAAAAATGAATAGAATTTATCTTGTTGCCCCAGAAACCAAGCAACAACAAAAAGTATATTTATAACGTATATAGTTAAGAAGCACAAAAGGTTTGCATAAAACACATTCTTCGGCCTTTCACCAGCCCATATTGGCAGTAGTTTTTGCAAAACTAACTGTAACATGTCAACTCTTTGGGCGAGTTTATCAGGAAGTTCCCCAACTGTTTAATTGTGGAGAGGCACACCCCTTTCATGCAGGCATCCTTACAAGTACTTTTGGCTTCTTTAACAGTTTTTTTTTCTTTTTAAGTTGTTTCCATCTACAATCCTTATCTGAGAGGCAGGAAATGCATCCAGGCTACGCCGATCTACTTCGTTACTGGGGCTCTCTGCACATGCGCGCCAAGCAATTGGGGCGGAAATATGCCATTTTGAAAGTCCTGTGTTCGAATGGATACTTTGTGGAGATTAAATGAATTGGCAAACAAACTGATTTATGAGACTATACCTTGTCCCCCCTTAAAATGGTGCATGGAGCATAACTTGGTCTGCTAAATATTTTATAGATGGTATGCAAAAAATAGAAATAAGAAAACCCCAAAATGATTGTGGTGTTTACAAAATTCTGCTCATAGTGTTCGCTGTATATGAAATACCAATGGTGACGTGGTACAAAACACACAACAATGCAGTCATTTGGAATAAAACATGCATTTGAACATAGTTTACAAGCCAATACGAGTATTTTGTTTACAACACGATAAGCATGCGGAGAAAATTTGCTTTAAAAGTGCACTATACACATCAAACACAATAGCTTCCAAACCTCAGCACAATAGCCCTTCTCGTACTTGGCCCTTAATGGATCTCATGCAGTGAAATGCATTGTGGAACATCAGGAGCAGTGCTCAAATAAACTGCACTCTCGGCCCACGCAATGTGAAAATGCAATGTGCCCATGAAATGCACTTGGCTTTTAATTGCCATTGAAAAAAAGTGAGCACTTGATATGAGCGTGTTGCTCACTCGTGTGCGACTGTCTTTAAATATAATAAATGAACAAAATGCATTTATTGTCGTACAATAAACTATTTGCATTCTTTGACAAAATGGAAAATGCTCAAAACCTCCCACCTATTGGAACATATGTCCGTGTGTATGTATCATGTACTGTATATGTAGTGGGGTGCAAAAGTAGGATTCCAGCAGGAAATTGATCAATTGAGATGTGATAAAATAAATCGATGTAATATGAATGCAAAAGCACTTTCAAGGGATTTCCATGAACTCTCTTAAGGATATAACAACATTTATTATAATAGGAAAAAAAACATCAAAAATGACTGATTGTGAGACCCAGGAGTTTGAATGACTGAACTTCCTCAAGATGATTGTTAATATAGTAGATAGGAGGGTTTCCCAGACGGTCCTTTTGGAGAGAGATAGTGAGGGTGAGATTTGTCAGGATTGAACGACATATTCCAAGTGTTTGGCAAGCTTGTGATTTTGTTTATTTTATTTTTCTTCGAAGGTCTGAAGAGGGGGACGAGACTGCAGCCTGCCTGTCTGAAGTCTGGAGGGGCAGCAGAGGGTGGAGTCATCAGGAATTAGATAAAGAGGATTATCCAGAGAGATCATTTATGAAGATCAGGAATAGAATTGGGCACAGAACACTGCCTTGGGGTACTCTGGCCTTGACAGGAAGAGGAGATGAAAGGATTCCATTGAGAGGCACACATTGGTGATGAGAGTGGAGGAAGCCAGTAAGCCATGTGTGAAGTTGGCCTTGGATGCCATGCAGGCAGAGAGTTTGGAGAGGAAGGCAGGATGCCAGAATGTATCAAGAGCACGAGATGTCTAGAGAGACTGCCCTGATCTCATGTCTGACATTAAGGGCCTCCATCCATTGTTTGGAGAGTAGAAGCAGCATGTCCAACGTAGGAGTGACCAGGTCTGAAACCAAATTGGTGATCTGAGATGAGGCTGTTTGAGAAAAGAAAGATTTCATATCGACTGCGTTAATTGATTCCATGACTTTGCTGATTGGCAGTGAGCTGATCGGTCTGCGGTTAAGGGGATCCGTTTTTGCACCTTTTACCTCAGTCACTGAAGGTGGACAGAGCTTATGTTTTCACCCTTGTCTGTCTGTGAACAGGATATCTCAAAAAGTTGTGGAGAAGTTGGGTTTGTGCCAAGGACGAAATTATTATATTTTGTTGAAGATCCAGATCTTCACTTAACCCAGCTGGAATTTTTAAAATTGTTCTTCACCATTGACAGATGGGGCCAAAACGATATGTATACAGCACAATATCTCAAAACTCTGTGGGCAGGTTGGGTGTGTGACACGGACTAATCCATTCGATTTTGGTGAAGAGCTTGATGGAGTACTGCTCTCCCATCTTGGCTGGTGCTCCCACCTTTCTCGGCTTCACGCTGCGGAAACCAAGGCATTTAGGATCATTGGTAACTCCCGGGATGAGGCTGAGTCTTTGGGCATCTCGCTCTCTCACCGCAGGCAGGTCTGTGGTCTTTCTGACTTGTACCGTCTCTTCTCCACCCCCCCCGCTCTCTCTGCGATATGCCCCCCCCCCCATATTTCTGCAGAGCGCTCAAGATCTGCCAGCAACCCCCTTCTGGTAAAACAATCAAAACTAGAACTACGTTGTCAATGGCACACCATCGCATATTCCCGCGCGCACTGCTTTGTCCCATTAACGCTTGGTGAAATTTTATCTTGCAAAATGGATTGACTATTCTTTTCTATTTGCTGTGCTTTATGACCAAAGACTTACTATGTTTACTAAATTAGAAATCATTGCAAGCATGACAACATTTCATGAAACATTAATTTAACACTGTCCAGCAATATAGAACTGTGCATCAATTTAATCATAGGAATGAACTGTGTATAATATTAATTATAATTATTCTTTATCAATTAGATAATACAGTAAAACCTGTGACTGTTTGTCACTCATGGGGGCCACATAAGTAAGTTCTTTATAAAATAATTTACCATGTACAATGGTAAATACACTTTAAAGAAAATCAGCCCCCATGACCCCATCCCCTCTGGCCCTGCCCCGAGGGGTCATATCAAAAATCCGACAGTGTTGTGCACTTCCCCATACATATATCTACTATGTCCCAAAGTTTCAAGTTCCTATTTCAAACGGTGTAGGAGTTACAGGGTAAGACGTACGGACGGCGGAGACAATCACAATATTCCTGCTTTTCGAATCAAGAATCACTACTCACCTTCACTCTTTCATTCTTCTTTTTCCCCAATTTTGGAATAAACTCCCACACTCTTCAATCCCACTCTTCCCTCCAGATCTTCAAAACAGCTGTTCAACACCATTTCTTATCTTCCCCCATCCAAAACCATGATCTTTTCTACCCCCGTTAATCCACCCCAAATCCACTTCCTTCAAATTCCCTGCTTTCCTTCCTGAAAGTCCCTGTGGTGTCCATCTTGTTTACCCTGTGTACTCTGCCCCATCCCTCTCCCTTCCGCAAATCTCCTCATGTCTCTGTTCCCCACTGTTTTGTCCTTTCCTCTCCTGCCCCTCTTGTCTCCTGCTCTCCTTGTACGTTCTGTGTGTTCGCTCTCATATGAGCCTCGACGTATGCAAAAAAACCATCTGGACGTGTGAATTTTTTTTTTAATTTCTCAATTGATTCTTCACCATTGAGAGATGGGGCCAAAGATGTTTTGAAGCATGATACTTTTTAAAAGTTGTGGACAAGTCTAAACAAAACGAGGTGAATGGGCTGGTTAAGTGACAAGAACAAGCCGATTTGGTTTTGGTTCAGGTCGACATCCAGATCCGGCCTATGAGTGGGATACAAAATGTAAACTGTTCAGCGTGGTGGAGGTACGCGTTGTACGGAGTGCTGTTCTAGTAGATGTAATTCAGTGATGTTGGCCCATTTCCAAGCAGATGGAATATGACCGAGCGCAAATGACAGGGCAGCGAGAGCAGGTTTTTAGTTCACGTGAGTTGATGCCATCTGGTCCAGAAGCAGAGTCGGAGTCGTGGGTTGACAGAAACTTCTCGACCTTCTCAGGTGGAAAAGACACAATCTCGGAGCATTTTAGTACGACTGGGAAGGATGGGTACCGAGACTGAGGAGATGGGTACACAAGATTTGGAAGCAAACACTGAATTGAGGCATTCAGCCTTTTCACGGGCGGAGTAGGCTGTGGTGCCATTTTAAGAGAGGGAAGGGTTGGAAGGGGAGCACACACCAGAGACATTTAACCAGTTTACTGTGTCTAATGGGTATAAAGCTGTAAATATTGTGTGTAATGTTAAAAAGAACAGTATTTTGTCTTTTTAAGAATGAGAAGCAGAGCTTTGAAACTTCCCTTGGTTCATTTATGTAATGATGGGATTGGTAGTGGTTGTATTGCTCTTTTTGACTCATCATGAGATCAACAAAGTTTTGGTTTGACCTTTTCACTTCCTCACACTGTTGAGTATCTTTTTGTATAATGTGAAAGCATGTCAGAACATGGTACAAGTCGAACAGTATAATTATAGATGCTGTAAGCTTCAATTTAATGAGATAAAATAAATAAATAGAAATCAACAACCTTACAAGATTGTGGATGTATAAAATATTTGATTAAACAACAAAACTATACAGAGGTGTGCATATGGATCCCAGTGAGTGATATATCTTAATGATTGAAAAATGCAAGTCATTCAGAAGTCTTGTTACCGGGCGTAGTGGCGTGCGCCTGTAATCCGGCTACTCTGAGGCTTGGGTTGGAGGATCGCTTGAGGACGGGAGCTCTGCACTAGGCCACGCTATGAGAGGGTGTAGGGTAGCCCGGAATCATGGCGAAATCCAATCCTTATCCCTGTGTCGTAAGAGGCGACCAGGGTTGCGTCAGGAAGGGCATCCAGCGTAAAACCTATGCCAAATCAGTATGCGGATCATAACGGATGATCCGCTGTGGCGACCCCTAACGGGAGCAGCCGAAAGACGAACAACAATTCAGAAGTCTTGTGCTATTGATTACTTGTTAATGAGGGGGAAAATAGACGTGTGAGGCTTGGATGAAGTTTTTTGGGGGGGGCAGAGGAGTCTGTTCAGGGAGTGGATAATGATTCCACATTGTTAAAAGTCAAGTAGGTATGCTCATGAGCACTTAATGCACAAAACAAATATTTAAACTTTTTTATTCTTCTTCTTATTCTTCTTTTTAAGTTAACAAGACCTTTCGAAATTTGAAAATGGTATCATTGTTTCAACTGAAAGTATCCTTGCTAAATTCACACTGTAAGCAGAACATGTTGAAAATTTTGGTTGTCCCAATAACTTTCTTGTTTAATAAAATAATGTGCTTTAGGATTTTAACAACGAAATTATACTTAATAATTATGATTTGCTGGCGATGTCTTCAGTTGTAACTTCAACCAGAAACAAAAAATCAGCTCCTATCTGATCATAAAGCTACTTTGTCAGGTACCAAAACAACACTGAGATACTCTTTCCTGGTAGTGTTGTTATTGTTCATTTACCAGTTTTGATGCTGATTTGCTTTGTTACAGGCGAAGAATATGGCAATCAAGAGGTTGCAGTTTATCGAACGATACAATGACCATACTAGTAAGTATTATTGTGGATTGTGTACCTTCTTGTTACCTCCGCCACCGAAGGTGGATGCAGTTTATTTTTTTTCATCCCTCTTTGTCTGTTTGTTTCTGCTTGTCTGTCTTGAGCAGAATATCTCAAAAAGTTATGGACCGATTTGGACTAAACTTGGTGGCCAGTTTGGGTGTCTGGCAAGGACAAATTGATTTAGATTTTGATTAAGCTCTGGATGCAGATTCAGCCTATCAGTGGGATACAAAACGTAAACTGTTCACCCTGGCGGTGGTATGGACTCCACAGAGTTCCCGTTCTAGTATTTTTTTCAGCTTATCTGGAATTGGAATTGCAGATGACGTATTGTCATCGTGCACCATCCGTCTGTCTCCTATTTCGACTTCTCTGGCCAAACCTCTGGGCCGATCTGGCTGAAATTTGGTGGCAACGTTATGCTCATGACTGGTAACGGAGATTACAAAGCTCGTTCCGGTCACATGACTTTTAAGTAGGTCAAAATGGCAGACAGTAAATTCCTTCAAAAATCTTCTTCTCCAGACCCACCAGTCAGAATGCTACCAAATTTGAGTTAAAACATTAGGCCAGTTTAGGGATGTTAAATTGCAGAGGTCATGCCGATCACGTGACCGGAAGTGCGTCAAAATGCCGGTCCCGTAAGTTCCTTCAAAAATCTTCTCCAGACACATCAGTCAGAATGCTACCAAATTTGAGTTAAAATATTAGGCTCGGGCCTATTAAGCTACAGGTCCAGTGGTCCTATTTTTTTAATTTTTATTGTGTAACTATCAAGATCAACATTTTCTTGAAAGTCCTTGGCCTTTGGGAATTAGAGGGACTACCTGATGACTAACCATCCATGCTATGCCACTGATCACTCACTTCATGTCATGTAGACCATTCTGTGGAGGGAATTGCTGGCCCATCACCTGCATAGCGGAAGACTGGGTTTTGCAATCACTTCTGTGTGTCTGTCCGGGCCGTAACTTTTTACCATTTTTTTTTACCATTTGAGCTTTTGTTATCAAATTTTTAACAAAGCTTTATTATGAGAATATGGAGAACATAAATTAATAATGTTCATTATTATTATTATCATAATTATTCTTCAACCCTTTTTTGCCTTTTTTGCTCTATTATTTTTTTGCTCAGCAACCACTTGTCTGATTGACACAAAATTTTCAGGAATGGAGCGGAATCCCCCCCCCCAAATGGAGAATATTTTAATGATTGTGTTATCATAGGTTGTCATAGATCACTTGGATTTAACGCAAAAAATCAACGCATTATAATCTTTGAAACCGCTGATCGGAAAAATTTGGAATTTGTTCAACTTGCTTTTGTGCTGTTCACATTGTAATATTGATAGTTCTTGTAAGAAGTGCTGTTTTTGTGGTATGGCAGTTTATCATGACATTGTGACAACGTTCCATAAGACAACGATATCTATGAAGAAGAAAAACTACGGTAAAGCTTACATTCTTTTCATTGTACTTGTATATAGAGTGGTCCTTGTTTTTGAAGTTCATATTTTCAACACATACCCCCTCGTTTTGTTCCAAAACATAATGAAATGATTCACACCAATTTTATCCATATTGATTACCATTTAGGAGTTGCTCAATGAAGTTGAAGTTTTACGTCGTTGCTTCTATACTGTATTTGTTTTTGTCCTCTACGTCGATGTGTAGTACAAGTCGAATTGGCGAATTTCCCCATTTTTCATTCCTTCATTCATGAATAGGTCTATTCGGAGTACAAGACAAATCGAAATCGACGACTGGTAGTTAGCAAAACTGCCAGCCATTCAGAACAATAGTGTTATTTCCTCCCTGACACTCACAATAAATGCATCGCTGCTTACAGTACTTCCAGGGTCATGAATTTTAATGAGTTGTTTTATGCATATTACTATCCCCACACTTTTTTGGCGGGAGGGGAAAAAAAAACTGTAATCGGCTCCGTCTGTCCGTCCGTTCGTCATATTTTCTCCTTCTAAACGGTTGGGCAGAAATTCACCAAACTTTGTCATTATCTCCAAATGGCAAGCAGGTGCAAGAGCAGTATTGTTTTGGCCCCACCCCTTAGGGCAAGGTCAAAAGGTCAAATACCAAAAAATGCAATTGGGGGCACATTTTAGTACATTTTGAATGAAACTGTATCTGCAATCAACATTGGGGGATGCATGAAATATGGAACTAATCTTTTGGCTTTGACCCCCAGGTTCATACCCCAGGGGTTGGGGACCTATGGTCAAAACGGGGAACAATTGCAAAATTTGTTATTTGGTCATTCCTGGTGGAACTTTTTGCCATCTTTCAACTTTGCTTTTGGTGGGAAGCGTGAAGATTTGCAATGCCACGCCAGGTGACAGCACTGGCTTGGGTTTTAAATTGGATGTGCATCGTAATCTTCCTGTCAGTACTGTGCTTGCTAGCCATTGTACCGATTGGTTGTGTTTTGAAGCCGTACAATAATTTTGTTAAAATTATAAGTGTTGCAATCGTGTTCTGAATATGAACGACAAATTCATTGAACAGAGAATAGTCATCAAGTTTTTGGTAAAACTAAACGAACGTGGCACGACATTCTCGATAAGTTGAAGCTGGTATACAGAGAAGAGGCAAACTCCAGATCACGTGTTTTTGAGTGGGCCAAGAGGTTTGTGGAAGGGAGAATGGACATGAATGATGACACGCGGTCGGGACGCTGATCCATTGTCAAAACGGATGAGAATGTTGGTTCAATCTGACCAACGGCCAAAACTCCAATGAAAGGAACTCAACCAATGAGCTAAATGGCCGTTCAGACGACTTCAAGGGGTGGTTTGAAGCATGGCAATGATGTTGGCAAGAGCATTTACATTCTCAGGGAGATTACTTTGAAGGTGACCACGAAACATAATGGGTACATTTATTATAAACTTTTCTGTTGCTTTAATCCGGGAACTTTATTGTCGGACCTTGTATGTACTGTATGTACAAGAGCGGACCAAAATGATGTTCAACTTTTTATTTAATGACTTTTTTATTTTTGGTCAATTTTGTTTGTTTTTGTCGGATAATAATAAAAGTAGTTAAAGTTTGGTTTATTATTGTGGAAAAAAAAACAAACAATGCTTCAATAAGCAAGGAGCGATATCATTATTCAGTATAACAACATTCTATCATGCCATTGCATTCCACTGGCCCATGTGATTGGCTAAAATGGAATGGAGGAGTTATTGAAACCAATGTGAATTACAGGGTTTGGTTCCCCCAAGTTTCCATAAAAGAAAATATCTGCATAAAAGGAGAATCTTCAAGGAACTACTGCTGTTTAAATTTGTTACATTGGCCTCCGAAGGAGAGGGCCCAATCTTGAATATGTGTGAGACCAACCGTCTGTGAGCTGCAAGTCCTAGTATACTCATTTCCCCCTCCCTTTACGATTACCCAAACTCTTACCCCTCTCTTACCCAAACCTCATCTCCTTGCATTATGTTTGTTCGTTTTTTTTACTCCTATTACCTTGATCCTTCCTTTTTTCACCTTCTTTTTCTTCCAATAAAGTGCAGACACCTCCAAAAAGTATTATTGCACTGAGGGTTTGCATGAATACAAGCAGGACAGAAAAATCTGTTTTCTTGCTGGGCTATGCAAACCTTGGCTGGTATTTATTTGTGCCAACTTTAAACTTCTCACTGGTAGCACAAACCACAGCCTGAGAAAGAGACTACCAGAGACTGATGGTATCCGGGAAGAATGATCTCACAAGTGTCAGTCCTTGCTGTAGGTTAACGAAGCGTTGACTTGCCTCTTGCTGTAAAGGAAATATTGTCTTTACAATTTTACAGGATGCATAACAGGTTTTTATGGATGTGATGTAGTATTGTGACGTTTGAGAGTCTCCCACTGTTGTTTGATCATAGCAGACACACTCCCATGCTGCTGCCTTTAGTTGTTGGTCACAAACCGAGCTGCTCGTCTTTGCACCAAATCCACCTTGTCCATGTTCCGATGTGTATATGGGTCCCAGGCACAGCTGGCATACTCCACAATGGGTCTTACTTATACTTTGTAGCACAGGTTCTTTATGTGATGTGTGCAGATTCTTACAAAACATTGGAGAAAGCCCAAAGCATTGTG
Organism: Eptatretus burgeri; assembly: GCF_056783735.1. Taxonomy (NCBI): domain Eukaryota; kingdom Metazoa; phylum Chordata; class Myxini; order Myxiniformes; family Myxinidae; genus Eptatretus; species Eptatretus burgeri. The sequence goes on along the minus strand of NC_140975.1, from coordinate 61,524,184 downwards.
GCATTTGTTATGGAACTTGCATACTTGTTCCAGGAGAGGTCAGGAGATGGCTGCACTCCGAGATACCTGGCTGACATTGCCACCTCCAGCGGTTGAATGTCGACCTGGGCCCGGTTGCTCAAAGCATCGTTAAATTTAATGATCGATTAGGCTTAATCGATCATTAAATTCCTTAACGATAGATTAGCAAATGACAGGATTTAACAGGGTTGCTCAAAGATTAAGAGGGATTTAATCGATCGTTAAAGTTAACGATAGCTTTGAGCAACAGCATTAAACCCATCGTTAATTTAACGATGGGTTTAATCGACCGTTAGGCTAATGATAGGTTTAACGATGCTTTGAGCAACTGGGCCCTGGAAGACAAACTCGACTCGTTTCTGTCACCTGGTGACTTATAACTTGTTATTTATTTGGGCGGAACTGAATGAGCAATCTCATTTCCCATTTTTTCAGAGCATTAAGGTCTTGTTGGAGTGCCTTAGCATCGTCAATGTAGTTAAAACACTATATTCATGGCAGTTGTCAGCAAAAACACAAACTTTGGAGTCCTTGGATGTGCAATAAAAGATGTCGTTAATGGAAGCTGGGCTCCGAGGGCAGTAGCTTGAAATATGCCAGATATCACAGAAACCCTTTCTGAGGTGCAACATTAAAGGATTACCTGCTGTTTTCTGCCTTTCAAGAATGATGAAATCCATTGAAGGAGGTTTCCTTGGACACCATGGTGGTCGCTGATCAAGCTTGTGTAGTAAGTGATGAGGGGAGACGTCAAATGTTGTAGAGAGGTCAAGCAGAATCAGGCCTGTTTGAAGACCAGCATCAAGGTTGTGTGCAAGGTCATCTGTGGTATTTGGGATTCATGTGAGTGACCTTTTCTGAAGCCATGTTGAAGGTTGCATAGGACATTGCCTCTCAAGATGTTGTATGATAGAGCTATGGATGATGTGTTATAATATCTTGCAACAGATTAATGTGAGAGAAATGGGGCTGTAATTGCCTGGTTTGTTCCTATCTCATTTCTGGAAAGAAAATCTCATTTGTGAAACCAGTAAGGGACTAATAGGTACTCCAGGCTTGACAGAGTTTTTCGGCAGGGGCTGCTCGCAGCTGATGTTGATCACTGCAAAGCATTCGATTCAGTGAATCGGGATGCCCTCTAGAGGATTCTTCATCTTCGTGAGGTGCCACCAAGACCGATCAAGCTGATGTCTGAACTATACTCTGGTACTTAGTGCTGTGAGATGTGGTGCTACAATCTCCAACTTATTTCAAATTGTTACTGGAGTTTGTCAGGAGTGTGTACTGGCCCCCACACTTTTCAGCTCTTGTATGGACTGGATTCTGGGGAGGATGTCAGAGAGATCAAGCTGTGGTGCATCATTTAGGGAATGTCAAGATCTCTGACCTTGATTTCGCAGATGATGCAGTCATCTTTGCGGAGAATCTGGATATCATTTTGGGGGCCCTTGAGGTTCTGAATGAGGAATCGGAGCCGCTGGTATTATGGGTTTCCTGGGTCAAAACTAAGATCCAGGCTTTCAATGACATCTTGGATGCTGCTATCTTGTCTGTACCCGTTTGTGGCGAGGTTGTTGAGGTCACGGAGAGATTCACTTACTTGGCATTGATATTCATGTCTTTGCTAGCTGTGAGCCAGAGGTCAATGGACATCTTGGTTGGGCCTGGGGAGTGATGGATTCACTGGATCATGGGGTGTGGCCGCTGTTGGTACCTGTGCGGCAGGACGAAAGTCCGAGTCTTCAGATCCTTGGTTCTTCCATTCTTGCTCTATGGATGTGAGACTTGGACTCTGACCAGGGATCTGAGTTGGAGACTCAGTTCCTTTCATACCAGGTCTTTTTGGAGAATCCTTGGCTATCGCTGGTTGGACTTTGTGTCAAACGAGCGGTTTCTGAGAGAGACTCAAATGAGATTTGTTGCCTGCACAGTCCCTTGAGCATCAGCTGTGGTTCTATGGACATGTGGTTCGTTTTCCTGACACTGATCCTGCTCACCTGATTCTCTCGGTGAGGAAGACTCATGAGTGGAGGAGGCCAGTGGGCCAACCACATGCCTCGTGGTTGCAGAAGGTTGATCAGCATCTCAAGGGGATGGGAATGGGCCAGGCATCTTCCTGGTGGATTGCTTGATGGAGGCCCCTGGAGTACCGGCGGAAAGTGGACGCAGCGACACGCTGCACTGGCGCATGTTACCATATCTGAGATGACCTGACCTGACCTTTTCTTAAAAATGGGTGTTGTATTTGCTTCTTTCCATGCATCAGGCACAACACTACTACGAGCAATGCCTGGAAGTGGATAGTTAGCATCGGCCCCAGGTACTCTTCTTATGTCTTCAGCAGGCATGCATGTATCTCATTTGGCCCAAACGCTTTATGTTGGTTCAACTTTTTCAGGAGTTTGACAGCTACAATTGCATGTAACCTCTAAATTAGCCATGGTAGGATGGTCTTGATCACTAAGGCTAGGCAAGACCGTGGGTTGCTCGTCTTTATTAAAGACCTAGCTGTCTTGTCACATATCTTGCTGGATGTAAACTCCAGGAGCGCTTTGGGTTTGACTTCAGGTCAGGGCATATATTGTTGAAATTTCTGTATGCTCCTCCACAGGCTATCTGCATATATTTTTTTCTTTAACGAATTTTAACGAGACCAGAGTCGAGCCGTTCTCCTGCCATGCCAGGAACTAGCTTTGTTGTTGTCTAGCTTTGTTTCATTATTTATCCTCTTGAAGCTGTTTCACAATGACTACCCACATCTCATTTGTGTCAGTGTTGTCATAATTTGCAATATAGCCATCTAGCATGTCCTGTGCCGCTTGTTGGATGAAACCAATGTCGGCCTTTTCCCATAGATAGATTTTCCTTCTGGTTGGTTTATAATAGATGGCTTTGAAGTTTGTATTGATGAACACAATTTCATGATCACTGATGCTGGGTGTTGGTGGACACTTGTTTACACAAGAGGGCCAATTTAGTTATGAAGAGGAATAGGGTGTTATTTTCTCCTGTACCACATTGGACAATTCGCCCAAAATCACAGTCCATCATAACAGCCAATGGATGCTCATTTAGGGCTTGTGGGTGCTGGTGACCATTGATTGTAAAAAGAGACCAGTTGATGAATGGCAAGTTGAGGTCGTCACCCATCAATATTGATGAATTATTATGCTCGTTAATGAGACTAGCAGAGTACACGCCCTATGGGTGATCTTGTTCCAAGTACGCAACACGTTCTTCTGACGCATACCTTTATTTGGGTGGTGTATAGGCAACTGACAGCTCTGTATATGCCAAAATAAAATGGCCTGGGTTACTTGCACGAAGCAAAAACATACCTACTGCTTATAATTCAAAACACCTCACTGCACTGGAAAATGTGAGGACAGAAATACTGTACTGTAAATGATGAGACTTTTAATACCCTCCCCTCACCTGGAGGCAGTGCTGCATGATGCACATTTACATACAGAATTTGTGTCCCTCCCCCTTCTCCTGCCATGGCAGGAACTATCTTTGTTGTTGGCTCGCTGTTTGATTATCCTTTTGATGCTTGTTACCCAGGGCTGGGTACCCCCCCCCCCTCACCAGACCACAGACAAAGATAAAAACACCCCTATACATTAAATGGGGTCATGCTGATCCTACGTAGCAAGTCTGGATGTAATCAGCCCAGAACTGTTGTCGGAGTAGTGTGACAAACACCAGCCCGTGACTTATCGTGAGGATTCTGGGTTGCGCTGCAAAGTTTATCAATGTAGGCTTTATTTAGTTGGTCAATAAACACCCTATAATGATAGTCGCACTTATTGAACTTCACCTGAACAAACTGGGCTTCACAATTATCTGCGGTGTGGAGGAGTTTACCTTTCAATCCCTCTCCAATAACGAGTACAATGTCACCACAACTGTCTTCTCTGTCCTTCCTTAACACCTCAAGTCCAAGGTCAGATGGGAATATTTCACCATTAGTAACTTTGGCTGAACCACATTTCATTGAGAACAGTGAATTGCTTTGCAATACATGCTCCCCGACCGATGTGATATTTTCTCAGTCCAAAAAGGGCATAACTCTGAAAAAATTGACGAAACGCCCTGAGAATTAAATTTGTTCTGTAACTTGTCATATTAAAGGCATGTACTTTCAGTTGAAAGTTTCATGTTAAAGGGTTAGCCGATTAGATGTCGGTTAAAGTCCAGATGCAGATCCGGCCTATCGGTGAGATACAAAATGTAACCTGTTCAGCCTGGCGGAGGTATGCGCTCTACCGAGTGCTATTCAAGTAGTCCATCGATCAACAGTCCAGTTATGGATACTTTGACAGTTTCTCAGAAGAACTTCAGCATTTGGGGATGTTGTTGCATTTGGCGGACCGATCGTGCTTTGCAATGGGTCACGATCAGCACTTGCGTTCATATTCTGTGAATCCTAATCTGGGTCATTGTCAATAGTTATGGATCCGAAAAAGCTTGACAAGAGCTTCAAGACCACAACCAGTGCAGTACTGGGAGATGCCAGGCTTGCAAAGGTAGGAGTAAACAGACGTGCTCCTAGATACACTCTTTATGGCACCAACAGTCAGTCTGAGCAAGCAACAGTTCATGTCTTCAATCTCACTTCTTTACTACAGATGCCACATGGGTATGTGGGTTTGTATGGCATTTTCAATTAGGTTTTCACCATGGCCTACATGTCAACATGATGATTGTCATAAGTGTCCACAAAGGTGTCTACACCTGCAATATCAGATTTTTTTTTAAAGACCTCAAGACAAAGTCTTGGTTCGAAAATTACAATTTTGCAGAGAAAGCGACAGCCTAAAAACTACATCCAAATCCAGCTTTATTTGGTTTCCATGTTCATTTGGGATTCACTCGTCATGATTTGACATGAAATGGCAGAGAAAATTTATTCTTGCTCGGCAGAACGTTAAATAAAACTTTCTCTCCGTGAATCCGCCATAGATTTTGGTCCCTTAGCCTCCTGCATGAAACCCAGGCCCAAGGCCTACATCACTCAGTTCCTGCCCAACTTGGACTGATGATTACTAAGGCCTAGGTCACATTTGCCACGGTGGCCGTGGGGTCTCCAAAATCTGCGGCCACTAGCAATTCTACAGCGGCCACAGTATTTCCACGGTCACACAATGTAGCAGTCACATATGTTTTTATTTTTCGGGTAGCCGCACGGCGTGTTTATAAATTGTGGAGACCGAAAATGTGGGGGTGCCGTACGGTCTTTGATTTGATGTCGCACGGTGACCTTAGGGCGTCTCTGTGGCAGAAATATAATTTTCAAGGCAGACACAAGGTGCCCGCAAGGCGACCGCAGGGGGGCCTAAGGCGAACGTGCGGCCAGACGGACGGTAACGATTGGGTATATATACCAGTCCTTTTTTTTACTGAAATAAAAATATACCAGTATATATATATATATATATATATATATATATATATATATATATATATATATATATATATATATATATATATATATATATATATATATATATATATATATATATATATATATATATATATATAACTGAATATGCTATAACTATAATATACCGTGGTGCCCCAGAATCCGAATGGCCAAGCTGTTTGAACAAATTGGAATCCGAACAATTTTTTCGAGAAAGTTTGGCCCAAAAAACCCAATATATTTTAAAAAACCGAACACAACGTAGTGTTCATGTTTGTTCACGTGTCTCCCCCACCTGTTTGAGCCGCATCTTCGCGCTTTGTTCATTCAGTTTGTCGGTGGAAGTACTCAGTCACATTTGCTCTACGGCGAGGATAAGGCGGCCGTACGCCCTCTGAATTGACAGAAACGTGCGGCGGCCGCAGAGAAACTGAGGTGGCCTTCTGGTGGCCCTACGCCGTTTGGCTATATTTTACAGGCCGTATGGGCGCTGTGGAATTATAACTGCGGAGTTATAACTTTTTTCATTTCTACACTCGCCGTAGCAATTCGACAAAGCCAAGCTATGACGTCGATGTGTTCCACGTCGACCGTACGTAGGGCGTACGGTGGGCTTGCGTTTTCCGTGCGGCTTCCGGAAGCTCTTCTTAATGAAAAATGAATTTTCCCAACCCCCCAAAAATTACGGCACCCCCACGTTTTCGGTCTCCACAATTTATAAACACGCCGTGTGGCTACCCGAAAAATAAAAACATGTGTGACTGCCACATTGTGTGACCGTGGAAATACTGCGGTCGCTTTATAATTGCGAGTGTCCGTACATTTTGTAGACCCTCCGGCCACCGAACCAAATGTGACTTAGGCCTTACCTCGTGTTTTCACCTTCATTTTTTTTTAATCCACTTGTGTTTTAATTATAATTAACAAAAAAAGCAATCCGATCACGTGGTGTGACGGACTGTCGGGCAAGGATTGAATTTCACAGCAAAACCGGTTGTAATTTTTAATATCCATGATTACGTCAGCCCGATGCGTTTGATGAAAGTGATTGTGGTTCTGGGGGCATCATGTTTGATGAGTTGCCCTGGGGGCAGCGCTCTCGCAGAGTGCGCGAGCGATCGAAACCCAGGCCGGAGCTCGAGCTTGTGTGGGCCTTTGGATGTGGCGATTGTACCAGTTTACATACAATACACCGCCACCGAAGGTCATTTACTCATCCTATTTACCTTAAACGTGGGGAATTTCAGTTTAAAGTGTCTTGAAAGTGGGTTTTCTTTGGGTCCACGAACAGATTAATTCACTTTCCATTATTTCTTATTGGGAAAATAGTTTTGGAATCCGAACTTTTTGCAATCCGAACAGCCTCCTGGAACGAATTAAATTCGGATTCTGGGGGCACCACTATGTATAGGCAAACACCTATACTCCGATGTCTGGCGGTAGCACACGGTCGACACAGACTGCCACGGAGGCCGTACATAGGTGCACGGCGGGCGTAGGGGCACCGTGCGTCGACCTTGCGTTGCCCACAGGTAGTCACACAGACCGCAAGGCCACCGTACGGCGACCGTGTAAATAGTGCGGCCACCGTAAATTTTTGGGGGTTGAGAAAATGCATTTTTCATTGAGAAGAGCTTACGGCAGCCGCACGAATAACGCAAGCCCTATGTATGGTCAACGTGGAATACATCTACGTCATAGCTTGGCTTGTCTAATTGCTACGGCGAGCGTAGAAATGAAAAAAAGTTATAACTCCGCGATTTCATTCCACGGCGACCCTACGGCCTGTAAAATATAGCCAAATGGCATAGGGCCACCCTAAGGCCACCTCATTTTCTCTGTGGCCGCCGCACGTTTCTGTCAATTCAGAGGGCGTACGGCCGCCTTATCCTCCCCGTTGAGCAAATGTGACTGAGGCCTAAATAATATAAGCTCAAAGTATTGGCCCCTGGACCGGCTATTTTTTTCAAAGCTGTTGAAGCTCGTGTAATTGCATACCTGCCAACCTTTTTGGAATGAAAATCGTTAGATTTTTGCGCGACATTGTCGCGCGTCGCTAGGGGGGTCCGGGGGCATGCCCCCCCGGAACATTTTGGAAAAAATGGTGCACTCTCCTGCATTTTAGACCACTTTATAGCCTCAATAAAATCAACTATTTACCACAGCAAAATCTGGCCGACTTGTCAAATTTATTATGTGCAACAAGTAACAGCTTCCAAAATAATTACACTGGCACATCAATACATGACATTTTTGAAACAAGTCACAAAAATGGCAAACTAGTGCATTTTCCTGCATTTAGACCACACAATTTCCTCAATAAAAACTACATATTTACCACAGAATCAGATGCATGACACAAGTGTACTGTATGTAGCCACTTCAAAAATGATTACACTGATATTTCACTGTGTATCTTCAAACGAACTACATGTATACATGTGCCATGTATATAGGTGTGCAGTTCATGCCAGTCACTCTGATGTTCTGCAGTTCATGTTTTATAACCAGTGATTCAGTGCACTCATGACCCAAGTTTATACAATAATGTACAAAAATAAATGTGAGCACAGTAATACAGTCCACTGATAATTTACAATGTGACCTTACAACATCAAAATGTGTAAAGTTCACTGGGACTGTGGGACTCATTCTGTAAACGTCCAGAGCTTCACTAATTATTGAGTGCCTGGAAGGTGGCAGATTTAGCTGTTTTCAGGAGCTCCTCTGATGGTTTCCAGTGACAACAAGTGCAGCCATCTTTCTTAAAGATATTGATCTTGGCTGCCAATAGCCCACACAGTGTGTTGCGGATACCATAGTCCTGCACAGCTCACAGAACGCGTGCTTCGTACCTTTCCGCGATGCCTTGATCCACGAATGTTCTTTTGTCCAGTCGTCCTTGAAAACATTGTCGTACCGCAAAGGTGGCTTTTTCTTTTCAGGCGTGTCCATTGTGATTGTTGTGAAAGCATCCACGTGAAAAATGGCTTTGTTGTTGTCCACCCGACCGTGTGACGCTAGCGACACCAGGCGGTTACGCGCTTCTGCTATCACTAAACTAAGGGTGGATAATCAGATTTAACGATAGCAGACGCGTGTAACGGTGTAAACGCGCGCATAGACGACGGAAAAACGTAAACTACAAGGTACTGTACAGTATGGTATTCTGTAACTCGGATAAAAAAAAATTTTCCCCTGAATTTTAAAAACTGGTCGATGAAGCAAGTAAAATCGGTAGGGTTGGCAGGAAGGTAATTGATTCACCTGCGAGCAGTCTTGGATCCTGCTCAAACCTTTTATTTGATTGGCCTGTTAAACGTGACGAGTGTTCAAACGGCTTGTCTGGTAGAGTTCCCTCACTCTGTAACATCAGCAAACCAATGGTGTCGTCCAACTTGGGTGGGATTTTGGAGACGCTTGCCTTTGAGATTGAGGCTTTGACCCACAGGTAGACAACTATTTTTCTGCAGATCCATGTTTTCACATTTCTCATGATATGTGTATATATATATATATATATATATATATATATATATATATATATATATTTCTTCTTCTTCTTTCGGCTGCTCCCGTGAGGGGTCGCCACAGCGGATCATCCGTATGATCCGCATAGTGATTTGGCACATGTTTTACGCCGGATGCCCTTCCTGACGCAACCCTGGTCGCCTCTTACGATACAGGGATAAGGTACACCTATTTTAACCAGGGTATACACCGGCCCAGTATACTGGTACTCATTTCACCGACCTCGGAAGGATGACAGGCTGAGTCAACCCCCTGGTGTATTAATTCAGTGGCCCAACGGGGCTTGAACTCAGGACCTCTTGGATCCCAAGCCGCTGCCCTAACCACTGCGCCAACACCAGGCTATATATATATATATATATATATATATATATATATATATATATATATGTATGTATATATATGTATGTATATATATATATGTATGTATATATATGTATATATGTATATATATGTATATATATGTATATATATATATATGTGTGTATATATATATATATATATGTATATATATATATATATGTATATATATATATATATATATATATATATATATATATATATATATGTATATATATATATATATACTTGTGCGGGCCCCTAAGTGCGTGCCAATATGTGCAGCTTCGTTCCTTCACTCTCTTAAACGACGACTGGATTGGGGCATTGTTTCAATTAGATCGGACCAACCGTATCATAAATGGCCATAACTTGGGAAACACCTGGGAAACATACTCAGGTCCCCAGCGTCAATTGTGACGTCATATCAAACGAAGAAGAAGAATTGTGACGGTACTCTCTCTCCCCGCCTTCTCTCCCCCCCTTCTCTCTCCCCCCTCTCTCACCCCTAGTCTCGCCCCTCCTCTCTCCTTTCTCTCTCTCTCGCCCCCTTCTCTCTCTCCCCCTCCCTCTCCTCCCCCTCTCCTCCCCCTCTCCTGCCCCCTCTCTCTGCCCCCTCTCTCGCCCCTCTCCTCTCTCCCCCCCTCCTCTGTAAATGTATTCACAAATGTCTACCAAACACAACAATTAACTCAAACCGAGGGAAAAAACAGCTTTCAAACACTTGGGAAACAGCTGAAACGGATGAAGAACAATATCAAACCTTGAAAAGGCACATACTCAGGTCCCCAGCGTCGATTGTGACGTCATACCAAACGAAGAAGAAGAATTGTGACGTCAATCGTGCAAAAAAAAAAACAATAAATAAATAAACATAAATTGTGACGTCATTCGTGATGTCATAGTACCGTGTCCTGTCATTGATTGACAGACGTTATTGGTTGACAGACAATATATGTCGTTATTGGTTCACAGACATTGGTCATTTTATCACGTTATTCTTTTTATTACTGCCAATTATTGCGCTATCATTATTATTGTTATTATTAATATGCTGTTATCATTATTCTGAGATATCTTTGGGAAAAATGGCATGATAAGGTGGAACGACACTTCAGCTGCGATATATATACACCTTTCCAACACTGAAAAAAGCAATAAAAATGGCCGTAACTTGGGAACCGCTCGTCTGATTGATATCAAACCTTGAAAAGGCACATCCGCGGGTCCCCAACAATATTCCTGGCAAGTTTCAATCAGATCGGACTGGTGGTTGTCGAGAAACGGCGGTCGCAGACAGACACATTCATACAGACACACACAGATTGCTGGAATTATATATATATATATATATATATATATATATATATATATATATATATATATATATATATATATATATATATATATATTGTTTTTTTTTTTAAAGAGAAAAACCTATCTCGGATAATGTGCAGTTGTGATTTGGTTTGTCTTTTATTGGGTTGCAGGTTATGGGCTGCATTGTCATCGAGCCATCATTACGATATGTAAACTGATCGGTATCAGGGATCTGTACGCGAAAGTGGTTGGTTCAACTACCCTCATCAACGTTGCAAAGGCATTTTTTCGTGGTCTACAGCAACAGGTAGGAAGAAGAATTTTGCTTTCATGTACCATATGTGCATGTTTATCGATGTCGTTCCCCATGGGCACCATTATCAATGATGCTCTCACACTCACATAATGGAAGGAAGCATCCTTTTGGTTTTGAATCTCTAAGCGTGGGTGTTCATTTAATTCCAACAATTTTGTGAATTGAAGAAAGTGTAATATTCTTTTCTGAGTTTATTTTCGACCTGAAACATCTTAAAATGGCATTTGGTCATGAACCTTGGGTGCATGTGGGCTGCTCAGGAGACTCACCAAATGCTTGCTGACCACAAGGGCCTCCACGTGGTGGAGATGCGCAAGGAGTGCGGCCCATTGCCTATTTTGGTGGCTAGCCCAACGGGGCCTCTGTCGGAGGATCCAGAGCCAGAAGAGTTGGTATCCAGTCGTCCGCTGCTCTGGCATGAAGTGAAAGCTGCTCACAAACTCGGTCCCTCAACTTGGTCCAAATTGAAACGTACACCATTTTAGCATGGTCTTCTTGAGAGCTTATCCACAATTGTCTGGTATAACTACGAGCGCATGAAGATTATTTGATGGAACGTTAAAAAAATATGATTTCTCAGTCGATGTCCTATGCTGGTGTGTCCATCTTGTCTAACTTTTCCATGCCGTTCATGTAATTTCATTTCAAAGCTCTTCCGAGTCTTTATTCATTGTAAAATTTAAAATATTGCTGAACATTCGGAGGCCTTTTGGGAGTTACGGAAGTGAACGTACTGTTGACTTGAATGACTAGTTTTTGCCATTATTGAATTGTCACATCTGCACTTCTGACAAGGTTATGATTTTACCCATCCCCCACCCCCAACGCTCCAGTTTTATCATGTCGATGTGCGATGACGAGTTGCTTATTAAAAAGTTCTTCTTTCTAAATGTTCCAATGTGAATAACTTTCCTCCTTCATTGCATGTTCTCTGATTTATTTATCAACATTCATTTCAAGTATTCTTTTAGAAAATTTTTTTGCTGGCAAAATATATTCATTCATTTCCCATGTGTGAATGTTTATCCCCATGCTTTTTGGGGGGGAAAAAAGGGGGGGGGGATTTTTTTGTATTTTTTTTTGTTTACATTGGCGAGGCTCATATGAGAGCAAAACAATGCACAACAAGGGGGGCAGGAGACGGGTGGGAGAGGGAAGGACAAAACAGTGGGGGAACAGAGATATGAGATCTGTGGAAGGGAGAGGGATGGGGTGGGGAACACTGGGTAAACAAGATGGACATTACAGTGACTTTCATGACCTTACACGACAGGGAACTTTCGGGAAGGAAAGCAGGGAATTTGAAGGAGGTGGGTTTGGGATGGATTAACGGAAGTAGAAAAGATCGTGGTTTTTGGAAGGGGGACGATAATAGATGGTGGTGAACAACTGTTTTGAAGACCTGGAGGGAAGAATGGGATTGAACACATTGTGGGAGTTTATTCCAAAGGCAGTAAAAAGAGGAATGAAAGAGTGAAGGTGAGCAGTGATTTGTGATTTTGGTAGTTTTACCAGAAGGGGGTTGCTGGTGGACCTTGAGTACCCTGTGGAAATATGGGGGAGGGGCATATCACAAACAGAGCGGAGGGGAGGGACACATCGCAGACTGGTGGGGGTGGGGGGGGCGAGACCGGAGAGAAGATGGTTGAAGACAGACAGACCACCGAATTGCCTGCTGTGAGAGAGTGAGAGGCCCAAAGACAGCCTCACTGTGGGAGATAGCAATGATCCTAAATGCCTTGGTTTCCACAGCGTGAAGGTGAGAGGCAGGAGCACCAGCCCAGAGGGGAGAGTACTCCATTAGGCTGCGGATGAAAGTTTTGTGTGTGGTCAGGAGCTCAGGTGAGCTGAGGAAAGACTGCACGACAGAGGATTCCCAGTCGGCGACTGGCTTTGGAGGCCACGTTGGAAATGTGGCTTTCCCAGGAAAGATCATGGCAGACAGTGAAGACTGTAAAAGACAGTAAAATCGCTTATTTAAAGATAGTTAAGGTATAATACCACACAGTAAAGTAACTTATTTGGAGATAGTTAAGGTATCAATCGCTTATTTGGAGATAGTTAAGGTATAGCACCACACAGTAAAATCGCTTATTTGGAGATGGTTAACGTATAATACCACAGAGTAAAATCGCTTATTTGGAGATAGTTGAGGTATAGCACCACACAGTATATCGCTTATTTGGAGATAGTTAAGGTATAATACCACACAGAAAAGTAATTTATTTGGACATAGTTAAGGTATAATACCACACAGTAAAATCGCTTATTTGGACATAGTTAAGGTACACACAGTAAAATCGCTTATTTGGACATAGTTAAGGTACACACAGTAAAATCGCTTATCTGTAGATGGTTAAGGTATAGTACCACACAGTAAAATCGCTTATCTGTAGATAGTTAAGGTATAGTACCACACAGTAAAATCGCTTATTTGGAGATAGTTAAGGTATAATACCACACAGTCAAGTAATTTATTTCGAGATAGTTAAGGTATAATACCACACAGTAAAGTAACTTATTTGGAGATAGTTAAGGAATTAAGACCGAACAGCAAGCACCAAGGATTCTCCGAAGAGACCTGGTACCAAAGGAATTAAGTCTCCGTCTCAGATACTTTGGTCAGAGTCCAAGTCTCGGAAGCACCAATGACCTGAAGACTCGGACTTTTGTCTTCCCGTACAGGTACTGGCAGCACCACGCCTCATTATCCATGACTCCCTAGGCCCGACCCAGATATCTGTTGACCTCTTGACTCAGCCAGCAGACATGAATATCACTGCCAAGGTAAGTGAATCTCTCCATAACCTCAACATCCTCACCACAAACAGGTACAGACAAGACAGCAGCATCCAAGATGTCATTGAAAGCCTGGATCTTAGTTTTGACCCAGGAAACCTGTAATCCCAGCGGCTCTGACTCCTCATTCAGCACCTTGAGGACCCCAAAAAGGATATCCAGAGTCTCCACAAACATGACTTCATCATCTGCGAAATCAACGTCAGAGATCTTCACATACCTAAACGATGCATTGTTTGGTGTCGTACAACACAGGAAAATCCTTCATTTGGAGCTCGTTAAGGTATAGCACAACATAGTAAAATCCCTTATTACTCTGTGTCTAATCAATGGGGGAACCATTCCCAAACATTCACGGAAAAATGGGGGAGAAGTTTTTCAAAAGGGTGGTGGCGAGTTCTCGTATCGGACAAGAAAGTCGAGACTGTTCGCGGCCCAATGACACACACCAAAGAAATAATAAATGTGTTGCCTGCATGGGGAAAAACAAGTGAATGGACCCGAGGTGTATCCCTGTGCAGTCCATCTCCAAAACAATTACATCACACGTTTGGCACTATGTCGCGCAGCATCGCTCTCCCGTTTGATTGTTTATTTATGGAGTAAAAGAGGACGTCGTTGGAAACACCTGTTCGAGGTCCCACTCGCTGTTTCTTCTCACTTCATAACACTCACATTCCAGCTGTTTCTCGTCCCGTTGACCCAAAGACAGTTTACTTTATTACAGGATTTGATGAGAGCATTTCAAGATGAAAAACATTTTAAAAAACGTCATTTTAATTCCCTTTAAACGGCCTCAACAGCTCGTAAAAGGATGTTTCCTCGAACACAAATAAATATTTTAATATCTCGAACCTCCTCTAACCGCGTTCCTTCCCCCAAAATCAAACAACCACCCGTTCCCACGTTAATATTGTGGTTTTAGAAGACGGTACACCTCTCGGAATGAGCGTGTTCACGTTTACATGAACGGGTCATAGTCTTCGAGTAAATTAAATAACGCTCACAATGTGAAAGGAGGCGTGGCTTCGGAATATCCCGGCATGCTTCGCGCCTCCAACCTTGTTCACAATGGGAGAGGAGGCGTGGCTTCCCAATATCCCGGCATGCTTCGCGCCTCCAACCTTGTTCACAATGGGAGAGGAGGCGTGGCTTCCCAATATCCCGGCATGCTTCGCGCCTCAAACCTTGTTCACAATGGGAGAGGAGGCGTGGCTTCGGAATATCCCGGCATGCTTCGCGCCTCCAACCTTGTTCACAATGGGAGAGGAGGCGTGGCTTCCCAATATCCCGGCATGCTTCGCGCCTCCAACCTTGTTCACAATGGGAGAGGAGGCGTGGCTTCGGAATATCCCGGCATGCTTCGCGCCTCCAACCTTGTTCCGTTTCTGGGGTTTTTTTTTTCGTATTTATCGTCGATTCTGGGACTGCACTTGTAAAACATCATGGTTTTCTCTAACAAGCAGTTTTTTTTAATCCTTAACCATTGTGGTGATGTCCGCTGAGTAAACTACTGTCGACGTCGTGTCCGTGTTGCTGGTTGATGAGGTAAACCGTGTGGAGTGTCTGAAGGAAATGTAGAGAGACTTTATACATCGAATACTACACTATCTTGTGGTTCTGCATTGCCTTATGGGTAATGTGACGTAACCTCAAGATTAAAGGATGGAAAGCAAAACAACAAGCAAAACATGGTGGCTTCAATCTCCAGCGAGGTGACTCAGGATAAGCCTGAAGACCCCAGAGAGAGACAGGTGACCGAGGATTGCCTGATTCATGATACAATTAAATATGGCCACATGGTTTGTGTGGTGAATTGAAGGTCGTGACGTGTGATCACATGTTGCACGGCTCGAGCACGGAATAGCTAAAGCTGAGGTTCCGCTCGGTCGGGGGCGATTGTCCCAGGGGCATTGTCGTTTATGTCGGCGGTTCACTTGGTGCTCGTTGAATGGTGAGAATTGAGAGTATATCGGACTCCGTGCTTATACTGATTTATTTTGCGGTGATTAGTTGCACGTGTGTACCTTACTGCTTATGTACTCCTTGCTGCACCTGTATCCCCTGGTGTGCCCGTAGAAGCGGCTTCAATCAAATGGAATAAAGCCTAAACTCTGAAGGTTCTTCTCTCGTTTTCATTTCAATTTATTCCATTTGGTTTTCTCGGCTCTCTCAACCAACGATGGACAAGATCTACAAACCAGAGAGGTTCGACGCAGACCTAAACGCGACTGACTCAGAAATGAAATGGTCGCATTGGTTCCGTTCCTTCTCACACTATCTGACCATCATCGAAGAGGGAGCCGACAAATTGGCCGCCCTTGTGAATCATGTCTCGCCCGGCGTATACAGGCTCTTCTCGGAGTGTGACACCTACGATGCAGCGATCGACGTGCTGCAGGCGCTCTACGTGAAGCGCAAGAACGAGGTATACATACGACATCTTCTCAACACACGCAAGCAAGCAGCCGGGGAGACAATCGATCAGTTCCTGCAAGCTCTGAAACAGTTGGGAAAAGACGGCAGCTTCCGGGCCGTAAACGCCGAGGAACACCGAAATGAAGCGACCCGGGAGGCATTTATCCAAGGACTCAGGTCAGCCCACATACGGCAACGCTTACTAGAGAAAGCGCAACCCACTCTTGAAAAGGTAGTCGACCAGGCTCGAGCGATGGATACGGCTCAGCAGCAATCTGAGTCATTTGAGACACCGATGCTGCTAATGAACGCTGCTACGGTGGAAACTCAAGGAACCCCACAGACACAGACACAGCCTGACACAGAGGATGGAGAAAAACCAGAGGAGTCGGATACCCAGACCTCGTCAAACTCCTCAGCAACTGCTCCGGTTGGTAAATGATTCTTTTGTGAGTACAAAAGACACCTCCGCCACAAATGCCCGCCAGAGATGCCACATGCATGAATTGCGACAAGAAAGGGCATTATGCCAGGGTATGTAAATCTACTCGAAGGAGAAATAAACCCACTTCTGCGGCTCTCTACTCACAAAAGAAACTAACTGCAGCCTCACCGGGGAATCTATCCAAGGCTATCATCAACGTACGAATTAACGGGCATATGGCTGAGGCACTGATTGATACCGGTAGCTCTGAAGGTTTCGTCAACAGCTCGCTAGTGAAGGGCAGGAAATGGAAGATCCACCCGACAGACAATACGGTATGCATGGCCGCCACATCACTACAGTGCCGCGTACGAGGGTACTGCAATGTTGAATTGGACGTAAAAGGGTACACGCATCGGGATGTAAGGGTACTGGTGCTTCGTGATTTATGCGCAGACGTAATTCTGGGTCATAATGTCCTCAAGCAGCACACGAGCGTCGAAATACCCTTTGGAGGAAGCAAACCTCGTCTAATTTTAAATGCTTTGACCACCGCAGAGGTAACGTCCCCCCAGCTGTTTGCTAACTTGTCGCCGGTCTGTAAACCGATAGCGATCAAATCGCGGCGATATACCACTGCTGATATGAACTTCATCACTTCAGAGACCAAGCAATTACTGGAAGAAGGAATTATAGAACCGAGCGATTCGCCATGGCGCGCACAGGTGTTGGTCACCGCCAATCAGAATCATAAGAAACGAATGGTTGTCGATTATTCCCAAACGGTCAATCGTTTCACCCAACTCGATGCCTACCCTTTGCCGTGCATAGACGAGATGGTCGAACGCGTGGCCAATTATAAGATATTCAGCACCATCGATTTGCGAAGCGCCTATCATCAAATTGCCATCCGAGAGGAAGACAAACCTTACACCGCGTTCCAGGCAGGTAGACGCCTCTACCAATTCAGGAGGATTCCGTTCGGTGTCACGAATGGAGTAGCTTGCTTCCAACGAGTTATGGACGACATCATCTCAGATGAAAACCTCAAAGACACTTTTGTTTACGTGGACAATGTCACAGTGTGCGGTAGGGATCAGGGGGAACATGACATGAATCTGGACAGATTCTTGAGCATTGCAAGAAAATATAATCTGACCCTCAACTACGAGAAATGCGTATTCTCGGCAAGGTCAATTGACCTTCTCGGCTACACAATAGCCGACGGCACGATTAAGCCTGATCCTGAACGATTGCGCCCGCTCCGTGAGCTACCACCACCTCAGGACCTGCAGACAATGCGCCGGGTGATCGGCATGTTCGCTTACTATGCAAGATGGATTTCCCAATACTCCGAGAAAATACATCCCCTAGTGCATTGCAAAAACTTCCCACCAGATGCCGCTGTTGTAAAAGCTTTCCACAACCTCAAGGATGATATCAGTAATTCCGTGGTATTATCGATCGATAGCTCGGTGCCCTTCGTGGTGGAAACAGATGCTTCTGATCATGCGATAGCTGCTACGCTTAATCAGTCTGGGCGACCCGTCGCGTTAGTAGGGTAAGAATACTGATTCTGGCTCACTTTTCCCCATGTAAATGAATGGGGGATTTTCAGCGATTTATATTTTTTTTCCCTAAAAATAAATCCCCTTTTTATCCCAAGGTATATTTATTTGTCTCCCCTTTTTAACTTGGAGGTTGAACCTCATTGAATTGAACACCTGGGGGTTGAACAGCTCACTCATTGAACCTATAAAGATTTGTTCATTCTCAAATTCCTTCAATAGTTTAATTTTCTTTGCACAATAATCCCCATCTAAAATATTGACAAACAAAACATTTGAATCTTTATATTTTTTAAGATACCCCTTTTGTGCCATTACGAAATGATAAACTTCTCTTAATGCTCTTGTTTGACCACCTCCTGAGCCACATATCATTTTGAGATTATAGTAAATTGTTTTTTCATTGTTCAATTGATAACCATCAAAGTTTTCAGTCCATTCAAGGATATTCATTTTTTCTTTACATCCTCTAACTTACTAGTTTTTAAATTAATTAAACTTATTTGTTTTATTTACCTTTGTTTTAGTTATTTTTTCAATAAGACTTATTTGATATTTTTCACATTCATTATGTTTTCCATTTATATACCAAGACTGAGATTTTCTCCACTCTTTAGTTTGATTAATACTTGGTTTAACCATTTATATATTGTGAAAAAACGCGGCGGTAGCCCTTAAAAACCCTAACCCATCTTCCCATCGTTAAAACATAATCTATTTTATACACTCTATCATACAATATCCATATGGAACACAATCTATTCCATTATCTAAAATAAATCTCTTATCATCAAAGGCTCCTAATGCCTTTTTATTTACTTCTTCACTATATATGTTATGTTTATAACTTCTTATTGTATTCATTTTTCTATATTCTTCTTTCTTATTCATCAAACAATTATAATAATTTCTAAAAGTTATTGATTTCTTTATTACATATTTCTTTATTCCCTTTAACCTCTTATCAATCTGTTCACCATACTTATAAGCATATGCCTTTGCTCTCAATCCAATAAACTCACTCATTACTTTTCCACCCAACTCATCCTTAAACTTACCAATAACCTTTTCATTCTTTTTGGAAAATAACTCACTCTTCTTGCTGAAATTACTTGTATCATATACTCCAATATTTTTGTTCATATCTTCATAAACATCATCAGTTTTTATATCTAGGATAAAACTATCAGTATCCATATACAACAATGAAACATTTTCACCATACTCTTTCTTTAAGTCATTATACAAATAATCATACATCAATATCTTTGATAAATCAAGAACTGCTGTTCCAATATAAATTGGTTTATCCATTACAATACTTTCCTTTTTCATATGAATTGCAGAAAAGTTCTCTGAAAAAACCTCTTCTCTCTCAAAACTTGGTTTATTTATCAATCTCGAAGCTTCTTTCCAAGATGTTGCGAATCTAATGTTTTGCCTGTTTCTAACATTTTCCATAGTCTTTCCAAATACAGCATTATTCATTAATTTATAAAAGTCCCCTTCAAATTTTACTTTTGTATTTGCTCTCATATCTGTATTGAATTGAATATACTTTTTCACCCAAGGACTTTGTTTAAATTTTAAAACTCTATGAATTTTTGCTACTCTCAATCCTTCTCTCAAAAACTGTTTTAAGCTTCTCTGATGCAAAACATATCCCTCTTTATCATAGAATGTTGTTAATAACTTTTCTGTTGATTTACCTTTAATATTAAAACTTTTATGATAATCACTTAACCATTCTTTCTTTGGAGTTTCTTTCTCACATGCAAAAGGAAGATCTTTATGCTTATTATGAAGATCACTTTCGGGTACCTCAAATCAACTTCAAAATAATAACCTTCTTCTTCGTCATTCAATTCCTCTTGAGAAGAAATAACAATATTCATCAAAGCCTTTTCATAATTCTTTTCTTCCACCCACTCTAATTTACCATAAGGTAGAGATTGAGACATTGCCCATCCATACAAATTATTAGCATCAAAATACATCAAATAATTACTATCTTTTTCACTATCATAATTTGGGAGATATTTATTATTTGCTTTAGCATATCTTTTTGAACATACTTGTGATATTCCACCTCTCTTGGACTTCTCAATCATCAAAAGCATATCCACATCACTGATTAAATCTATATCTTGTTTTGTCATTTTCAACATTGCACTCCAAGCTAAACCAGGAGCTGTGAAATAGTGGGCAGGATCTAATCCATAACAATTTTTATTATGACAGAGTGATCTAAAAGCTTCAAACACATCAGCTAACAATAAAACATCTGTTTTTAGATATAATCATGATATTCTCCAAGGTTCTTTATCTTAAATATTTTCCATATTTCTTGTGCGTGTTTATATTCCTTATCACTTATCTCTTCTTCATAAAGGTTATTATAGAAACTTTCTTTTGAAGGAAGTTGTGTTTCTTTAAATCTCATAAATGAATCCATATAATCATAAGGATAAATTCCCTTACTTGTAAATTTTCTCTTTACTTTGAATTTCATTCCTTGTTTGAATTTCCTCTCTCGTAAGAATTCCTTCTTTAATCAGAATTTCATCTTTAATCTGAATTTCCTCTTTAGTGAGAATTTCCTCTTTTGGAAAGAATGAATTAAGATTTGGAAAAGAGTCTGTGGAGCTTAGATTTGATGCGAGGTAGGCTAGTGGTGTTCCCATAAACTTGTAAGAATCTAAAAACCTAATACGAGTTAAAGGTTTTGTGAATATCATTTTTGAAAATGAAATATACTTTTGACTTGTGTTTGTTATAGCAGAAATATTCCCTGGTGTTTTTGAAAGTTCATTTATAAATAGATGTGTATCATAGTTGGCGCTGTTGTGAAGAAAGACTGGAATAAAAGAAGGTAATTTATAATTAAGATTACAACAGGAATGAGCGGGACCTCTATATTTACCAGTAAGATGACAATGGTCTCTAACTTTAGACTCCTTAATTTTCCCCTCACAAATATGACAGATATTGTTCATTCTAAATTCTAATTTTTCTTCTTTGGTTAATTTCATCGGTTCATTTGTTTCTTTCATTAATTTAGTGAGTCTTATACAATCCTTTTCTAATCGTTTTACAAACTCTTGTGAAGCATTTTTTCCACGATAATGTTCAAGTTTGTTATACTTTTCTCCAACAGATGATTTGATATAATAACAAAAACCACAAGGAATATGTTTTTGATATTTATTTGTATATAGTTCTTTTGGATTAGGAGAAGCAGTATTTATCTTTTTAAGGATACATTCAAAATCAGCGTATATCACAAATGGGTGCATGATAGATTTATTATAATCTTCAAAATAAATCTTTTCACCAGGTTTAGGCATTGTAATTACAGCTGATTTATGATTACTACAATATTTTGAATGTTGTTCTAATCGTTCTTTTGTATGAAATGAATTAAGACATCGCTTACAAGGATATATTTTGTTTGCTGTTCTGAATACCTGAGAAGAGATTAATCTTGATAAATTATTGATGTATGTGTAATGTGAATTCTTTCCAACACTAAAATATAAAAGGTCAATGTGTGTTTCTTCATTTTTATAGTTGTTTGAAATTTTTAATATTTGAATTTTGTTTGTATCCGTTAATCCATATACATTAATAGAAAGATTATTCTTTTTCTCAAATTTAGGAATATCTGTTAATGGCATTGGGAATTTAAAATCTTTAATGTCCAAGGTATTCTCATATTTCATATATTGTTTTACTCTTTCTGAATTACATTTTGGTGGATGTAAGTGAGCAAGAACAGACCAGAGAAAACATTTATTATCATTGTTCTTAATATTAACAACTGCCTTCTTTAGTTTTATTTCTTTTGGTAATTCAATATAAGAAGAAGCTTTAAGAGGGTTTGATTTTAGAATGTGTATATCTAAAAAGATGATTTTTTAATATTGAATCCACTTCCTACCACTGTATTATCAACATCCTCCTCTTGTCTTGATAGTTCTTCATAAACCCCACTATTCAAAAAATCTTGTAATGATGTTATAAAATGAAGATCTGTTCTCATATAAGGAGTTTGTTCTTCATCTTGTCTTTTCATATTCATTTTCACTCCCATATATAAAACTTTAAAGTTTTTATTTCTTTTAATGTCTTTTTAATAAATTTTCAACATCGGGTTTCACTATTTCAATTGATTCAGCTATTGATGATGGACTGGAGTTCTCCAAATTGAAAAATCCTTATTTTTATATGCCCTTTAAATGCCTCATCAGTGTTTTTAATATAATAGTCTCCCTTTACTTTAAACTCATTTTTCTTGTGTTTTTGTGATTGAAGATGTTGATTATAACTACTCTTCAAAACATCCTTTGAACAGATATCACAATGTTTTCTTTCCAACTCAAGAGGAGATATTTGATGAAATAGATTAAATGTGTGTTTGTTGGTTCGGTGTTTTCTATAATGTTTATATTCGTGATTTCAAACATCCCACTGCGTTGTATGCACCATATTTATAGAATAAAACTTTGCTTAAACTAAAATTTTCTTGATGAAAATTTCGTTTAATTTATAGGTGAATCTGTGCTTAAAAACATTTTATCCTCCAACTTTTTCACTTAATAAATACAATGTTTCAAGACACAAAAGACAAGTTTCAATCAATCTCTTCATCTGTTAAAGATACTGAGAAATATGTCAAGGATGTAAAATTGAACAAAGATAAATATAACAACTATTGGATAAAAACTATTATATGGTAAATAATATGAGTTCTTCAATTTCCTTCAGTGGAAGGGCTTTTAGTATATGTGGTAGAACATCAATTAAAGTATCTCTAACAAAAGTTTCTCCTCTCCTTCTAGTAATATATTCAAAACTAGAAAAAGCAATGAAACAAGAAAAAGTATCAAAGAACAAAAACCTTATGGATGAAGCTTTAGAAAGAAAAGATAAGACCATCTGTAATATGCAAGGAGAAATTTGTATTTTTTCAACAACCCTAAAGATGTAAATCTTGATGAAATAAAGGATGTTAATATATCAGGTGAAATGACATTTCGTTCAATAGTAGTTAACGATAATTTTAAAATTACCTTTAATATAAAAAATGTTGTCGTTGAATCTGATAATGAAAAAAAGTATATCGATATCGATGGTAATATATACAACTGAAAGTATAGATGAATTTCAGTTTAAGTAAAGTTTTACTTTATAAATATGCTAGACTTTCCTGATTCTCCATATGACAAATTTGAGAATTGTCCTGCGTGTGAAAGACAGGGATTAAACACAGAGTCAAAAGCCTATAAACAATGTATATTCTGTGATTATCTTCTAATTAATGATAATAAAAAAATATAAAAAGGAAAATAATTCTTTTAGATTTACACCAAAAATGAATTACTTTACAAGATTGATTAGAGAAATGAATGTAAAGTATGAGGATGATAACACACCTTTCCTTACAAGGGAAGAAACTGAACGTATAAGAGAAATGTTCAAAGGATTGTTGTTGTATATTATTCATGGATGTAATTTTCAGGGAAATATCAACACAAGATATTGTATAAATAAAATAATGGATTATCTTGAAATTAAACCTGAACTTAGGATAAAATATAGAGTTTCTAAAAAAGCCAATAATAAATTAAATAACCTGTTTTTCAAATATATAAATGAATGATTTTTTACCTATTTGGGAAAATAAGATAAAATTTAACAACCATAAAAATCTCCCAAATTCATTAAGATGTCTCATAGTTGGTTCAAGTGGATGTGGAAAAACCTGCTTACTTTTAAAAATGCTCCTCACTCCCAACTTTTAGATTATGATAATTTAATAATTTTCACAAAGTCGAGTTTTCAACCAGAGTATCAACTACTCTCACAAGGTTTTAATGCTGGTCTTCAAAAAGAAGATATAATAGGTTTATTTAAACGTCAAAAAAACCTAAATGATTATAACATTGAAGATATAATTCAACTATTTTGTGATACACAGAGATGTAAAAAGAAATCAAATCTTATAACTTGTATTCTTAGTGATAATACGGATGATATACCGTCTCCCCAAGATTTGGATAAATCAAAAAAGAACCTCGTTATCTTTGATGATTGTGTTAATGAGAGAAACCAAACGGTAATGGACAGCTACTACACAAGAGGGAGACATTCTTCTTGTAATTGTATTTATCTTAGTCAATCGTACTTTCAACTTCCTCGTCGTTCCATCAGAAACAATGCTAATACTTTTATTTTATTCAAGTTAAATTCAATAGATATCAATAATTTTTGGAGAGATAATTGTTCTACATTATGTAGTAAAAAGAAATTTGAGGATTATATGAAGCACACGACTGAAAAATATAAATATATTGTTGTGAAACAAGATGAGATATTAAGGGATATATTTTTTGTTTTATAAACAATTACATATATAAATGACAACTATTATTATAAATCTTGTGGGTAAATCTGCTTCTGGAAAAAACTTTCATAAATCAAGGTTCTTGTGAAGTACAAATGAGAATATTGTAAATTTACTTAAAAAACACCCCGTGATACGCATTGTATCAACAACAACTAGAGCAATAAGACCTGGAGAAGTAAAAGGTGAAGATTATCACTATATTTCAGTGGAGGAACATATGCGATTGAGGAATGAAGGACAAATATTTGAGGAGGTTTCTCTTGGTACAACAAAATATTCACATTGTAAGAGTGAGTTAAAGAAACTAAAATCTGGTGGTGTTGGGATATTAGAAACTAATCCAGAAGGAACGAGACAAATTATTAAATATCTGAGCGGAGTGAAGATTTTATCATTCGGTTTTGATGTTGATGAAGAAACTCAACACAAACGTATGAAAAGCAGAGATGCAAGGATTAGTGAAGAAGAAATTACAACTCGCATTAATGTTAATAAAGAATTTGATGAAATATTTAAAGAAAAGGATTTATTTGAACACATCTACTTGAATGATGAAGAAAAGGAAAATTTCCCTGTTGATCTTTACAATTCATTAAATGATATTTTACAATAAATAAATGGATACAAAAGAAAGAGCAAGAAGATTTAAGGAACATCAAGAGTTGGTTTCAAAAGTTGTAAAACAACAGGAAGACATAAAGAAGAAACGCAGACAGAAACTAACGGGCGAAGAAGCATTTGAAAAAAAACAAGAGAAATTTTTTAAACCACTTTTAAAAACTTCCCAAGAAAAAATGAAAGATGTTTCCACAGTTCCCACAGAAGAATATACTCCTAGAAAGCTTCAAATGTTAAAAGATTTCAGTCAAATGACGGAGGAAGAATTAGAGCATTTAGGAGAATTAGAATATGATGATGAAGGTTTATTTCAACAACTGGAAGAGATTAATCAACCCCCTGATTATATTGTGAATGCTGTTCAAAACAATGAATATTCAGCGGATTCAAAAACCAAAGCAGGACTCATTCAACAGAACAACCAGCAATATTTCTTCTTGTTCAAGAAAAGGTATTGATATTTAATGATGAATTAAGGTTCTTAAGTTCTGCTCAACCCCCTGTTAAACTAACTCCGAGATTAATGTTTCTTCTCACAAAAGATGGAAGGCAAGGTTCAACTGTGAGGGATGAATCAAAGTATATTGATAAACCATTGGATATGGAAAATAATGATGATAGAGTATATATTGATTTGCTGAACACTCTAAATTATAAGGTTATTCTTTCTGGTAAAAGTAGGAAGAATGAGAAGGAGAAACACATTATTCAGGCTTTAAGTATCCTTGGTTCAGGTATTAGTTTCTTCCAAATGACCCATCGCAATTAGTTAATAGACTGTTATTGTTGTTCGGCAGTAAGAAGGCTGGAAATAACAATTGTTTTAATGAAGCATCAGCCATTTTAGACCAGTTGATGAACATGAAAATAATTAATAAATCTCAATATAAAGACATTTTATCTCATATTAAATAAGATGAGAAGCACAATCCTGAGTTTTAATTTCACAACAAGCGACCACACATCTTCATTCCCATACCCACTACAACTTGACACAACAAAAGAATATGAGGCATCTTTATTGTCCATGGAGACTTATAATACCTTATTTAATATAACCGAGAAAAATGACAAGTTTAGTTATAATCCGAAGTGGATACAAAGCGATAACAGTCTCACCCGGAGCATACGAGATTTCTCAAATATCTTCCGAAATTGCTCGTCTTATGAAAGAACAGGGTGATGAACCAAAAAATATTATTATAAACATTCAAAAACATACTTCAAAATCAACGATTAAAGTTAAAAATAACTACAAGGTTGATTTCACAATTGATAATTCATTTAGAGAGTTATTAGGTTTCTCCTCAAAAAGATTGAAACTAATGGGACGTTTTACAGTGATAATGTCATTCAAATATCCTCAGGAATAAATTCGGTGTTAATTCACTGTGATTTGATTGATGGTGCTTATAATGATGGATTAAAAACAAATACAATATTTTCATTCAGCGCATACTCAACCCCAATTGGTTATAAATTCAATATGGAGCCTAAAAATTTGGTTTATCTACCTGTGTCAGGAAAAACCATACACAGAGTAAATTTTAGGATAACCGACCAAGATAATCGTGTGATCTCTTTTAATGGAGAAGTTATATCCATCAGAATTCACCTACGTGAAGTTTTTCAATAAATAAATACGATGGTTATTGTGAGGAAGCACGAGTTGGGAAAATATAAAATAATTACAGGGGATGGGATGTTCCTTTCCCCGTACTACAAGGGTGAAGGTATGTATCTTGGTAGAGGATACTATAAACCTAAGAGACAAAGGGGTGTTGGACATCAATTTAGAGGAGATGGGATAATTGATACTCTCATGGGTATTGGTTCAACTATTCTTAAACATAAAGACCTAATTGGTTCAACTGCTTCTGCTGTGGGAAATGTAGCAGGTGCTGTAAAGAGTATAAAAGATGCTCAGAAAGAATCTCATAAATTACAAGCAATAAAAGAAATTAAGAAAGGTAAAACTCAGTTGTCCCCCAAGAACGACAGAAAATAATTCAAATACTTGGATCAGGGTTTCAAAAGTTTTAACATCTTTTTTCCTAAATAAATACAAGTATGGAAGCAATTGATAGTATCTATGATTTGGATGATACTATTATTATCTCAAACTCCACTAAAAGAAGATTACTTCAAGGTAAATGCAATAACTGGAACAGACTGGAATACAAATGGTACAAAAAGTTTTGAAATAAATAATCAACAAACCTATTTGAATCTCTCCGAAAGTTTCTTGTTGTGTAAATTTAAATTCACTAAGGCTGGGAATAACACAAACGCTACACTTGTAAATGATTTCTTCTGGAAAATGTTTGATAGTGTGCGATTGTATATTGGAACACAAGAAGTTGAAGCGGTTGATTATGTCTCTGCTGTATCTGAAATGATGAAATTTACACTCTATACATTCAGTGATAGAATGGGAAAGGGGTCTATCGAAGGTTTTTATTCCTGATATGTCAACGGGAACAAACACAGACCCTGGATATATTCAAAGGAAAGGAATGTATAATGATGATACAAAAGCAGAAAATAGTTTTACTGTGGCAGTTCCTCTTAAAGGTATATTTGGATTTTGTGATTATGATAAAGTTCTGTATGGTCTTAAAATTAGATTTCAACTACAAAGGAATGATAATGAAAATAGATTGCTTTTTGGTGTTGGTAATGCTTTTGGTGATCAGAATAAATTTGTAATTGAGGAGATGAGTTGGTATATCAGTGAATATACTCCTAATCTTAAAACAGAAGAGATGTTGAATCGAAGACTTAACTCAAGAGACCACTCAGTGTATCATACCTCAAAAGAAGATGTCAACACGTTAAACTCAATCAAACTACTTACACGTGGAATTTGGGTGTTCTGGAAGGAAAGCCACGATATCTGTGGATGATTTTTAAAAAGCCAGATGGTGATACTGCGACTGATAAGAATAATGCATTGAGTGATAATGCTAAGGTGAAACAACTTCGCGTTTCTCTAGATGGAACATTTTATCCACGAGATAGATTGGAAATTAATTGGGAAAAAATGATTTTGCTGAAGCATACAAGTCTTACCAAAAGGTGTGTGAAAGTAATGGAAATAAAGAACCTATTTTGGATATGACAGCATTTAAAAGTTTGTATACAATCTATACGTTTGACCTGAGCGCTCAAAAAGAAACTATAAAGTCTAATCGAGTGGATACTTCCTATACATTGAAAGAGGAGAGAGTGAAGAAGTTGATACATATTGTTTGCTTTTGGAAGAAACAGAATTGCAGATTAATACAGATAATGGTGTGATGATTAGTCTCACATAATTTTTTGTTAAATAAATGAGTGGCAAAGTACCAACTGGGGTATATGTTAATCAAATCAATCTTCATAAACTATCATCTTGTGTTAAAAATCAAAAGCCTTGTACGATTAACGTTAATACAATTCAGAGAAAAGGAGCAGTAAGAATTGATGTTTTGCTCACAAGAGAACAGGTTAAAATCTTGAATGACACTGGCTCACTTAAAATTAAAATGACAAAACCAATGTTGAAAAAATATTCAATAAGAGAGACAGGTGGAGGATTTCTCCCATTTCTAATTCCTTTATTTGCTGGTTTAAGTGCGGTTGGAGCATTGACGGGTGGTATTTCAACAGCGGTCAAAACTGCCAACGAAAGGAAGGCTCAACTCCAGGCTCAAAAGAATTGGAAAGACATAACAAAGAGTTGGAGAAACAAATTAGTGGAAGTGGTGTAATTGTAGATTTTGCTGAAAAACTTGAAGGTCTGCCTGATAAAGCGAGATTGTTAGTTGGAGATATGCTTTCTTCTATAGCACAAGCAGGTGTAAAATTAACGAAAAGAGGTAATGGATTATATCTTTCTAATAAATAAATGAGCATTGATGAGTGGTTGAAAGAATTTGGAAAGAATACAACATCAAATTTACAACTTGCCAAATATTGTAAGAAATTAAAAATTCATAATGTGGTTATTTGTATGAGAGATGAATTAACAAATGTGTCGAAACATACAAAGAATATTATTATGAACTTAGAAGATAATGATGGGAACGGTTCTCATTGGGTTTGTATTTTTAATAGTCAAGACAAATATTATTTTGATAGTTTTGGTCTTCCACCACCTGTTGAAGTCATAAAATTCTTACAGAATGGTGTTTATCAAACATTTCAAGTCCAAGAATTAAATTCCAAGTGTTGTGGTCAATTATGTCTATATGTGTTATTTCAACTCAACAAAAATAAAAAATTTTATGATATTATTTTTAATCTAATATAAATGACTTATGTTGGTGAAGATGGTTCTATCTTTGGTGTATCTCAAGAACTGGATATTGATTTATCAAATTATTACACAAAGGCACAGGCTGAACGATATAAATATAATATAAACAAAAATATTAACATGAAAAATGCTTATAAATTAAAAAATTATCCAAGCCCGACTGACGCGAATGACTTGGTGAGATTAAGCGATTTATCACAATATATATACTTAAATAAAACGGCTGTGTATTCTAAAGATACAGAAGTGTTGATATTATCTCCAGGTCATACAGAATTCACAGTTCGAATTAAAATAAATTTTTATAAAGAAGGGCGTATCGTTTGTATGAGAATAGAACAATGGGGGTATGATATGAATGATTTAGGGTATAATTGGTCATTTAAAATTAACCTCGAAGACCTGGAACAATTAAATCAGTCTCGTAAGGAAGAATATTATCCACTTGGTATCGAGAATGAGTTTTGTGGAGCCACGATTAGTAAACAACAAATAAAAGAATTTAATAAGGGTAAATATAATAATGGTTTTGCCCTTGTTTATCTCATGAAAACAGAAAAAACAGGATTATATATAATAAGTAAGGAAATACAAAATGATTTAACTATGGGAAGATGGGGAGGTGTTTAGTGCCATAATATTATTCTAACATATATTTCTAATACATAAATGACAGCAAGAAGGCTTCAAGAAAATTATCATTTCTGTGTTCAAGCATACCTTCAAGAAAAGGGTATTCGGTATTTTAATAAATATGTTCTACAACATAAGAATGAGGTATTTTCAATAAAAGATTGGCATTATGCTGATGTTGATAAACGGACAACTTTAGATTTAATTAGAATGTTAAATAATGAAAAAAATTATAAGGTTAAGAAAGGTAAGGCTCTTTTAGAAATTCAAAAAGAAATTTTATTGGTATCCTGTTGTAAAAAAAATTATTTTGGATACAGGAATAACAAGAAATCCTGATGAATATATGTATAATATTCTATGGGGTGTAAACGATTCAAGTATAGTAAGGGATGAGGAAGGAGTTGAAGAAGAGGGAGAGAGAGAGAAGGAGGAAGAGAGAGAGAGAGAGAGAGGGAGAAGAAAGAGAAGGAGGAAAAGGAGAAGAGAGAGAAGGAGGAAAAGGAGAAGAGAGAGAAGGAGGAAAGAGAGAATAGAGAGAGGGAGGAAAGAGAGAAGAGAGAGAAGGAGGAAAAGGAGAAGAGAGAGAGGGAGGAAAGAGAGAGAATGAATAAATATCAAAATATGGAAACCAGTGAGATTCAAAAAAGAATAGAGGTATTACAGAAAATAACTCAACCCACCGAGGAGGAAAACAAAGAATTGACAAGTCTATTTGCAATACTTTCGACAAGACTATTAGCATCGACAAGATATGGATTTTAATTCAAGTTTTTTCTTAAATAAATGGAGGAGAGAGTGAAGGCATTTCTAAGGATTCTTTATGTTTTAAAAAATTAAGATTCAAATGTGCATGTTGGAAACTAAAAAGGTTTTTGCACTCTGCAGGAATTTTTCTCATAAATAAATGAGTTATTGTCTCAAATGTAAAAAGAAAACTAATACTAAAAATATTTCATATATTAAAAGTAAAAATAACAGGGTTATACAAAAAGGTATATGTTCGGTGTGTGGTTCAAAAAAAAATCAATTTATCTCCAAACACAAACTCGGAGGAGATATACAAAAGTTTTTATCAGGAAGTAAATTTACAACTACTGGAATACCAGGGAATTACATCTTCCAGGTTATTCTTTCTGTGGTCCAGGCACAAACTTAGATAAAAGATTAGATGAGGCAGACAATCCTAAATCCTGGAGTAAACCAATCAATAGAGTTGATGAAGTGTGCATGAGACACGATATTGATTATGGGAATACCACAACGTTGGAAGAAAAGCATGAAGCCGATAGAGAAATGTTGTATAATTTGTCTCTGATACAAAATCCAACCTTGAGAGAAAAAGTTGATAGGTTCATCGTGAAGAAGATGATTAGTGCTAAATTGAAACTTGGACTTGGAAATTCAAAAACTTATAGGCTCTAATGATGCCATTAAGACTGAAGAGCAATTACCTGATGAATTACATAAACCAATATTCACAAAGTTTCAGAAGGAAAGTTTATTCCAAGGAAGTTGATTATATCTGGTCTGCTGATTTGATTGAACTCAATAATGATAAGGGGTACAAGTATGCTTTAACCGTTATTGATTTGAGAGTAGATATACGTGGGTTGTCCCTTTAAAAAACAAAACAGGTAATACTCTTATGTTAGCTTTTCAACAGATATTTAATAAAAGTAAGAGAAAACCTAAGAAATTGTGGACTGATGAGGGTAGAGAGTTTTATAACAAGACATTTATGAATTTTCTAAAAAATAACAGTATTACATTATACAGTACCTTTAATGAAGGGAAGGCAGTTGTTGTTGAACGTTTTAATCGTACCTTAAAAGAGAGACTATATAAAAAATTCACACAACTCGGTTCACAACAATGGTCATCTTTTATTCAGGATATTGTGGATAAGTATAATGACACGATTCACACGTCAACGAATATGAAGCCATCAGAAACATTTACAAAATTAAAATATGAAAAAGAGATTAATGTCAGAAAACCTAAGTTCAAAGTTGGTGATATCGTAAGAATATATAGGTGGAAATCTCATTTTGAAAAGGGTTTTACTGAACGATGGACGAAAGAACTTTTTTAAAATTGTTGATGTAATAGATACAGTTCCTTGGACTTATAAAATATATGATTTGGAAGGGGAAGAGATTTTAGGTTCATTTTATTCACAGGAATTACAAAAGACAAAACTAAGCAGATAATACACCTTTGTGGACACTAGAGGGACAAGTCCGAGGTGTATTACAGTATATAATGTGTGTCAAGGGGGACGTTCTTAGATCTGTGAACCCCAAACACAGAATCCTCAACTGAATAGTCAAGGCTTAACTTTTGTTTGTGTGTGTGTGTGCAATGGGAGCAATAGGTTGGCGCTTCACTCCCTCCTACTATACACCGTTGTGGACACTCGAGGGCCAAGTCCGAGGTGTATAACAGTATATAATGTGTGTCAAGGGGGACGTTCTTAGATCTGTGAACCCCAAACACAGAATCCTCAACTGAATAGTCAAGGCTTAACTTTTGTTTGTTGATGTGTATGTGTGTGTGTCCCAACCCTCACATTCAAAATCTCAACCCCAACCCTCACATTCAAAATCTCAACCCCAACTCAATCCTCACCCAACACAGTCTTTTTCAAAATGAGATTTCCACCTATATATATATATATATATTTTACGTTTTTTTTTTTTTTCTTCCAATTCTGTCTTTTAAGGCTTTCAGGTTTGATGACATAGAAAGAGGGAGTAAGAACTTTCTTGATAGGTTTAGATCCCAAAGAGTGATAGCAACTCCAAAAGTCTCCAAAATATAAATAAATAAAATAATAATAATAATAAATAAATAAATAAATAAATAAAAGCCCCCAAAAAAAGTTTCAAGTGTCCAACATAAACCCAACTTTCCAAGTCTTCAAGGTATAACCACATTCCCGTTGAGTTTCCAAGATATGTATCACATTGTGAGTTATCAATCCAGAACCCACATTTCAAGTATTCAAAGTAAAACCAACTTACAAAGTCTCTTAAGGATAACTCATTTACTGATTTTTCAAAATTTGTGAGTCTCAAGAGTAGGCCCCATATTTAGAACCATCTTGGCAGAACCCTTTTCCTGAGTCTCCAAGGTAGTTATTTAAACCATCAAGGCAGAACTCATTTACTGATTTTTCCAAAATTTGTGAGTCTCCAAGGTAAAACTTGTATTCTGGCTCATCAACGTATAACTTGTTCAGTGGGTATTGTCTTGATAACTCACAATGAGTACTATTGCTGTAAAACTCTTTTTCAGGATTTTGCTGGTCTCCAAGGTATAACTCTTTGGTTGGGTCATCAAGGACGAACTCGTTCTGTGGGTCTTGGTCGCTCATAAGGTCTTCAACCAAGCCAACAATTTCGCCCCAAGTTGTAGAAAAAGCAGTATTTTCATTTCGTATTTCAGACACAATTTCCTGTGAGAGAAAATAATAATGTATTAATTAAGTTATTTAATTATTAAATGCGTATGCTTCAATCAAAGTTTGAAAATAGGAAAATAAAAAATCTTACCTCAATAGATAAGAGGTTTGAATCCAGTTCATCAACTTGAAGGTTTAGTTCCATAGAAGACAGAG
Organism: Eptatretus burgeri; assembly: GCF_056783735.1. Lineage (NCBI taxonomy): Eukaryota > Metazoa > Chordata > Myxini > Myxiniformes > Myxinidae > Eptatretus > Eptatretus burgeri. The sequence goes on along the minus strand of NC_140975.1, from coordinate 61,490,441 downwards.
AGTTCCAAGGAACACCAAAGTCATCCCACTCAAGGTCTTCAACCAAGCCAACAATTTCCCCCCAAGTTGTAGCAAAAGCAGTATTTTCATTTCGTATTTCAGACACAATTTCCTGTGAGAGAAAATAATAATGTATTAATTAAGTTATTTAATTATTAAATGAGTATGCTTCAATCAAAGTTTGAAAATAGGAAAATAAAAAATCTTACCTCAATAGATAAGAGGTTTGAATCCAGTTCATCAACTTGAAGGTTTAGTTCCATAGAAGACAGACAGTTCGAGATAAGCACACAGAACACCATTGCCAGCAAGAACAAATGTTTAAAATGGAGCCTGGGTTTGAAGCTTTTATAGAGAAAGACTGGTGGGTGTGGTTTCCTTTGGAAATTCCCTGGGCAAGCCTAGGCAAGCCTTCATTGGGAAATTTTTCAAAACCATAACATCCTGTAATTTTCTAGTGATTTCTTTGTGAGTCAGAGATGAACTGAAAATGATGTAAGAGTGGGCGGGGCTTAGCAAAAGTAGGCGGAGCTTAGGAAAAGTGGGCGTGGCTTAGAAAAAATACCTTATGAAAAGTGGGCGGAGCTTAGGAAAAGTGGGCGTGGCTTAGAAAAAATACCTCATGAAAAGTGGGCGGAGCTTCGCAAAAGTGGGCGGGGCTTAGGAAAAGTGGGCGTGGCTTAGAAAAAATACCTTATGAAAAGTGGGCGGAGCTTAGCAAAAGTGGGCGGGGCTTAAAGAAAAGTGGGCGGGGCTTAACAAAAAATAACCTGTGGCTCAGGAGGTGGTCAAACAAGAGCATTAAGAGAAGTTTATCATTTCGTAATGACACAAATGGGGTATCTTAAAAAATATAAAGATTCAAATGTTTTGTTTGTCAATATTTTAGATGGGGATTATTGTGCAAAGAAAATTAAACTATTGAAGGAATTTGAGAATGAACAAATCTTTATAGGTTCAATGAGTGAGCTGTTCAACCCCCAGGTGTTCAATTCAATGAGGTTCAACCTCCAGGTTAAAAGGGGAGACAAATAAATATACCTTGGGATAAAAAGGGGGGTTTATTTTTAGGGAAAAAAATATAAATCGCTGAAAATCCCCCATTCATTTACATGGGGAAAAGTGAGCCAGAATCAGTATTCTTACCCTACTCGCGTTCTTCTCGAGAACTCTCTCTGGAAGCGAGCAGAGACACTCAGCAATAGAGAAGGAAGCGTACGCCATTGTCGAAGCCCTACGTAAATGGAGACACTATTTACTGGGAAACCATTTCACGCTCGTCACGGACCAACGATCCGTGGCATTCATGTTTGATGGGAAAAATAACGGGAAAATTAAGAATGAAAAAATTATGAGATGGCGGATAGACCTAGCTTGCTATAGTTACGACATAGTTTACCGGCCCGGGAGGGAAAACCCTGCTGCAGACACCTTCTCTCGGGTCTACTGTTCGGCGACAATCAGTCGGGCTTTGCAAGACCTCCATGTGTCTCTGTGCCACCCGGGGGTAACCAGAATGGCACATTTCGTGCGCAGACAAGACCTTCCCTATTCTATCGAAGATATTAAACAAATGAATGCTTCATGCCCTGTTTGTGCTGAACTAAAACCCAGATTCTATGGCGCGGCTTCTGGCAGATTGATCAAGGCCACTTCTCCCTTCGAGAGACTAAACATTGACTTCAAAGGGCCCCTGCCGACCGAGACAGACAACAGATACATATTCACTGTTGTTGATGAATATTCAAGGTTCCCTTTCGCATTTCCGTGCTCGGATATGACCTCGGGCACTGTCGTGAAATGTCTGTCTGATCTCTTCGCTATGTTTGGGAAACCTTCGTACATACATTCAGACAGGGGGCCGTGTTTCATGTCGGCCGGGCTAAAACAATTCCTATTAGAGCACGGCATAGCAACTATTCGAACGACGGGTTACAACCCACAGGGTAATGGGCAGGTGGAAAGGTATAATGGAGTTATTTGGAAAGACGTAACTCTGGCGTTGAAATCGAGAGGACTGGGCCCCGAGCGGTGGGAGGTTACCCTTCTCGACGCTCTGAATTCCATACGCTCTTTGTTCTGCACGTCCACCAATGCAACTCCTCACGAACGAATGTTTACTCACCAGCGACGTTATGTTGACAGCCAATCGGTGCCCAACTGGCTAACCCATCCCGGAACAGTGTTCATGAAACGCCCGGTACGACAAAGCAAGTATGAACCCATGGTGGAAGAGGTTGAACTCATCGATACTAATCCAGAGTATGCTCATGTCAGGCTCCCAGATGGCAGGGAGACCACTGTGTCGGTTCGCCATTTGGCTCCCTCAGGTACTCCTCCCGCAGGTACACCACCATCTGGCACTCCTCCCTCTGACATCCCCTCCCCAGGTGTTCCCCCCCCAAGAACTCCACCCGAGAATGGTGGCGACGGAGCTGCCGCGTTACACCCGAGAGCGATCGGGGAGTCATCCCCGGCACGAGTCGAGGCTCCTCAAGAGGATCGGAAGTCTCCCTCAAGTGAAACTGCCATTTACTCCCGGAGAGGTCGACGGATAATACCCCCTCGCCGACTCAATCTGTAAAGGGGATTATCGGCATCCTCGATGCTCATGCTCCTATATGCTCGTTACATAATATATCGATGCTCATTACCATGCTCCGACAACTCAAAATAATCCTCACTGCTTGGCATGTATGCTTCTGTAGTTTAGATAGTTCGCGTTGCTTGAAATGTATACTCCTGTAGCGCTGAAGTAATCATGGTGCGTTAGTTGGGCCTCTAGTTACATTTTAAAGACGGGGAAAATGTGGTGAATTGAAGGTCGTGACGTGTGATCACATGTTGCACGGCTCGAGCACGGAATAGATAAAGCTGAGGTTCGCTCGGTCGGGGGTGATTGTCCCAGGGGCATTGTCGTTTACGGCGGCAGTTCACTTGGTGCTCGTTGAATGGTGAGAATTGAGAGTATATCGGACTCCGTGCTTATACTGATTTATTTTGCAGTGATTAGTTGCACGTGTATACCTTACTGCTTATGTACTCCTTGCTGCACCTGTATCCCCTGATGTGCCCGTAGAAGCGGCTTCAATCAAATGGAATAAAGCCTACAATCTGAAGGTTCTTCACTCGTTTTCATTTCAGTTTGTAAATATAGGTCACATCAGTGCCGTATATAAAGAGAGTCTGGACAACTGTTGTCTCGATCATGCTGCGCTCTGATTAGTCAATACCCGGTCACGTGCGTTGCTGGCGCCATGTTGCAGCCCATCTCAACCGCGAGTGAATCTTGGAGCGAAATTTGAATTGTTTTCGCCGTCTTTTCATGTTTTCTCGTCAGATTTTGACTTTTTTGATGACACAATGGTGTGCTGTGCGTCCCGGGCAAGGCGTGAAAATGCACCGCTTCCCCAGGGACCTGGAAAGACGTCGCCGTTGGGCCGTAAATGTGAAAAGGGAGAACTGGACTCCACACGACAATGCCTACCTTTGTGCGGTAAGGCCTAGGTCACATTTTCCACGGCGGCCGTGGGGTCTCCAGAATCTACAGCCACTAGCAATTATACGGCGGCCGCAGTATTTCCACGGTCACACAATGTAGCAGTCACATATGTTTTTATTTTTCGGGGAGCCGCACGGCGTATTTATAAATTGTGGAGACCGAAAACGTGGGGGTGTCGTACGGTCTTTGATTTGATGTCGCACGGTGACCTTAAGGGGACCCTGCGGCGGCCATAGAATTTTCAAGGCAGACGCAAGGTGTCCGCAGGGGGGCCCTAAGACGACCGCAGGGGGGCCCTAAGGCGACCGCATGGGGGCCCGAAGGCGAATGTGCGGCCAGACAGACGGTAACGAGTGGGTTCATTTATTTTATTTATTTATTTTTTACCAGTTTTTTTTCGGCTTGTCGAATTGCTACAGCGAACGTAGAAATGAAAAAAGTTAATATGGAATCGACAAAGCCTCGAAGCGAATGTAGAATTCTTCTTACATTCGCTTCGGACTTTTCATAAAACTTGTTCACAACTGTATACTTGCCAACTTTACCGTGGTACGTGTAAGCGCCACAAAGCTGATGATTTTAACGCAATTTCCGGTTACTTCAGCCTGGATTCGAGATCATCGAACAAATAATGTAAATCACGATGAAAAAATATTTTTTGATGATGCGGGAGATATCTTTATTAAAATTAACTTTGGGAAAAAAATAATTGAATAAATAAATAAATAAACGATCACTTCTGGTCAAGAATAAAAGAAATTAAAAGTTCCGGAAAGAGTTTCAAAATCACTCCTGGTAATGTTAATTTACAAAATAAACACTTCCTGTCGTGAAAAAAATCACTTTCGGAAGTATAAAATTAACTTGTGTGCTTACGAATGTATTCCAAAGCAAATACGTGTGCTTACGAGAAGGCGATCCGGCACCTTGCAGAGATGCTGGTGGTATTCGGAGGGATAGAATGTGGCAAATCGTGGAAGCCGTGGCAATCTGGCGTCATATTATTGACCTCGTCTGTGCTCAACATTCAGAGAGAACTGCTGGCCAGGGGACACCACTTTGTGCTCACATCCAGACTCACGCAGGATTTCCTCGAGAACCTGTTTGGGTGCGTCTGATTCAAGAATCCTGCCCCAAACGCGCTGGAATTCCGACAGACCCTGAAGATCATAATGGTGGCGCAATTTCTGAAGTGTCCCGCGTCCGGTAATTATCTCGAGGATGACCGGTCATTTTTAGCAGATTTCCTTGACACTCCGAAAGAGAAACCGACGACACCAGACGAATGTGATGAGGACACATTCAGCTATTTGATTGGAGAGCTGCCTCCTTATCCTCTGAGCAAAGCCCAAGAGAGCAGCTTGTATTACCTAGCTGGCTACTGTATTTCCTCCGTCTCCAAATCCTGGACACATTGCACCACTTGCCTGGAATCCGCGGAGGACTGCTGAAAGTCTCTTTCGCAAGGCAGTCGTAAGGCGATAACAAGGCTGAAGGAGTACAAAGAAGGCGCTTTGACTCATTGCAGTGACGAGGCTTTCAAGCTGTTCAGAGAAGGAGAGAAGCAGTTCACGATGGTGCAGGACCAGTTGAATGGGCATAACCTGGTTGAAAAACTTGTCCGTCGTCTGTCAGCTTTCTCAGTTGATATTCCCGACTGCCACGATCTGAAAACGAAGCTACTGACGAAGTTTTTCACTGTGCGTCTGTACATCTATTCCAAAGTGCAAAATTCGATCCGTGTCAGCCAGGCAAAAGTTGGTACTGCCAGTCAACTCGGCAGCAAGAGCGCAGCAATGAGAGCGTGTGTAAAAAATGAAGTTGAACTGAGCTTGGTGTCAGTTGTTCATATTAACCCCTTCAGGACGGGAGGTGGCCATAACCGCCTGAAGGTTATAGCCGCCTCCTGTCCTGAAGGGGTTAAGTCATATGGAGAAGAACCGAAGATGGTTTTGACTTTTAACCCCTTCTGGACGGGTGACGGCTATAACCGCTATTGTTATAGCGGTTATAGCCGTCTACCGTCCTGGCCATCTATAGCAGTCTACCGTACTTTTTCGTTTTGGGGTTTCATGAATCTTGTACTCTGTAATTCTGGGTCATGTTTCTTTTAATTCATCCCGAGGAGCTCTCCGAACCATGATTGGCTTTGCTGAACTGGTCAATTTTGCGCTAGATTTCTCTCCTGTGGTTCGTGAGATACAAAGGTTTCCATAGATTCAGGCAAGAAATCTTGTACAGTCAAGAAATAGATTAGTCTGTCTTCAGTATGCGACTTGCGGTATTATGCCACCTCAGTTATTTTTGGGTGGGTTTATCAGCATCCAGAATACACCATCTTGTAGAGCGACTTATTTTCGAGCAAAGCTCAAAATTTGAAGTCGAAACTCCCATTACTTTTTGTGTGAGAAGGAAAATGCCCGTTCATATCGCGCTGCGCATATGCTCCAGCATAGCCAGCATAATGCTGGCTGGGATGCAATATGGTGCCTGCCCAGCCAGTTGGCCAGACTCTCTTTATATACGGCACTGGGTCACATGGTACGGCAGCCATATCTACCTATAATTCCAGGTGTGTGTGTGTGTGTGTGTGTGTGTGTGTGTGTGAGAGAGAGAGAGAGAGAGAGAGAGAGAGAGAGAGAGAGAGAGAGAGAGAGAGAGAGAGAGAGAGAGAGAGAGAGAGACAGAGAGAGAGAGAGAGAGAGACAGAGAGAGAGAGAGAGAGAGAGAGAGAGAGAGAGAGAGAGAGAGAGAGAGAGAGAGAGAGAGAGAGAGAGAGAGAGAGAGAGACAGACAGACAGACAGATAGAGATAGAGATAGAGATAGAGATAGAGATAGAGATAGAGATAGAGATAGAGAGAGAGAGAGAGAGAGAGAGAGAGAGAGAGAGAGAGAGAGAGAGACGGAGAGAGAGACAAAGAGAGACAGAGAGAGAGACACACACAGAAAGAGAGATATATATAAATATATATAAAGATAGAGATAGAGATAGAGATAGAGATAGAGATAGAGAGAGAGAGAGAGAGAGAGAGAGAGAGAGAGAGAGAGAGAGAGAGAGACAGATAGAGAGAGAGAGAGAGAGAGAGAGAGAGACAGATAGAGATAGAGATAGAGATAGAGATAGAGATAGAGATAGAGATAGAGATAGAGATAGAGATAGAGATAGAGAGAGAGAGAGACCGCTGTTTCTCGACAACCACTGGTCCAATCTCATTGAAACTTGCCAGGTATATTGCTGGGAACCTGCGGACGTGCCTTTTCAAGGTTTGATATTAATCGGCCAAGTGCCTCCCAAGTTATGGCCATTTATTTACCAACCAATGACAAGACACGTTGCGTGGGCGTGGCCGATGGGGGAAGGGCAGCTCAGCCGCGTTCCCCATTACGGGTTACAACGTACGGGCTTCCGGAGAGTGATGACTTCGTGTATTCTAATAATTTCTCGATTTCTTATGTGCATTTATAGATAAACACAATGCCCCAAGTTATGATCGTTTTCATGTTAGACGGTGCATAAATTTCGGTAACATTAGAGTGAGCTGGTATGCTCCGAACCAGCAAGTAAAATTTTTTTTTCTCTCTTCTCTTTTTGTTTTTCCTTGCGCCGACATTGCGAAAAGGCAAAATACGTTGGCGCTAATTGAATAAATGGCCATTAAAACTAAATTGCGAATAATCGTAACTGCGATATGCGAACTTCCGGGCCACGCATGTACGGGCACGCGAGAGCAAAGAAACGGCTTGTGTGGTTGTTGTTTCTTGCTCGCGGTTTGAATATTTATTTGTTAAATTTTTATTGTTGTTGTTTTTTTTATGGGCACGTACTCGTCTATCTATAATTCCAGCAATCTCTGTGTGTGTCTATGTGTGTCTGTATGAGTGTCTGTCTGTCTGCGACCGCCGTTTCTCGACAACCACCAGTCCGATCTAATTGAAACTTGCCAGGAATATTGCCGGGGACCCGCGGATGTGCCTTTTCAAGGTTTGATATCAATCGGACGAGCGGTTCCCAAGTTACGGCCATTTTTTTTTTCACTTTTTTCAGTGTTAGAAAGGTGTATATATTGCAGCTGAAGTATTGTTCCACCTTATCACGTTATCATGGCATTTTTTCCCAAAGATATCTCAGAATAATGATAACAGCATCTATCTGTAATTCCAGCAATGTGTCTGTCTGTGTGTCTGTGTCTGTGTCTGTCTGTGTCTGTGACTGCCGTTTCTCGACGACCACTGGTCCGATCTGATTGAAACTTGCCAGGAATATTGCTGGGGACCAGCGGATGTGCCTTTTCGAGGTTTCATATCAATCGGACGAGCGGTTCCCAAGTTACGGCCATTTATCTGTCGACCAATGACAAGACACTGTGCTATGACGTCACGAATGACGTCACAATTAATGTTTATTTATTTCTTTTTGCACGATTGACGTTACAATTCTTCTTCGTTTGGTATGACGTCACAATCGACTCTGGGCACCTGAGTATGTGCCTTTTCAAGGTTTGATATCGTTCTTCATCCGTTTCAGCCTTTTCCCAAGTGTTTCCCAATAGTCAGGCAGCAATTGTATTCTACCTCGTTTTTTTGCCAACTCTGGTTTCTCATTTTTTTAGGTTTGTCCACTTGTCAAGGAACAAAATTCAACTTGTCAAGTTCTCAGACATTTTTGATACAGTATTGACCTATCCAAATTGTCGATACAAAGTACGCTAAATGGGCAAAAACTGCAATATGTGAACCGGATGTTTATGAGATCGTAATAAAAATAAGTCAAACTAAATGTTTTTAAGCAGTATTTAATCATTAAAAATGCTTTTCTGATGTTCATTAATACATTCAAGAGACAACAATAATTCACATTTTGATATAGTAAAACCCCATTTGTTCTTGCAATATAACATCACCTCAATGTCGAAATTGAGGCTGCACATCACTTACTGTATCTCAAGACTTCTTTTTAACATAAGTAGATCAAACTGCACAATCTTTTCTGCACAATGTACTTTTTTCGCTTGTATTTAGCCATAATTACACTAGATCATGTACAGTTATCAACCGTAGTTCTCAAATGCAAAGATGTAATCTGAAAGTACTTAACTGGAATATCAGTCTTTCTCATCTATATCTACAGGTTTGTCCAGTACAATGTTCTCACATATCTCTCCACATCCACACAGGTCTGTGCATACCAAATGGTTCTTTTTGCATCCACATGATTGTCTGTTACAACCAGTTTTGCATTTACATTTCCTTAGCTCTAACAAGGCCTCTGGGGCCGGTGCATTTACACAGAAGACTGGTTTGAGGTGACCCTCTACTGACTCCCAGCAGTAGTCCGTAGGTGAGGGTATTTTGGGACAAGGTGCTTTAGATAACTTCCACACAAGAGCCATATAGAAAGCTCTGGAAGTGTGTGGCACTAACATTCCTCGAGTTGGGGGTAGCTACTGGCCCTCTTTACCTTTTTGCGCAAATAATGCCCACCTAAGTTCTCCAACGATATTCTCACTGATGTCTGAGGTTTTGTATAGTAAACACAGATATCGCTTCATTTGATCAAAGATACATGTTGGTATTTGTTGTGTCAACCCAAATGCAGTAAATGCTTTCAAAATTTCATCATCAGCTTGCATAAATGCTTTGAAGTGATTTAATACACCTTTGCCAGCAAATGATCCAGTGTTGTCTGTTCCCTTGAAAGCATACCATCCAATGAGTGCTTCTGTCCTCTTGGGTCCAAGTCTTTGGGAGCAATCTTTGATGGATACTCTGTCACTCTTTTTTCGGAGAAGTATAGTTGACTTTGGAAGCAATGGAAAGTGACCTAAAAGGAGAACAAAAACATCTGTGTCAACTGAGAAGACATCCAGGGTGGATTGGGGGTTCTTGTCCATGACGTCAAATGCATTCAGAAGAACAAGCTGGTCACCCTCCTCAAGGTTGTGCTGACCCATTGCCATCTCGGGCATACTAACAATGTCAGACAAAGAGTGATTAGCTTTCATTGTTGTATGGTGCATAACTATCACTCTCTTTGGCTTATTTTGGTCGTGACTGATGAGTCTATCAGACAGATACTCTGTCAACTCTGCCTTCGTGTTCACATGAGAGAGAAAGGTCTTCAGGTTCCTTATTTCGGTGTTATCATTAACATGATAGTGAACTGGTGTTGTTTTAACCGTTCACTTCTGACGAGTTGTTTCCTTGAGAGAACCAGTAAGGTACTGATCAAAAACAATCCTGACCTCCTCATATGAATCACTCATGTCAGCCACAATGTCAACAAACCTCTTTGCAAAGTGCAAGGCATTTGACATTTCAGGAGTTTTTGGCACCATGTTCACTATACACATTGCATCAATTATCAGGACTGAGGATGCATCCCTCTCTGGTTCTGAGATGGCCAGGTCGTCTGGCAATGGCAATGGTACATTCATAACTGCAGATACCAGTTTGGATTTGTCTGAGAGCATTATCATTGATCCATCTGGATGAAAGTTGGAAGGTGGACCTACACTGAATTCAAACGCTGTAATTGCATCCTTAACAGAAAAGTCAGTTCTAATCTTGCACACAACAAGTAATGGAGACAGCGGTGACCTCTCCTGATTAATGGATACCAACTGCCCTTTGACTTTAGTTTGTACTTTAACTCCTACATCCTTGAAGTACGACCAGTTGTTCTTCTTTTGAGCATCCCAGAAATTGACTGATTGTTCCACCATCCGAGTCGAGACAAAGTTTTCCAATGCCTCTCACCCCAATTTGTCACGGTTTTCAATGTTTTTGCACACACTGTCAGGTGTAACAGCAAATGTAACAAGATTGAACATATCACGTTCAAGAAAGGGATTGCCCTGTCTGGTAAGTACCTTGGAAACATTTGCTGCAGATGAAATGATCCCAGTACCTTTTGCTCCAACAAGTTCATGGTGAAGAGAACTTAGCTACTGCATTTCGATTCCAGCATAGTCTTTGAATTCCTGTACAATTCTGCATAGTGTGGGGGCTACAATGAAGTACTTCTCCATGGCATGCTCTTTGCCTGTGATGCCAATAAACCCTCCTTTGACCTTCATCTTCTTGTGCTCCTGTTCAATACCATGGTCTGGATCAATCGCAGTGAAAGGAACACTGTGTTTTGTAATAGAAAAGTGGCCTTCATCGAAAAATTTCCATGTCTCAGGATCTGCAGTTTGCAGTTCCAACATGTCGGCAACATAGAGTTGTACTGGTCATGAGCATGAAAATAAGGCAACAGCTCCTCCACCTTAGCCAAATGAAGTGTCCAATTGCACGTCCTTGGAGCAGCAGTAAACATCAATAAAACCTCAACCTGATTCACGTAGTTTGTTCGGAATTTGGAGATACCTTTTGCTTGTTCCTTCCACTCATTTAGCCTTTCAAAACTATTACAGGCACAGAGTGTCTGATGCATTTCAGCCACTTGTGATTTGAATTCTTCCAAAGTGGAATCAGTCCTTCCATCTAAATATGCTGCAAAGGCATCAAGTACTTGGCTGATGTGGTGCTCAAGAAATGCTCTTTCGTCTTCTGAGAAGATTACCTGTATGCACACGGTGAAAAGTGCAATCAGTGTAACTATGTGAGCTTCATTGCATCTGTATATGTGACGACCATCCAATATTTGGCGTACTGTAGCTGATCCATAGATACCAGCTTCTTCCCATGCCAGATCAATGCCACTTCCTTCTATGTACTTTCCCAGGCACTTCAGTGCTGCCATAGTTATATGTAGACCTCCAAGCCTGATGCACCAGTTTTCTTTATAATCCTTGAGCTTTACTGCACGGTCATACAAATCACCATCAAGGTTTGCCCTTCGCCAACAGTAATGCAGTTGAGTTTTTGAGCATGCTTTAAAATTGTGAGGAGCACCGGCCATTCCGTTGGACTTCTCCCGTACAATGGAGCAACAATACCAACATTCCATACTGGTGTCTTGTCGTGTATCAACGAATTGAAGGTGGACCAAGTGGGAGATTTATGACATCTCTCTGGCAGTGTTCTACATGCACTATTGCTCGTGCTACTATCTTTGGAGGAAATCTGGGGTTCACTTGAAGTAGACCTGGCTGCTGTGGAAACATGTTGTGACACAGATGTTTCACCTGAGGTTGATCTGACGTACTCGTCTGACGAGACCACAATTCCTTGATTGAATTCCACTGATTCATTGAGGCTAGATCCAACTTCAGTCCAAGAATCTGCATCTTTACGTTTATCCACTATCTGTGCCACCAGAGAGCTACACATAAATAACCAAATAGTGTCACACTGTGTGTAGTCAGTAGATACTTGTTTCAGGGTGTCTAACATGTAGGTTAGTTGATGAGACACACTCGGACTTACTGGCTTATCACAGTTCATACATGGCATATCTAATGTGTTTTTCAGGGCTTTGTCTTGAATAGTCAAGTCAAGTTTGAGGTCATTTGTAATGAGAGGAGCACCATCCTCTGGGCAATCAACAAATCAGCACCATGAAACGAACCTGCATCGCTTCCCAGATCAATGTTATCAATTGCAAACGGTGGTCTGATTCCTTGCTTTGTGTGGCTCAGGAAACAGGTTTATTGGGAATGTTATGCAGGGGAAGATGAGAGAAAGATGTAGTGCGACAATTTTACAGCAACTTACAAAAGAAGGACACAGAGCAGACTTGTCGCGAGAATAAAACAGGCAAGATTTAAAATGATCAAATATAAACACTTATGCAATTCTACTTTAAGATGGCACCACACACTCAGACGAAAAGAAACTCAGATGTTTGCAAAGGACCCCCGCAACCAGAGAAGGAGGTGAGCTGAGATCGCAGTTCTCTCGGGTACCTGAAAGTTGGAGGGAAGTGGTGCTCCATGATGCGACACCTGCCAATGGTCGTGCGGCTCGGTCCACGGCGCTCGCGTGGAGACCGTGTCTGCGAAAGAGCCCGGGTCGAGTACAGTGGAGTCCGAGGCAGGGATTAGGGTTTCCAGCTCACTCCCAAGCCGACTCACTTTCCAGCTCACCAGACGACTCGCTTTCCAGCTCACTCGCTCACCCTTTCAGCACGAATGCTCCGACTCTCTCAGTTCTCAACCAACGAACCCTCCGGCTCAGCTCTCAACCCTGAGGAAGGTGTCGTAATTTATAGATCTCCCTCAGCGGGGAGGGGCCTTGGTGAAGCCGACATCACTGTTCGCCCTGATTGGACGGGGCTTCCATGGGGCCGCCATTTCTGGGTGGGGTTTCAGCCATACCTGGAAGCCTGCCCACTTCACGTGTGTTCGGACTCGCCAAAAAGGTACTACACAAAGATTCTGTCAAGTGAGTCGCCGGTTAGGCGAGTCGGCGAACACGCGCTTGTTCAGCCCATGCGAGAGTAGCAAGCGAGAGTCCGAGTAGACAGCGGGTGAACAGTGAGTGGTACATTGTTGGAGGGGATATAAAGATTTATTAACCTAACTAAAAAAACATCACAACGTACCCCAGTGTCTTCCCACTACACACAAGGAGGGGTTCTATCTGCACATATACTTAACGGAATAACTGACTTGGGGACAACTGTATGTTTGTATGCATACTGTTCCTAGAACCGTAACAGTATTGAAAATGGCTTTGATTCGTGTTTGTCACACAAGCAAATACAACCCATCGCTTCACCGACAGGTAAATATTGTCGGGGTGGGGGGGGGGAGCTGAAGAATGCCAAAGTTGTTCCAGTGATGACAAAGAACCTCATGGGAATGATGAAAAAGGACCTCACAGAGATATTAAAAACCATCCCTGGAAATATCACTACAAACAAACTACAGTAGGAAGCCGTTCTGGGCTCAGTAACGATCCTGAAGAGAGCCCTCGGCACAAAACTGAAAACGGAAAACTTCACAGCTTGGTCCATGAATCGTGACTCCTTACCGAAATGGAGGTGAAAGTTTGAGTCCACCCTGGGAGGACTCCATTCCACATTCTGAAACCCCATATGTAGACACACACACACACACACACACACACACACACGCACACCCTTTTATTCGTATCGATAGATGGGTGATTATGATTATGAAATATGTTTGTTGAGTTCGTCTACATAATGTTCATCTTCCATATTAATTGGTGCTCATTTGAAATTGTTAGAATTCAAAAAGGGTTCATGAACTGTCTTTTTTTTTCATACTGCTCACCGTTTATCTCAGAAATTCCCAACACAAGTGCTTTTGATGGGTTCCTGCCATGTTTCGTCTCCGATTCTAAACTTTGTATTGCTTGAAACAGTTTGAACTGCCAACAACGAAACAGGGGAACGAATTGGTGTTGCTTTTACCTTTTGCGTTTTGCTCTACCCTAGAATTTGCATTCCTTATTAAACGCTTAAACCGAACTTTTTCATTTTGTTAACAATCGATGTTTGGATCAATGAGTCCAATCATGTTGGTGCCAATTGTTCCATCTATTTAATGAATGAATCGCACCATTTTTCAGCAGTGTTTGAACTCTACTGCTTTTGAAATTGTGAAGCAATATATCTAAAAGTTTGCAAAGATTCCTCTGTCACTTTAATTTGGCATTCTAATTTAATTTGTGCAATTTCTCACGATTGTATGTTACTATGTTTCCCTTGTATGGAATTTGACATCATCTCAATTTACAAGACCAGCAGGCAATTCCACCCTCTGGTCGGGGGTACCCTTCTCGGCCCACCTTTGGTGAACAATGTGCTGCGGCACATTCTTGGAAATGCACTTTATAATTTTTGTCATTTAAAAAAAGATTTTATTGATCACAACATGTACTCCATATCGAAAGGTAAAGGAAGATGATAAGCCTGGTGTTGGCTTAACGGTCAAGGTGGCTGGCCTAATATCTTTGGGTCTTCAGTTTGAGCCTCTGTTGTTCCGCTGAAATAACACCAAGAAGGTTGACTCAGCCTGTCATCCTTCTGAGGTCGGCAAGATGAGTTTCAGCTTACTGGTAACAGGGCACAACATCAATGGCATAGCCACACTTCCAGAAAATTATACAACGAGCATCCACAGGCTGCAAATGCAACAACAGCAAGGAAATTTTTTTGTAATCCTGCCTGAGGTTAGGAAAGCTTATGATAGATGCAGCACCATCTAGACTCCAGAGGAACCATCGCTTGCTGGTGAAAAATCAATATGGTATCATGTCAGACGGCCTCCATTAACACGCACCGCGTGTGCCAGGATTATTCATCCCGCGAATTCCCGAATAGTTTCTAACCGAGTGCGTTCACTTTAATTTACAACTTCAATTAATACCAGGTGGGGTTGACTCAGCCTGTCATCCTTCTGAGGTTGGTGAAATGAGTACTAGCTTGCTGGGAAGATTGAGCCATTTGAGGATCCTGCGATGGAGTGTCGACCCGCCCAGGATTGTGCTCAATATGCCAGGAGACTGCTTAGGCAGCACCAACGCTCCGCACAGAGTATGGTCCTGATGGATTGCCAACTTTACCCTTCCCCAAGGTCTTCCAAATGAACCGAATTTGAGGCGGAGGCACGTACTGGAAGAAAAGGGATCGAACACCTTTATAATAAAGACCTTTTCAAAGGTTTATTTATAAAGAATATGTGGGGGGGGGGTGGAGGTAGATGGAACGACCAGTTAGGAACAAACCATTCGAAACAGACACAAACAGGGATATAAGGACACGCAAACTTATGTATGCCTGGTGTTGGTGGCTTAATGGTCAGGGTGGTGGGCTTGGGATCCTAGGATCCTGAGTTCAAATCCTGCTCGGATGTGAAATTAATACCAGGTGGAGTTGACTCTGCCTGTCATCCTTCTGAGGTCGGCAAAATGAGTGCCAGCATGCTGGTATCCTGTGTCGGAGTGGCGACCCGTCCAGGATTGTACCCAATAGCCAAGGAGACTGCTTAGGTAGCACCAACGCTCTGCACAGAGTATCTTCCCAATGGATGGAATGGATGGTTGGAAACATATTGTTGTGGTTGAGGAAATTCGCAAACCACCATTCAGGTCCCGTAGTTGAGATATCTCTGTAAGTGCATGTGTCGTTAGCCCCAAACCCGTTGTTTAGAGGGAATAAATGTGATTCATTTGGGCTGCGACCCTTTAAGATAGCCGTTTTTCTGTTCTATCTTTATTTTGAACCAACTACGCCTCAACCGCCATCACACAACAACCACCAACCGCAACGCCGCTTCACAACAACAACAACGCCAACAGCCACGACCTTTACCTTCACAACTTGCTCCCGCAAACATTGCATCACCATCATTCCAAGCGTTACCGTGGCCATGGACCACCACTTTAAACCCTCCACCACCTTCGCCTCTCCTTCTGCGGCCATTCCCGCACCACTTGTGAACGCCGAGCATCAGGCTCTCCTGGCCTCGTGCGGGACGCGCGCCGAGCCGCGGGTGCAAAAAGCGGCCTTTCCGAGGAGAAGTCGGATCAGGAATGATACACGCCCACTTCCGATCCGTCCAATCAGCAAGCACGGGGCGATTTGGCCCCGCCTCCAGGCGCGTCGGAGTAGAATCGATATATGCAAATTCGAGGATCAGGGGAGATTCACGCCCCCTTTTCTCCGTCCAATGGGCGAGCGTGGCTCCACCCCCGAGCTCGTTCTGATCCAGAAATTTGCATATGGGTTCTCCTGCCGTACTATAAAGCGCCGAGCGTGGGGCGAATTCAGTCAGTTTTTTGGGCTCGGGCGAGTTGGAGAAGTGTGGCAGCGGCAGAGAGTTTTTCGGTCAAGGCGAGTCGGAGAAGTGTGGCAGCGGCAGAGTGTGGCAGCAGCGGTCAAGTCGGGTCTGGAGGGGATTCAGTCTGTCGGGGTTCGGAGTCTGTCGGGGAGCTGCAGAGAGGGGAAGCCGGGAGCGCGGTCGAAGTCGCAGTGGAGTCACTCGTCGCGGGACCCAAGCAAGCCAGCTATCCTCTTTCCGCAGAGCATCAACAATTCCCCCCTTCCCCCCCCGCTGAGATAGTGCGGAAAGGGGGCCCCGTTCCCACCCCATTCCAAGCAGTGCCAACGAAACCCGTGAAGGAGCGTGGAGTCGGGGCACCGCCGCCACATTTGCGGATCATCACAAGACGGGTAGGCTCCAACCGGTCTCGCGGCCCACAGGTCCGTCTGTCCCCTTGTCGTTGAGGGTGGCCCTTTTCTTTTGCTTTTGAGTATATGTGTTGTCGGCGCCGTCTGTAAAGTAAAACTGTGTAAGTGTTGCCGTGTGCTCGCGTAGTCGGTAGTAGATCCTCATTGTTGTGTTTCTTTTGTTGCAATTGCTTTTGGTGCATAATTGTTGTAATTGTATATGTGTGCTTTCTGTGTGCCGCGGAATAAATGTGCCTCATGTTGAACTGTTTTTCCCGTTTCGCTTCGTCTTTTCTTTAATTGAATCTCCATCTTGCTTCACGTAAAGGGTTGGTAGTGGGCTTACTACGCCCGATAATTAATCGGAACCGTCGAGGCCGACGTTGACACCGCTCGGTTATCCCGATAGTACGGAACGGGTCGCTTAAGTGGCCCGTGTCCGGTGTCGACCTGCGGCGAGGTGCGATCGCCCGGTCTACCCTCCGTGTGGGTACTAAGGTAGGTCGAATTTGGCGAACAACCCTATCCCACGCGGGGGGCCGATTGGCACGATCGTGGTGAGGCCGAAAGGCCCACCCGTGACTTGTTCCCGGCGTTAGTCCGAGAGGGTCACGACAGAATTGTCCGTCCGGTGGGCGACGTGCCGCGATTCGAGTTACGTGGCCGTTCGCACGCCGGCGGGCGCGAATTCGCAACAGTATGTACAAGGATGAAAAATAAATAAATTAACAAAAAAAACCTCACCCAAACTCGGCATCACAGATCACACTTGCACAAACATTCACATTGCAGGCGAGATACATTTTCCCACATAAATATTACCCTGACTATCCTTTGTATAAATTACATACGTTGCCTCTTCAGCATCACGTGTAACAAAACGACTTGCTCTGACACGTCCCTGATGCATGACAATCTCACCTTCTCGAAACACGCGGACGATGTTACACTTACCACAGTCTGGCTATGGGTCCCTCTCCCCCTCTTCTGCCTTCCACGTAACAATAGTAATCACCAATATAGTAATCACCGCTGTTGAAGATTAAAGTATCGAGAAGAATATGATGAATCATGAAATGAGGAAAACGTGTGATGGATGCCACACTACCGAGATGGGCCGTTGTTTGCCGACGTGGATTGATGTGATAACAAGGGACATGAAGAATGATGCTGGGAAAAACGGTCACACCCAATTGGTCAGTGCCGAAACCAATCGACGAGTGAATAAAGGTGACATGGCGACAGCCACACAACCTCTTTATTATAATATGATAGGTTTAGAGCCATTGGCAAGGACTTGTCGAACCATCTTTATCTGCGTGTTCAACCACAATTGGCCCTTTAATGCTACAAGGTGGTAATGTCCCACCATTTCAAGTAATCGTCCTCCACACCTACGATCTTTGGTATGTCCTCATTACTGTTCCACATTCACCGCAAATTCTTGTTTCCTTTTTCTCTCCTGTTTGCTTTCCTCCTCGTGCCTACGTGCTACCTCCCCTTTTTCAATGTGTTGCCTTTTACCCTCATGTCACTTTGCTCCTCAATTGAGCCGAGTCTTCGTTTCCAAAAGAAAGAGTTGTATTTTTCTTGTTCCTTATTTGGGGCAACTCGGAACGATGTGCAAATGCAACCAAGTGTGCCCCTTCCACGCTTACTCGGACAAAGAATCACCGTGTTGAGTTTCTGTCTCTCACATAGAGACTTCCTCCAATGTTATCCTTCTGTATATAAGCTTATTTGACATATTGACAGAACAAGACAGACAAAATGTGTTCCTACACTCGTCTCTCTAAAATATGTCTCCAGTTGTTGAAGAGCCACATCCACCTGTAGTTCGTGGGGTCTTGAATATTACAGAACGTATCATCTTTTTCTCGGCGCTAGAGGACGCTATAAGCCACAAATGCTCCAACTCTTGCATTGAAAATAGAACTCTACAGAAATTATTTGCCGGTTCAATTCCTTCCTTTTTACCTTGAGAAGCAGCATGTTCTGTGATTGACTCTGCTTACACGAGCTTAATGAAGAGCAATTTGCCTTGTGGCAAGCAAAGCTGTCATGCAGGTTATGATTTTGAATATCCGAGAGAGTTGAGTAAAGAGCCTTCTTCAAAAGACTCGTCACGTCGCAACTTGGCGTGATGCTTGAAGGTAAAGTTGATGTTAGCTCCAGGGTTCCACTGCGTCATCGAGTCGAACCTCTTGAGATTCGAGTTTCTCTGGTGGAAGGGTTTTTGGGGGAAAGGAGGAGGAAAGCAGAGAAGGGGTGGCCTTTGCATTTGAAGTTTGAACAGGCACATGGTGACGCCCAAAGCTGACAGTCACCGTGCGTGGGTAGGGGTTCTCGCGGAGGTCAGACAGTGGGAGCGACTATATAGTTGCGGTGTGCGTGAGTGAGCAGCTCGAAGGTGTGCTCGTGTGCAATAGAACTCTCTTATTTCTGTCTCCTGGACAGGAAAGATGCTGAGAGCTGTCCCCCTTATCACAATTTCTCATCTGGCGCTGCTGCTGTCTGTGCAGGTCGTGTGTGGCCAAAGGGCCGGCTTACGGGTGAGCAAATTAGAGTCTGTGCATGTGAGCCGATGAGAATGATGCAAAGGCTTTATTTATTTTCGATACCTGTGTGTTGATGAAATCGGAAATTCTTTCTCTTCCAATGGTTCCAAGACCCTTAATTTTTGCATAATTTGATAAAAAAATAATTTGATAAAAATTTTATATCTCTCAAATTTCTTTATCCTCATTGCACTCCAGGTTTTATTTGTATCACTTTGCCTTGTTAATTTAACTCTGCCTTGCAGTAAACGCTATGGCAACAAACTCATTGGGTCGCAAACTTGATAGCTTTGAGCCGTCTCATCTGACTTGGATGTCTTTCATGAGATGAGTTCTCTTTTTGGTATCAATCTGGTGTTTTGCTGGAAGGACGCTGCAATTTGGCCATCCTTTTGAGCAGGACGGGTGCATTAATCCGGCTGTGCCATCTGCAAGTGTTTGGCTGGTGGACGTACCTGGTACCCCTCAAAATGAGTAAGCCATTGTGTACGTACCCAGGGCAAATTCCATATTGATGCTGTGATGACCCAGGAAGGTAATGCTAAACAGCACAGTGTATTAAGTACCTACCATGCGCGCTTCGGCTTTAGTGTGTCCGCATTGCGGTGTTTGATGAAATAATTATCTTCTGTACAGTTTTTGAGTCCGAGCCCAGCAACTATCTGTTTTGTCAAGCTTGGGTTTGAATTTCGACTCTCTTATAAACCGTCACCCTGCTGTTTCGCAGGCAAAGCGATGCATGAGTGTGCGCTGCCCATTAAGCCGGAAGACCCGTCAGCCAGCACCGGTCATTGGAAGACATTAGAGATCCCACGGTGTCTTTCACGAAGAGTAGGCAATTTACCATCGACACCCTGAACGAATTCCAACTTCTTGCCACCTTCAGTCGAACCTGGCCATCGAGTTCATGGTGGATTTGTGCCCAAACTGTTCCCCAGCTGACCCCACAAAATGAGAATAGCTGGAATCATTGAAGAAATATACATTGTGGGATTTTCAAAGTTGATATGGACCTCTATTTTTTATTTTTTATTCCAAAAAATAGAAATCAAAAAAGCATCAGGAAATTTATAAAATCACATTTTTAGTCTCGCCCCGGAGGAGTTTGGGGACTATTGTAATGCCTCTGGCTCTTTGTTTATCCACCTCCACATATTTTCGTTTTCTTTTCTTTTTTTCTCTGCAACCGCTTGTCCGATCGATGTGAAACTTTAAAAATAGGAAGCACTCCCCATGGAGAATATTTCATTGATAATTCTGACGTCATAGATCACCTGAGGTAGTCCAATTGGATTAAAGGAAAAAAAAATTAGACGACACCTCCGAAACCGCTCAACGAAAACAATTGAAACTTGGCGTGTGACATCAACTCACCATGGGGTATATGTATGCATATATATATATATATATATATATATATATATATATATATATATATATATTGATGATAACAATGTCATCGATTAAGTGGTATTCCAGCCAGAATTGATTGAATTGAAATCCTTATCTGAAAAATCTGAAACTTTATATATTTGATCTACAACCCGATGTGAGTGGAGAATTAAATTTATGGCGTTATCGGTCACATGGTCCGGCGGCCATATTGAATTGAAAATAAAAACGTTCAAAAAGCTCCTTCTCCAGAACTGCTGAACAGATAGATGCAAAACTTCATACATATGGTCTAGTTATGGGAAATATAGTTTGAATTTTATTTTTTTTAATCTTTATCTTTATTGACAATTTAGCCTTGATGTGCACAAAAGTGGTCGTTAAGTATCCTATAATTGATGATAAAGCTACGGATAATGGCAATGTGCAAGACATAATAAGGTGCATGGATGATACGGGTATATGGGCCATAATGATGGCGTATTCAGTTAACAATAGTATTTTTGTTCAGAATGAGCGCATGAGGCGAGACTATGCACTCAACGAGTGCCGTTCTAGTTTTTAATGGAATTCTCCTGCTGTGAGTAAATAGTTGTCTCACCGATTTGACAGTGCCTCTAAAATATTCTACATAGAAAGCTTTGGGATGGAGATGCATTATAGCAATTTTGGGATACTTGCTGTGATGTTTCTATTATTCGTAACTTCGAGTGATACAAAGCGATGAGAATCACAGTGATGAGTCCAGACTGCATGAAGGATGATAAATAGAACTTCACAACGCATATCAGGGAGAACTCGAAGTGAGCGCAATTGCTATGTGAAGGTGAATGTTATTGTTGAGCAAAACGAGGCCATGAGAGGGAATACTTTGCCATCATCTGTGTATTGTTTGTCAACTAGTCGCTGTAGTCCTGTTCACCAATTGTCATCCCACTTTTCAGGAATAGCACACAAACTAAACTCATATTTACAAAGCTATTGGCGCAATCTTCACATGTGTGCTTGCATGCAAATGCGGTGTGTGCGTGCATTATCGGCAGAGTTTTTACGTTCATACATGCAACACATTTGTAATAAAAGGTAAAGTATCTCGTCCATTGTTCTCGTGCAAAGAGAGAGACTTGCGAGCTGTTCTTTAATCCCTCTGCAGCTCCTGATTGGCGAGAGTGGTGCAGAAGAAGCGAGATGCAGTACAGAATGCACAGAAGGAGCACGCCAGCCACTCTGTGCCTCTGACGGACGGACGTTCCAGTCCCCCTGCGACTTCCAGCGAGCAAAGTGCAAGGATCCGCTGCTTAAGGAGGAGCATGATGGACATTGTGAAGGTGCGTGCCTCAAAAGCATATCTGATAAGTGTGTATAACAAACTGCATCCCTTTCATCCTTTCCTTCTGACCTTCCAGCAAAAAATTGGCATGCATGAAGATGAGACATCTTTTTTTTTTTTTTTTTTTTTTTTTTTGTATACCTTGGTCGAGGCTCGTATGAGAGCTAACACACAACTCACAACAAGGAGGCATGAGACAAGAGGGGCGGGAGTTGAAGGGACAAAACAGTGGGGAACAGACACATTAGGTGAACTGTGGAAGGGAGAGGGATGGGGATGGGACGGGGAACATGGCGAAGAGAAGATGGACATTTCAGGGACTTTCAGGAAGGAAAGCAGGAGAAATGAAGGAAGTGGGCTTGGGTGGATTATCGGGGGTCGAAAAGATCGAGGATTTGGATGGGGGAAGATAAGAGGTGGTGGTGAACAGCTGTTTTGAAAGCCTGGAGGGAAGAATGGGAAAGAATAGAGTGAGGAAGTTTATTCCAAAGGCGGGAAAAAAGAGGAATGAAAGAGTGAAGATGAGCAGTGATTCGTGATTTTGGTAGTTTTACCAGAAGGGGGTTGTTGGCGGACCTTGAGCGCCCTGTGGAAATGTGGTGGGGACAAATCGCAGAGAGAGCAGGGGGGGCAAGGCTGGAGAGTCAAGAGAGTGGTCAGGAGCTCAAGAGGGCCGAGGAAGGACTTAGCACGACGGAGGATTCCCAGTCGGCGACTGGCTTTTGAGGTGAGGTTGGAACATCTATTTGTTCATCTATTTTTTTTTCTTTACTCACATCTATTTTTCTTTACTCACTGGGTAAAGAGGCAGAGTTAAATCGAAAGAAATCCTAATCAAAATGAGATGCTCGCAACGATCAAGGCTTTTCAGCAATAACACTTAGATTTGAAAAGAGACTCCTTCAAAGTTAGCATTTTTGAAATCTGCAAAATTATAAACCCATAAAAGAGCTGTTTTGTTCTTTATTGAAAGGACCAGTTGGTGTCTCGGTTGATATGATCGCTATCTTGGTTGCTCAGGAAGGATTCGCACAAATTCTGGTTAAAAGTGTTCAAGTCATTAACGCAAGAATTGATGCACCATATCCTACACAAGATTTCACTGAAATCAGTCAATTTCTCAATGATCAAAGTCATTCAATTATTTCTTGCCTTTGCTGGCAACTTTTACTTTTCAGATTTTTTTTTTTAATGTTAAAGGCTCCAGTCATGGATATTATGAGTTGTCATCGAGACGAGGCCTCAAATAAAAGAACTGCACAGATAGAAAAGCGAAGAAAGAGAGAATAGTCTGAGTTTTTGAGGAAGTAAACAAATTTGCTTTTTGAAAAGGTCATAACTGTTTGGAAAGACATGAGAAAGTAAAGAGTTCCAGAGACTGTCCACTGTTTATTTATCTGAAAGTTTGTATTATTCAGTTCGGTTGTTCTGGAGAAGATCTTTGAAATCGTAAACAAATTGATATATCCAAGGTGGCTACCAAGCTTTTCGACGATGCCCACAAGTTCAAGATTTTAAACCCAAATAATCCAATATGGCTGCCAAATGGTTCAAACAATCGAAAACTGATTGTGTATGCATATGTTTACATAAGTAGGTATTGCTACATAGATTTTGCTTTTTGGATTCAATCAACTTTTATTTTGCTACTTTTATGCCACTCGTGAGCCATTTGCTACCGAGGGAAATATTTTTGGGGGAAAATAACAACACATTCCTTATGATGTCCAATAAAGAAATTATATCTACAACTACAACTAGTACTACTACTACTGCTACTAGGACTACTACTTCAATGGCCTCAATGAATCTCACTTTATGTTGACTGTAGGAGATAAAGAGACCCTAGTCTTTCATGTGCTGGCTGAGCAAGGCCTGACGTTCGTTTGAAGCTGCTTGGGGGCAAAAATTTGTAAATTGTTCAGTGTTCCGGTGAAAACGTCTCATCTTTTCGAAGGATGCAAACGAATGCTAACAGATGGGACGTCCAGCATAACTTTCATCTGGAGAATGGGCCACTTTACAATGCATTGACTTGACTATGAAATGTCACCCAACGGTTTATAGCCAGGTTGGGAATCGAAACCAGTCTTGTATATCTAGCTCGAAGCAAAACACCTTCCTCTGCGCCATCCTTTTGGAATCTGAAACTACCAGCGGATATGTATCAGTCAAGCACCGATGATGGGGATAGAATGGCATTCAATAGGATGGGAAGTCCATCATTCCTGTGACAAACAGAACAATTAAATGTGTATGTAATAAGTAAATGGAGCCATAAGTTTGAATACATTTGCCATGTTCGAAGCTGTTTATAAATGTTGTACAATTTTTGGCCGACACGACTATTTTGGTTTTGTTTAATCGTTGATATCTCATACTTTCAAATGTGTTCTACATTTTCCAGATTCCCCCCCCCCCCTTTTCGAGTTAACTCCAGACACAGTACTGCAAGAAAACATGACATACTGTGTTGAAGAGTTTTGAAAATGTCATTCGGAATAACTGCGATGTCATTATTAATCTGGGGGAAAATTA
This sequence comes from Eptatretus burgeri, assembly GCF_056783735.1. Taxonomy (NCBI): domain Eukaryota; kingdom Metazoa; phylum Chordata; class Myxini; order Myxiniformes; family Myxinidae; genus Eptatretus; species Eptatretus burgeri. The sequence goes on along the minus strand of NC_140975.1, from coordinate 61,466,036 downwards.
TAACAAGCACAAACTTTTAACTTTATGACAGTAAGAGAACCGAACAAGATTAAGTGTCATGTGAAACTTGAGTTCTTTTGTGCTTTCTATTTAACGAGAGCTGAGGGCTTTGAAGATTCTTGGCCAAAACAATGATTTTATAATGAACGCTACCCATGGAACATAAAATCAAGGAATCGTTTTCGCAAATTTATTATTTTTAATATTCTCGATGGCAATTTTAAGGAAAATACTTACCTTACCTGATGCTATAAAATAATCTCCAAAAATCTGCCAGTTATAAAAAAAATAAAATGAAAAAAATGTTGCTTTGCTCAAACTTGAAAATATTAACATTTTCAATCAAAATGTTGACAAACTTTGTTGTCCCCCCCCCCCCATTTCCGGTGGTATAGCAGTTAGAGAGTATGCTTTGTGTCTGGGAGATCTGCAGTTTGAACCCAAGCAGAGTAATTACCAAAGACTTCAAAATATTATATGTGCTGCTTCCTTGCTTGATGCTCATCATTTAAATTTTAAAGGATAGAGGTCAGACAAACAACCAGAGATTGGCATCCAGGGGGAGGGGTGATTTATTCCTAATTGCCCTGCTGAGTGTGGAGACAATAGCGACTTGACAAAGATGGCTGGTGCCCAAAGTGCCCTGCGAAGTGACATCACTTCCCTCAAGCTCAGTGGCTGTGATTTTCTTCAGTAAAGTCTTGTGTTTTCTTTTCTATTTGTTTGTATCTGTGTGAGAGATCCTCCATGAACTTTTCAGCTTTTTAAAAACATTTAAAAAATTTGGTGGCGTCACAGGTTGACATTCTCATTCCATCACAAGCGGGACGATGTGTGATTTGGAAAAATAGATAGAATAAAATGCTCAAAACTGAAGTGTTGGCTGAGCATAACAGGAAGTTTATGAAAGAGGGTCTGTATATTTTGGGTCCTGTACGTACTCCCGTGTACAATCTGTGGCAGAAAGTTCAACACCTGGATTAAAGATTAAAATAATTAGAGAGTTCATCGAACACCTTACCCCCATGCTGTCTTGAGAAACAAGGAAATGGGTGGGGTCTGCGAGCGACAAATTTGATTGGCCGTGATGATGTAAAATGCTGTAATATTTTGTCGAAATGGAAGTGCTTTGAAAGTTCCAGGGAGGTAATTTGTGTTTTGCAATATTCAATTATTTAATGAAGTTGAAATTAAAATATTTTGAAGGTTGTAGAAAAAAAAAAGTTTGGAACATATTACATTAGTTCTTCATTCCTATTGTTTGTGTCCTTTATGACATTCTTAAAAACAGTAAGTTTCCTGTTTGGAATGGTTTTCAATTTTGTTTGACAAGCAGACAGGCAAACGAAGTACATTTTCTCACTCCTCTGTGCACATGCGCAATCGGGTCTAATTCAGAGCCAAAGTACTGCTCAACTACTGGTTTGTGTTCCAATTAATGTTCCAATCCGTGTTCAAAATATAACATTCAATTGAAGTTGTTCCTCAATCATAAACTAACGTTTGTAGACAGACACAGACAGACAGTCAGGCAAAGCAATACCTTAACCTTGCTTTTTGCATGGCGTCCCTGGGGTAATAGGGTAATCCTGGATCATCAAATAAATATGGAAAAAGTCAGTTCTGCTTAATTAATTGATCTCTTACTTTTAATTTTCTTTAACTATCTGGCTACGGAAAGGTGAATTCTTACAAATTGCTTTTGTCAGGCTCACTTGGCTGCATCTGTCAGTTTGAGGGTAGAGTAGCACCCCCAACCCAAATCCTATCCAAGTTCCTCCTGGTGACTCCAATGCCGTCTTTGTTCTTTAATTTGATTGTCATTTGTACTTGTAGTTAAAACAATCTTTTTGGTGACGTATTGAATCTATGTATTTTTGGAGGACATCCATGTAAAGAGGATATTGTGGTCCATCAATGGACAAAATATGAGAAACTCAGCAACATTTGGAAATTGTCTTGTATATTGAAAAAGGCAGTGGAATTTTTATGAACCACAGGCAGGCACAGCATTGTCAAAGGAATTTTGATACAAAGATGCAAACTGTGGCTGTCGCAATAATTTTGACTTGACACAACAAAAATTCGCACCTTTCCTGGTGAGAAGGAAGAAGTGAATGAGTGACTTTTGACATGAGGAGTTAGAGGGGGTTAAAAGTCAAGTGGACTGGGGGGAAAAAACAAACAGGAAGTGACAGAAGGGCATTGGATAAATAACCTTACTTTAAAAGTGTGACAAAAGTAATGATTAAAATGAAAATTGAAAAATAAATTTTAAATCGATTGATGTAATGCAGAGATTAAAAAGAGAGAGAGAGAGAGAGAGAGAGAGAGAGAGAGAGAGAGAGAGAGAGAGAGAGAGAGAGAGAGAGAGAGAGAGAGAGAAAGAGAGGACATGGGAGAGAGAGAGCGAGAGAGAGAGAAGAGGGAGAGAAGAGAGAGATATATATATATATATATATATATATATATATGTATATATATATATATATATATATATATATATATCTATATATATATATATATATATGTATATATATATGCGCAAGACACAGGCAAGGAAAATGAATGAAAAGTGCTTTTTGATCCCGCATGGCAGGGGGGGGGGATGGGGGTGGATTAACGTACCAATCCTGGAGTTAACTCAAGGTTTGCTTGCTATGCTTGCAACTGTCCATGGTGCTGAAATGGAAAAAAAAAAATATATATATATATATAAATATATATATATATATATATATATATATATATATATATATATATATATATATATATATATATATATATATATATATATATATATATACTGGAGACAGCCATGTAAATGAAGTACTACCTGGGAATATTGATGTGTTAAGCCACCAGGTGAGAGAGAGAGCCCTGTGCTGTTGGTTTGTTCAAAGAAGCCATCGCCAACTTTTCCTGATTTCACTGATGTAGATCTTGCAGAGAGTGCACAGGAATCCGTCGCCAGGCCACGTGACCTCCGTGAGGAGCTGGGACATGAAACAAAGGGTTAGGCTGTGCAGAACATAAGGTACCAGGCCAGGATTTGAGATGCCACACATGACACTGGGTGCTGTGTTGGGCCAGGACGCAAGGTGCCACCACGAGCCGGGACATGCAGGACACGAGGAACCATGACGAGCCGGGCTATGCAAGATGCGAGCCACCACGACGAGCCGGGCCGTGCAAGATACGAGGAACCACCAGGATCCGGGCCATGCAAGATGCGAGGTGCCACGACGAGCCGGGCCGTGTAGGATGAGAGGTGCCGCACCGGGATGAGCTGGGCCATGCAGGAAGCGAGGCGCCACGACGAGCCAGGCTGTGCAGGAAGTGAGGCACCGCAATGAGCTGGGCCATGCAGGAAGCGAGGAACCGCGATGAGCCGGGCCATGCAGGAAGCGAGGAACCGCGATGAGCCGGGCCATGCAGGAAGTGAGGCACCGCGATGAGCCGGGCTATGCAGGAAGTGAGGTGCCACGATGAGCCGGGCCGTGCAAGTCGCAAGGCATCACTTCCGTCAAGTGACATCACTTCCCTCAAGCTCAGTGTCATATCTCTCTCTCTCTCTCTCTCTCTCTCTCTCTCTCTCTCTCTCTCTCTCTCTCTCTCTCTCTCTCTCTCTCTCTCTCTCTCTCTCCTCTCTCTCCTCTCTCTCTCCTCTCTCTGTCTCCTCTCTCTCCTCTCTCTCTCCTCTCTCCATGAGAAAAGCACGAAGTGCGGGATTCTATGCCCCAGACCCGGCTGTGATGTGTCACACCACATGCTATGCAATGTCCCACGCTGTGCTGGGATGTGAGAAGACAGGCCAATATGTGAGGAACTGCACTGGGCCATTCCGCACTGGACACGAGGCATTGAACCGGGAAGCGAGGCCCTGGTTTGGGCTACGCTTGACCTGAAGCGCTATTCCCAGCAGGATCCAAAGCAACCAGACCGGGTCGCATGCGACGCAAACATAGCAGGCCGCTGGTGATGCCAAATGCTGGACCAGGCCATGGGTGATGCTCGGCATTGAACCGGGAAGCGAGGCCCTGGTTTGGGCTACGCTTGACCTGAAGCGCTATTCCCAGCAGGATCCAAAGCAACCAGACCGGGTCGCATGCGACGCAAACATAGCAGGCCGCTGGTGATGCCAAATGCTGGACCAGGCCATGGGTGATGCTCGGCATCCCATCACACCAAGCTGGTTGTGAAGCAACACATTTTTTGGACTCTCAAAATCTGTGACTCTTGAAACCCGGAGTGTTAGTGTTTTTCGATCATTTAAAAGCAATTTCTTTTTTGAAATCTGTGCATCGTTTGTAATTTATTTGTTCTTCCCCATGCATTTTCAACGTCAAATTTTCTTCCCAATATCTTGCCTTCCACTTCATTTTCCACTTCATCCGTGTCTTACTCCTCAAATTGACACGACTTTATTACTCCATAATTTCTGGCTAAACGAGACCTTTAACATACGAGACATTTGACATCTCGCAAATGGTGCCCGGCTTAATCACATTGATGAAACACCTTGCCTCCAGCAATCCAAGTCATTTACAGTTGGATCACGAATCGAATGACATCACGTAACTATGACATCAATACACGTAATATCACACAAAGAATGTATACGCTGGTGCAAAGGAAAAATAATGAGTTGTGAGCTTGATGTCTCATGACTGGAGCTTTCAAACTTGGAACCACAATGACCTGACATGTTGAATGCTGCAAAACAAAAATTGCAATCTTCAGCAATGGTAATGAAGCTTCCGGGACCCTAGGACGTTTGGCATCACATCTCGTCACCAGCAGCGGAACGAGACAACTGTTATTACTGGGATGATTCACCAACAGCCTCACATGCATCGAGTCCACGGATGCCACCAGACAGCTTGGAATGCCATGCACTTCTTGCACTGCGTGCTCCAAGCACGGCGTTATTAACATCAAGACTGTGACTACTATAATCATAGGATGAGTTTGGTTTGGGTTTGATTTGTCCACGGTAATGTCGGGGTGCTTGCTTGGATCTGCTTGCCCTTGATTCATAAAAAGTATGAACGTGTGTCTGCATATGTTCACAATTTCCATGCACCATGAGAACTGTCCGGTTGGTGTCGAGGCGCAGGATTTTGAGATATTAGGAAGTTCGAACAAATGATTAGCAAGCTAAATATGTTATTTTAACGTTAATATTGCAGGTGGGGCAGCCAGCATATAGTTCTTTTGAAAGGAGTACTTGCTCCTTGATGTGGTATCGGTGATGGGTCAGCATTGCCGGTGGCGGTATTGATCGGATCCCATTCCGACGACGACCGAACCTGGGATAAGATGATTCGGAGGCAATCTTGCCATCGTTTTGGAAAGATCACATGCTCTTGTGGAAGCATATGGTGATGCATTAACAATGTTATGTATCCCTACCGGACGAAATATTTTGGCATTGAAGATGCAGCAAAGTGCTTGGTGGAAGCATGGATTGCACAATTGAGGGAACAACAACAATAATACATATCTACACGTTGGGGGAAATTGATGGCTTCAAATATTCCGTGGGGATGCTTGCACACTCACCTGATAGTCAGAACCGACAGTGCCCTTTGGACAAAATAGCATAATTTTCTCCTTCTATTATCTCCGCCACTAAATATGGACAGATGTGATGTTTTCACCCCTTTCTGTTTGTTTGTTTGTTTGTTTATGAGCACGATATTTCAAGTCGATCATATGTAAGACATGATTAGCATCAGTTCTTGCAGGGGCATGGCAGTACACCTGAGTAAGATACAGGCAAGCAAAATGTGTAGGTTCGAGCAGGAATTTATCCAGGGTACCGGCGATAGTTTGCCTATTCTTCGTGAAAGACACTGTTGATCTTTAACGTGCACTACCTATTGCTGGCAGATAGTACACCCAGTTTAAGTTTCATCCGAGGAACGGAACACACAATGATGATTCGTGCTGCCGATAAAACACCAGGATGACAGTTTATAGTTGGTTCCAGATTTAAACCATGGCTCGAGAGCCCAGGAGTGATTTTGCATACATCTAGGTTATCTGACTAGCCTATCATTCTGATTAAGCAGAGCATGCATCTGTGCGAGAGGAGATTGGGACCAGACTCTTTGCAGAGCGTTGGTGCTGCTTAAGCAGTCTCCTTGGCTAATGTGCACAATCCTGGATGGGTCGCCACTCCGACACAGTATACCAGCATGCTGGAACTCATTTTGCCGACCTCGGAAGGATGACAGGTCGAGTTAACCCCACCTGGTATTAATTCAATAGCTGAGCGGGATTTGAACTCAGGACCCTAGGATCCAAATCCCACCACTGTCACCATTAAGCCAACACCAGACATCATCTGTATACACCTTTCCAAAAGTGTCCTTTGGCTAATACGTTGTGTGCAATCCCGAATAGCAATCTCTCCATGTCCAAAGTTGTGCCGTGAGGAACTCTGCAACAAGTTACACAAATCAATATCCGGGGCTCATTGGAACACTGAATGACGCCTTCGTCAAAACTGTTTCACACAAACCTTCCATTGAGTGGGGAATGGAGGTAATCCAAGCAATCCTTGATGTACTGTTTTCCACCAACCATTGGCATCTCATCAGAAAAAAAACTTCAAAGTGTCCATTCCTATGGATCCCTGCAAAAAATGTTCTGTAGAAATTCTACAGAACTCACCAGTTCTACCATACACAAAAAAAAAATTTCACCGAAATCGACAGAACATTTTTGCAGGGATGGAACCATCAGAAAAGAAGGTCCCCATCACTCTTTGTCTGGAGCCAGTACACCAGACTAACACCTTGTGTGAGTATGAAGCAGCGTTTTGTAACTCTCGCGTGGTTCTTCAAGTACATCCTGAAAATTATTAGTGCCCTGAGTCAGAGGAACTATGAGAAAAGCGGAGAATTGGCATTCACATCATCATGCCGTGAGGGCAGAATAACTGTTTGAGATTCTGACAAATTAGCACATAACCCGTAGTGTGATTGCATCACCCCCTGGCAGTGACACACACACACACACACACACACACACACACACACACACACACACACACACACACACACACACACACACACACATACACACACACGGTCCACAACATTGATAGGTTACGAAAAAAGCTTTTGAGAGCATCCCACATTTATGGATGTTAAAGTGCATGCAAATATACAAGAACAATCCCCAAATAATCAAGCTGATTGAGAAAACAATGGTCTATGGAATACCACACAAAACCTGCAACACTCGGAAGGAAAGATTGAAATACCAGGAGTGAAGATACGATGTGGAATCTTCCAAGAAGACAGCCTTTCCCCTCTCCTATTTTGCCTGGATCTAGATCCACAAAGTAAGCTCATCAATGAGCAAGGACACGGATACACCCTTCCATCCAATAAAGGAATGTCCGAAGGGACAAGGAAGGTGATACATCTGCACGGCGATGATTTTAAACACTTTACATTGAATGACGAAATTGAAATTCGTGAAACGGTACTCCAACAACATCGAAATGGAATTTGGCTGAGATAAATGTGCCAAGTGTACATTCATGCAAGGTAAACCAACAATAATGGATCACATAAAAATCGACCGAGATACAACAATACAGGAGCTAGATAACGAAGCGTCTTACAAATATCTCGGGGTAGAAGAGGGCCACCAAATATGTCATAAAAATGTGCTAACCAAGTACCAAAGAATACCTGCATAGAATGAGGCTGACCCTGAAATCATACCTCTCCCCAAGGAACAAAATCAAATCCACAAACCAAATCGCAGTACCAGTGTTCCAATAAGGCTGCGAATAATAAACTGGACACAAGCAGAAATAATTTCACGAGATTTCAAAACAAGCAAACTCGTCACATCCACAAAATGTTTGATAAAAATCAGTGCATCCTAATAATGTCCCTGCTGAGATGAGAAGGAGATGACAGCCTGATGGAACTCAGTCAAATGCACAGAGCGACGACTATAGGATTAGCAGAGTACAGTCGTGGCCAAAAACATTGGCACCTTTGCATTTTTTTCAAATAATGTACCATTTCTTCCAGAAAATTGTTGAAATTAAAAAATCTTTTGGTATCCACAAATGTATTTCTTTGGTTTGCAGTGGAGCAAAACAAAAAATGCTGAAAAAAATTACTAAATCTTAGCTTATTCCACACACATGTCCTAAAATGTCCTGGACAATATTATTGACACCTTTAGAACAGGGGTCTCCAACCTTTTTGGGTGGAGGGCCACAAAAGCAAAGTGGTGAGGGGCGGAGGGCCGTACCCCAAAAAAAGGACGCTAAATTCCGAAAAAAAAAAATATATATAATTAATATGCGGAAATTTAAACAAAAATTAGTGCTGAATATATTTTTCTTGCCAACGAATATGATAAATGAATAATCGTGTTAAAAACACGTGTGTTTAATATGAATCAAGATCATAATAAAAATTAGAGAACGCTTTGATCATTGACCCTGACAAATTGGCAGTATCGCGGGCCGCATTGTAATGTAAACTTAATATGGCACCCCGGGCCGCATAAATCCGTCTAAGGGGCCGCATGTGGCCTGCGGGCCGCAGGTTGGAGACCCCTGTTTAAGAAGTTGTTCAAAATAATGATATTTCAAGGAGGTGATTCTCCTTTACTTTGGAATTGAACTCACCTGTGGTCAGTTGCAGGTGCCTGCAATATAAAAATCACTCATTCAAGCAGTTTGAATGGAGAAGAGGAGTCATTCTGCTGTTTTGTGTCACTGTGTGTACCACAATGAACATGGAGAAAAGAAAGAAAACCAGAGAATTGTCTGAGGAGGTCAGACACAAGATTGCAGCCAAGCATGGACAATCTGAAGGCTACAAGTCCACATCCAGAGACTTTGATGTTCCTGTGTCCACCATACGCAATGTAATCGAGAAGTTTAAGGCTCATGGCAATGCAGCCAACCTCCCTGGACGTGGCCGCAAGAGAAAACTTGATCGAACATTACAACGAAGGATTGTTCGAATGATGGAGAAAGCACCTCGATCAACTGCCAAACAGATTCAAGCTGACCTTCAGACACGAGGCGCGACAGTTTCAACTCACACCATCCATTGCCAACTCAATGAAAGGGGGTTCTATGGAAGGAAACCCAGGTTGACCCCACTGCTGAAAGAGAGACAAAGGAAAGCCTGACTGGGTTTTGCCCAAATACACCTGAAGAAGCCAAAATCCTTCTTGGATAATGTCTTGTGGACAGATGAGACCAAATTAGAGCTTTTTGGAAAAGCACATCATCTCTATGTTTACAGAAAACAAAACGAAGCCATCAAAGAAAAGAACACCTTCCCTACAGTCAAACATGGAGGAGGTTCAGTGATGTTTTGGGGTTGCTGTGCTGCATCTGGCACTGGGTGCTTTGAATGTGTGCATGGCATCATGAAATCAGATTACCAAGGCATTTTGGAGTGCAATGTTCAACCCAGTGTCAAACCTGGGTCTCCGTCGAAGGTCATGGGTCTTGCAGCAGGACAATGTCCCCAAACACACTTCAAAAAGCACCCAGGAATGGTACAAGACAAAACACTGAACTGTTCTGAAGTGGCCAGCAATGAGTCCAGATCTAAATCCCATTGAACACCTGTGGGGAGATCTGAAAACAGCAGTTGGGAGAGGGCACCCTTCAAATCTGAGAGAACTGGAGCAGTTTACACAAGAAGAGTGGGCTAAACCGCCAGTGAGGAGGTGGAGGAAGCTCGTTCATGGCTATAGAAAGCGTTCGACTGCAGTTGTTTTATCCAAAGGCCGTGCTACTAATATTAAGTCGTGGGTGTCAACAATTTTGTCAATGCCATTTCATTTTATTTTCTGATTTAAAAGGACAGATTAGGTTCTGAATCAAAAACAAAGGCTCTGTAATATTTACAGTGAAATATAAAATTGTGGAGACCAAATACGTTGGTCATTTTCAACTTATTTTTAGAGGAAATTGTGAGTTATTTGAAAAAGTGCAAGGTTGCTAATATTTTTCGCCACGACTGCACGTGAAAAGTTCAACAGACGACCAAATACAATTTGTATACAAGCATTAACACAACAAACCAGAAAAGGCATCTCAGTCCTCTTGCAAAAAACATACAAAAATAGGTGCAAATAGAAGATACACACCAAAACAAAACAGCAACAAATACAGCCATCCAGCACCAATACTCTGTGCAGATCGTTGGTGCTGCCAAAGCAGTCTCCTCGGCTATAATTGGGCACAATCCTGGACAGGTCGCCACTCCGACACAGGATACCAGCAAGCTGGTACTCATTTTGCCGACCTCAGAAGGATGACAGGCAGAGTCAACCCCACCTGGTATTAATTCAACAGACAAGTGGGATTTCAACTCAGGATCCTACGATCCCAAGCCCACCTCCCTAACCATTAAGCCAACACCAGGCACAATTACAACTCCAAGCCCCGATTGCAAAAAAGACGAAAGAAAAATACAAGATGAAATACCAACAGATATATTGTGACAACTGTGAGAAAGACAAAAGAGCAGAGAAATATATAAAAGTTGGACACACATCGACAAAGAAGGATCACTGGAATGGCTAAAAAGAGGTCAGCTCAATTGGGATGGAGAATGAATCCTTATAAATTCCCAAAATCAAGGATACGACACGAATGGCTATATAACGAGCTATAAAATGGCAGGAATGGGCCAATTGGACAAGTTTCGGTTCTGCTCAGAAGAAACAAAAAGAATGAGTCACCTATTATTGGGATGTAAAAAACTAATGTCAGAACAGCTGTACACACAAAGACACAACGGGGTATGTAGAGTAATTCACAGGCATATCTGTAGAAATTTCAATATCCCAGTTCCACAAAACTCATGGAAACCAAAAGCAATCATTGAAAACAAGGAAGTAACCCTCACGTACGACGTGATGATCCCATCCAGTGTGAACATAGAAAACAAAGCACTGTGACTGGACATAGTACTCAGATACAAAAAGTAAAAGAAGGCATTGTTAATTAAGGTTTCAGTACCCAGCGATTTTTGTCTAAATAACGTGTAAATCAAGAAAACGACAAAATATGAATACCTCAAGAATGAACTGAAAAGATCCTGGAATCTGAAGAGTGCCAAACTTTACCAGTGATAATTGGAGCAATGGGAACGATAAAGAAGAACCTCACAAAGATCCTACAAACCATCCCTGGGAATATTACCACAAACAAACTACAGTTGGAGGCTGTCCGGGGCTTAGTGACGATCCTGAAAAGAGCCCTCGGCACAAAACTCTGAGAACAAGAAAACTTCCCAACTTCGGCCGTGAATCACGATCCTTCACCGAAACGAAGGTGGATGCTTTGAGATCTGGGAGGACTCCATTCCAAAAACTTTTTAACTGTCGCTTTGTTTGTTTTACACTTCTAGGGAGAACATGGCGATTGTGAATTTGACAGGTTTGAATATGTTTTTGACTTCACATCGCAGTAAGCACCAAAATGGTGGCCATAGTATAGAAATTGTGGGTGGAGCCGGGAGAACTGTTCAACCAAATGGGTGGACCCGTGGACCCTGGACACACTTTTAGATGGCTTATTTTATAGTATAGATATGGTGAAGCATAGCGCTGTGTGGTTACCATCACGCCTGTTATACAAGGTTCACAAATAAACCAAACATAGATTGTGCTTGGAAATGCAAAGTTGTTTTTTGACTCCCCCCTTGCTGTTGTACCAGAAGACTAGAGGCAATATTTTTTCGTGGTTGTCCATCCGTGCATGTCCATTTCCGGATTTTTTTGTGACTGCAATTACTTGAGAACTACGAAAGGGATTTCAACCAAACATAGCACAAGTATAGACTGCAATACAAAGATGGATTGGTTAGATTTGGGGTTTGAAATATCAAAGGTCGATGATTATGTAACCTTTAATGAAACATCTTTGTTGCTGTATGCCTGGTGTTGGCTTAATGGTTAGGGTGGTGGACTTTCCATCCAAGGGTCCTGAGTTCAAATCCCGCTCAGTTGTTGAATTGATACCAGGTCGGGTTAACTCGACCTGTCATCCTTCCGAGATCGGCAAAATGAGTTCCAGCATGCTGGTATCCTGTGTCGGAGTGGCGACCCGTCCAGGATTGTGCCCAATAGCCAAGGAGACTACTCAAGCAGCACCAACGCTCTGCACAGAGTATGGTCCCAATCTCCTCTCTCCTCCTTTGTTGCTGTGATAACTTGCGAACTACTCAAGGGATTTCAACCAAACTTTGGCACAAGTGTAGTCTGTAATCGAAAGATGAAGTGATTCAGTTTTTGGGTTCAACGGGTCAAAGGTCATGTCCCATTCGAGTATCCTTTTGCAACCATAACTCTAGTTATAAACATCTGATGTTGTGTCTCTTCTACCTTTTTTCCACTCTCATGTGACTTTTAATGGCGATCAAACATAATAGTCGCTTGACGTCTAACATGGCCGCAGGCATATCGATCAACGCATTTGTTTGAAATTATGTTTTCCAGTTTACCACCAAAAACCTTTTCCGGTCACAACTCGAGTACAACCACCAGTTTGCAACTCATTCCTTCCAGCAGTTTCGGAGTGCATAGAAGTCAAACAAATATATAAACGAACACACTTCTCGAATTATCGTCGGACGTGCAAAATCTGGAACACTCTCCATGTAGTAACGCAGTTTGGAGACATCATCGTTGATGAATACGTGATGCATCGCCAAGAAAAAGCGAGTGAACAATCTGTTGGGACGGTTTAGCTCTAAATAATCCAAATTCCCAAGATAATAGTAAATGGTCTGTGCAACCATTCATGCAGTTGCGGTCCGTAAATGGATGCAGTATAACGTAGAGGGTTTGAGCTGCATATGCTCGAATGGCCACAAGCTTTTTATTTAAAATTTTTAAAGTGATGTACTCCCTCGAGCGCACCCTCTTGATTTATGTTTCTCAGGAGCACTCCGACCTCTGCAGTGACACATGGATTGGCCTGCAAAATACTGTGACTAATGCGAATGGAGATTCCATTTGAGTGAGAGAGTCAAACCAAAGTGAGACTGCGTGCACAGCGGAACCTTTCGGCTAACAAACCGTGCCCTTGTGTCATGCACAAGAGCAAAACCGCAAGGCCCTGCCAGAAGCTTATGGGTTTGCCCTCAATGCAGAACGGACGAGTCATCAATGCACGGAATGAAGTCCAAAACTGCTCTGATTCTCATGTGTGTGAAGAAATTCCACGATGTATGGTAGAGTAAACCATGTGTGGGATTGGGCAGGAGGGGGGGTGGGTGGCATCCCTGCACTGCTTCCGTTGAGGGGTGAAACAGATGCTTTTTATGGTGTCGGCTTTTAATGTGAGGCCAGCACCGATGAATAGTGCCATGACCAGAGGCCGCAACTCAGGTGGTGGCCATGTAAGATTTACAAACATATCACCCGCCGACGTGGCTTCCCGGAAAACTTTTGGACATCCTTTTTGGAGGGCGGAAAAGCAACGGTTTTGGATATCTGCAGTCAAAGCGAGGAGACGCATAAACAATGATTTGACTCCTCATCTGAATCCTCGTTCCTTATTGGGAAAAGCAACATTAGTTCACAAATTCTCCAATGTTTGTTGTAATGGAGCACTTGTAGCTTCTTTTATGTTGGAATTGAGGTGATTCAGTCAATTTATGTTGTGAGTTGATGACACATCGACACTGATACAACAAGCTATGCTCAAAATATATGAATACAACTTATGGCTAGTGAAATGCAGTTGGAAACCACAAAGCTGTACTTGCTGGGCTATGTGCTAATATGGTGATTGCGTTGTACTATACAGGCAACTAATAGTAGGAGACGGGTCCCCATTTTAACATCCGTCCAAGGGATGGCAAACTTTGTGATGGACAATACCCTACCGCCTAAACACCTATCCGACAGTCGGGAATGGTACATAGACTGGAGAGATCCGAGTGCGCTACCTCTGCACAATCCTGCCAGGAGATATCACGCTCAGTGAGGTCTGCCAACCGCCGAAGGAAAGAAGGTGAAGCGAGAGCTTCATCAAAGCAAGAGAGTACTCTTGCAGAGAGTGCAGGACGAGAGGGGATACCTGGCGCTGCCTGGGGCGGGATGGTGGGGGGAGCGACCCGGGGTAGCGGGGGATGGAATACACGGTGCTGCTCGGTTGGTTGAGCCCTTCCAGTTGTGGTTTCGGGACATGTTGGACATTGAAAAGTGATGGAGTTATTGGCCTCATTGTGGTTACCTTTTGCCTGCAGTCCACCAGCAGCACTTCCTCACCCCACATCCCAATATACACTTTATAGCTACATATAGCTTGTGGTGACGGCAAAAAAGCGGATGTCAAGGCCAACGTGTTGAAGCTTAAAATGTTGCCCAGATTTTGAAGTACTGACACCAAAAAGTTGGGCTATCTCAGTGCTACAGCAACACACAGACACTTGAAAATATTTACAAAATATGACGTTGACTCAGGTACAGTTGAAGTGACCAGTGATTATCAGAGAACCTTTTTCATCCTGTGATTCAGATGCACATCTTGATGAAAGCGCACTAGTTACAGCGTTTTCCTTGGGCACTTGAAGGTTCCCGGTGGGAGGGTAATGCTCCTTCCATGAGAAAAATTTATCGGATTGCTGTCACGTTGAATAGAAATGAGGGGTGTTGGTTGTGGGGACATCGAGCTGGTGTCGTGGTCGTTTTGTAGCACCCTGAAGTTTCTCGCCATATTCTTGACACGGTCCAGTGCACTAGCCACCTTGGAGCGGGGATAACCACAGTTCCTGACTAATTTCCTTCACCTGGACAAAGACCTTTTCCATTACATACACATGATATTATTCCATAACGTTGCAGCATGCATGACACAAACTTCTCTACATACTTTTGCCATTGTTTTTGGTTCTAATTGCATGAACACACTTTCTTTTTGACACTTGATGCTCATGTCGTCTGCACGTCTCGTGCAGTCAATCGTGCAGATTTGTGTCCGCGAAGCAACATCACACCGTAGAGTGATTCGTACACTTGAAGTGGCGCATGAAGGATTGGTTTGGCTTTAATATCTCTCAAAAGCGTGAACCGAGCGTGCTGTGCTGTTGCAGAGATGTCACGGTGCCAAGCAGAAAGGAAACATGCTGCGGAGCAGGCGAGGCGCAAGGTTCTTGGTGTCTTCATTCCACAGTGCAGTGCTGATGGCAGTTACGCTCCAGTAAGAGACCTTCTGATGTCATTATTTAAAAAAAAATTTTTGAATAGAGAGGTCTGCAGGGAGTACTCTAAAGGCAGACGGAAGGTGGTCAAAAACTTTTTTTTCATGGTTTATTACTTATAAGTGTCCTCCTGGATGGTGTAGAGGTAGAGCACTTGCTTACATTTGTTAGCGTTTAGTCTTACTCACGTTGTTGTTCTTCATCTTCTTCTTGTGGACTTCATCTTGATCGAAACTTCCTGAAACTTGGTATATATATGTAAAACTACCCTGCGCAGACAGTAACCATCTCCGATTTTGAAAATTCCTCCTAGGAAAAAAAAGTTATGACGTCAAAATATCTCCGCTAATGGAAATCGCCGAAAAAATTATCTCCGAAGCTAGGCAAGCTTTTTGAATTCTGTTTGCGGGAATCGAACAGGGCATTGGCAGAGATGAATTGCCGCACATATGATGCATCACTATGACGTCATATCAATTTTTATGACGTCATTCCTATTTTTTGACATTTTTTGTTTCACAACCCAGAGTTATCATCGGATCTTCGAGAAACTTGCCACATATTTGCAGAAACCCCACGCACAGCCAGTAACCATCTCCGATTTTGGAAATTCTTCCTAGAAAAAAAAGTTGACGTCATAATATCGCTGCTAATGGAAATCGCCTTTACCATTATCTCCGAATCTAGGCAAGCTGTTTGAATTTTTGTTTGCGGGAATCAAGCCGGGCATTAGCACAGATAATTTATCGCAAACCTGATACATCACAATGACGTCATATTCGTTTTTATGACGTCATCATTAAGAGGACGAGGATCTTAGCTCATTTGAGCTTGCTTTTTGTTCTTTCGTTTCAAACAATATCGAGCATAAAACGCTGGAGACCATGATGTGTTTGTTCTTAAATGGCCCTCGTCTGCATCATTGGTACAAGTCGAATTTTTCACCCGACAATGTTACATCATCTGCTCAGCCAAGTGTTTCAACCATTCAATGATGAAACAAATTTTGGCCTTTTTGTAACAAATGTGTTTTTTTTAATTTGATTTTTTTTGTTCTTTTTGTGGCTGACCTTCCAGTCATCTCAATGAACAATGCGTACAATAAGCGACACGTTTCTGCATTGTCACATTGCTGTCGTTGGACACACGGCACACGTATGCACCACACTGCCAATACCAGTCTCTTACTCTGACTGGCTGTCACAGATTGTAGATTGAAATTTTAAAAATCCAAAAAGGAATTCTCTCTATACAGAGCGAGTCTTCTGCACCTGGAACCCGCTCCACTAACTTTCCAAGTCAGCGGTTTTATTCCCAATTGGTTACCACTACCAACTCACCACCTGATGAACCATTCTGTGAAGCAGAACACTCTCATGCAATTGATCACAGGGATACTGAGCGGTGATGAAGTTGTGCAAATGTATTCTGAAGCATTTTTTTATTCCCATTTTTTGAGATTAGTGAGTGCGTGCCAATCGCGGTGCGTCTGCCCCAGAGGGAAGACTGATAATATCACACTCCAGGTATTTTGTTTTTCCCTTTTGATTGATTTGTGCATGCAGTCACAATGCATGAGAGCATCAAGGAATTTTAATCCTGTGATAGCCGACGGATTGAAAATAGAATTTGAGTTCTGCTTTCACAAGCATGTGCAAGCAATGGGTTCCAAATTGCAATGGGTTCCGAAAAGTGCCTGGAGAGCAGAACCGAGTCTCGGACACACACACACACACACACACACACACACACACACACACACACACACACACACACACACACACACACACACACACACACACACACACACACACACACACACACACACACACACACACACAGTGCATGTACAAAAGGCCTAATTTTGCATTCCTACATCATTTTGAAGGTCACGTATTAATCTCATTTTGTTGCTTTGTTAATGTTGAACTCTTGTGATTATCTCATTCATATAACTTTTTGAAACGCTCCATGTATAATCATATTTTCCACACCAATGCTTTGACAATTGAAATTCATGGGAGCTGCAAAAAAAAAAACAACGTCATGACGTCAGAGCTGGGAGGGTAAGCCTCCCCCAGCTTACCTTTCACGATCACCCATGACTTACACTTGGCCCATGATCCAATGATGTCATATTTTGTTTGAACCGCCGTGCGACCTTAACCTTCAACATTTAAGGATAGAGTGTAAATTAAGAAAATGTGTCCCCATCTACAATCTATTCATAAAACTCCACATCTTGAAAATCGGAGGGAAATTATTCAACTCGTGATCAAAAAGTTGTTTTTTGTTAATTAGGTCACAACCCCAAAAAGTATGTGAAGGACGCTAATTAAATATCAGGTGCATAACTTCAGTGCAGGTACATGATTATGTTGCAAGAACATCTTGGAAGGCCAAGCGGTCTTTGAGATTCCACATTGGCAAAATTGAGCGATGACAAAAAAAACAAATTATTTTTTGTCAGACTGCCATTTCAACCTTGACCTTGAACCTGGATGGGTATGATGTAAATACAGCATAGATGTGCCTTGCTCTCGGCTTGCTCTCGACCCTCCAGAGAGGGCAATTTCATTCGAATCAGGCAAACCTTAGTCGAGTTATGGTGAAAAAAAATGTTAAAATGTCGAATTAGGTCATGACCTTAAAATGAGGTCAAGGTCAAAAAATTGTCAACAACAGATACTTATTCACATTATTGATGTAAAATTTCATTCTAAAAGTCCCAGCCGGCTCTGAGACCCAGTTTGGAAATTGGGAGTGCAGGAAGAAAAAAAAAATATTCAAAATGGTGGTTTCGTACTCCTTGGGGTCCCATTAAAAATTCGGTAGCACTAATTGTTGAAACAAACTCTTGCAATAGGTATAAGCCTCCGACTATCTTCTAGAGGGGAGGTTTAATTATAGACCAGGCAGAGATTATAGAACAACGTGTATAGCAGACCAGGCAGAGGGAGCCGACAACCCGCCTCCCCCCTCCCACTCCCTTACTTTAGGTCATCAGTGAACTCACTGACTTTTCATTGCCAATCGACAGTAACGTACTTGTTTTCCTGAAATTAGCTGTACTAAACTGAAAATCGATTTTTTTCATTCTGTCGCCTTCAGCCATATTTGATCCCAAAACCTCGAGCATGCCAATTCAGTGTCCTGACCACAAGACAAGTGTGCTTGAGAAAAGGACAAAGAAATATACTCGACACACAGAGATTTGGAAGAGTAAATGTGGATTATATATTCATCAGAGCGATCTGTTGTAAACCTGGTGGAGTCAAACATTGGGTGTAAAACCGGCTTTTTAAGCCCAATCAGCCGACCTTGGCTCAATTTTTTTTAAAATCTCCACCACTGAAGCTGAAGGAGGTTATGTTTTTACCCCGTTCTGTCTGTTTGTTAATTGCCGGAATCCTTCGGATTTCGGCATTTATGTTGGTCAGTTGTGTGTGTCATTCTGTGTGTCTGTCTGTTTGTTTGTGTGTTTGTTTACCCTGTAGCAGCCACACCGTTTCGTTTCAGCGATCATGACCAAACTGGGTACAGACGTCGGCCATGGTCCAACTTAGACACTTGTCGTTTTTGGTGAATCTCGGTCAAAGGTCAAGGTCAAGGTCACCGAAAAACCGACATTCTTATTTTCACAATAACGTCCGCTAAAATGGTCATATCGACTACAAACCAAATCCAAAATGTGCATCTTCCAATTCTGCATCCAACCATATGTCTCATTGGGGTGTCACACCAACACCCTTCTTAGCGGTCAGGGGTCGAATGTCAGGGAGGGGGTCGGGTCAAAAATTTCAAATTGCGATAAAAACACCATTTCAAGTCCGATTGACTTCCAAGTTATGATCATGACCAAACCAAGTGCTATAACTCATTAAACAGTAGCACTATCGACTTATAAGAACCAAATTGATTTCCAGGTTTTTGTTTTTTCAGAGATCACGGCGATATGACAAAGTTATTCCGGAAATTCCCTGCTCAACGAGCAATTTCATTTATTACTTACGAAATCTAAAGATTTTGGAAGTATATTGATGACTTCCGTTTCTGTTTGTTTGTTTGTTTTTGCGTGCGTGTTTGTTTGTTTGAAGGCACGATAACTCGAGAACGGAAGAAGCTACCAATGTCAAATTACACCACGTGATTCAGGAGGGTGATGGCAAGTGCTGATTCGATTTTGGTCAAAATCGGTCAAAGGTCAAGGTCACAGTGAGGTCAAACATTCGATTAATGATGGTTTGGTACAGAATCATCGTAGAAACTTCTGGTTTGCGTCGCTACCTTCTCTCGAGACGGCTTTTATTAGACAAGGTCAGAGGTCAAGTTGACGATTTCCTAAGTACCAGTCGATGACTGCTTGTTTGTTTGTTTTTGTGCAGGATATCTCAAAAGGTTGCGGACGGATCTGGATGAAATTTTGTGGACATGTTGGGTGTGTGATAAGGACAAAGTGATTCAATTTTGGTGAAGATCCGAATACGGATCAGGATCTGATAATTTTTTAAATGATTCTTCACCATTGAGAGATAGGGCCAAAGACGATATATAGCACGATATCTCAAAAAGTTGCGGACGGATTCAGACGAAACTTGGTGGACATATCGGGTGTGTGGTAGGGATGAATTAATTCGATTTTTGTGAAGATCCAGATCCGGATTTGGATACGAGAATTATTTATTTTTTAAAGTGGCTCTTCACCATTGATAAGAGCCAAAACCGAAATAGTACTGTACAAGTCTGCAGATGGCGATGGTTCACGAGCAATGTACACGGTTCGCCTTTTTTTATTTTTTGACCTTCGAGGGGACGCCGTGGGCAAACTGGCGGTAATCGGGAAAAACGTAAATGATGAAAGTTGTAGAACTCGAAGAGCACTACTTGCATACCAACTTTCATTCGAAACAGTTGAAAACCCGAGGAGCTCGATGCCCAATTTATTGATTTTTTTGAAATTTTCTAAGTTCGTGACTTTGTGACCTTGACCTTGGGACGAAAATTAAAAATCGAGCTCCGTGGGGCTGTGCAGGTGCCATTGGGCTAACCAAATACCAAAACCTCTGCCAGATTTGACAAACCCCCTCGGAGAAGATGTAACTTGAAATCGGCTACCCCCTAAAAACACATGTTTTTTGGGCGTGGCTCCATCCATAATGGGCGCAGCATGCCCATTCTCAGGAAAACACAACTCGATCATGATATAAACCTCCCACCCAAATTTTATCAGGATCAGATCAAAACCCATGGAGCTATGCTCGGGACAGACAGACAGACAGACAGACAGACAGACAGACACACCCATAACGAATATAGTGGTCACTTACTGACTCGTGAACCAATTACATGATATTTCAAAAATGTATTGTTCTTGTGGATTAGGCATTACGTGGTGGAGGTATGCGCTCCATTGAGTGCCCTTCTAGTTATCCTCGCGGAAGGATTCGGAGAGGGTATTGCATTTGGCTCCGTTTGTTTGTTACTTCCGAAATCTAAAGATTTCGTAAGTATATTGATGACTTCCGTTTCTGTTTGTTTGTTTGTGTGTTTGTTTGTGTGTTTGTTTGTGTGTTTGTTTGTGTGTTTATTACTTACGAAATCTAAAGATTTCGTAAGTATATTGATGACTTCCGTTTCTGTTTGTTTGTTTGTTTGTTTGTTTGTTTGGAAGCACAATAACTCGAGAATGGAAGAAGCTACCAATGTCAAATTACACCACGTGATTCAGGAGGGTGATGGCTAGTGCTGATTATATTTTGGTCAAAATCGGTCAAAAGGTCAAGGTCACAGTGAGGTCCAACATCCAAAAAATGATAACTCGAGAACGGAAGAAGCTACCAATGCCAAATTACACCACGTGATTCAGGAGGGTGGTGGCTAGCGCTGATTAGATTTTGGTCAAAATCGGTCAAAGGTCAAGGTCACAGTGAGGTCAAACATCCAAAACATTCGATTTTTGATGGTTTGGTACAGAATCATCGTAGAAACTTCTGGTTTGCGTCACTACCTTCTCTAGAGACAGCTTTTATTAGACAAGGTCAGAGGTCAAGTTGACGATTTCGTAAGTACCAGTCTATGACTGCTTGTTTGTTTGTTTGTTTGTTTGTCTGTCTGTCCCTGTTTGTTTGTCCACACCGCATTTTCGCGTTTTTCTCCACAACTGCTTGCCGGATTTTTTTCAACATTTTCAACATTGGTGCGACTATTCATGTAGAATGTTTCAATGATAATTATGACCTCATAGGTCACGTGTTGTGGCAGCCATATTGGAAAAACTGAAATCTTCGGACCTCCATCTCTGAAACGGCACCAAGGAAAAATTTGAAACTTGGCACATTGCAGGTACTCCTCATGGGGGAATGCGTGTGATATATTTATGACGTCATAGGTGCCCTCGTTATGACGTCATAATTGCATATGTAGAACGGCACATCTGATGAGTATGAAGATTTTTGAGGGTCATCTTGGGATAAAATGGTCCACAGAAAAGAATTTCATGACCTCGTCGGTCATGTGATTCGGCAGCCATATTGTTTTAACAAAACAAAAACCTTCAAAAATCTTCTTCTCTGAAATGGCTGAAAAGATCGAAGCAAAACTTTACACATATGACCACCTACCCATGAGGAATAAAAGTCACACATATGACGTCATAGGTCACATGGTTTGGCAGCCATATTGCATTTTCCTGAAAACCAAAAACATACACCATTCAAAATAAATCCTGACGAGGGTTTGCAATCTCTGATTGCTCTTTTTCTTGTTTTTATTTGTTATACTGCCTTATAGTTTGCATTCATAAAACGCAACTTATTGTCTGATAAGACTTTTTAAAGTGGCTCTTCACCATTGATAAGAGCCAAAACCGAAATAGGTTTTGACCAAAAACCAACCAAAACCAACCATAGGGTTGGTCAGACAGCTTAGAGGTATGTGCACTCACCTTTCAGCTGTCTAGCCTGGGTTCAAATCCTGGCCCAGATTTCAACTGCCATCCTGGTATTTTGTGCATGCAAGGTGATCCATCAATGTGCATGCACCCTCCCTCGGATGGATGTTAAACTGAGCCTTCCGTCCGCCAGCACTACTTGGTGGATGTTAAAGATCTCACGGTATCGTTCGTGAAGAATAAGCTAGTTATCGCTGTCACCATGAACAAATTGCAAATTCCTGCCACTTTCAGTCGAACGTAAGGCCTGGCCTCCCCGTTCCGAAAAAAATTGAGCTGAAAACATTCCAAGGCCAACCCTACAAGAAGGTGTGAATAATTGGGATAGTTGTAGTGGACTTCATTGCCTTGATGAACCTCATTAATTTATTGAGTTTATTATGATAACCCATTAAAATAAAGATTGTTTTAGGAATTAATTGTCTTTTGCGTGACCCTCGTGGGCATCTGTTTCTTGCATTACCCAAGCTCTTTATGAGGAACATGAAGAGCAACTTGATAACAGCAACCGAGGTGTTATTATTTCTGGCCATCCAAATGGAGCTCAAGCCACAGAAATTATAATACGAACCTAACATTTACACGTTTAAGCAGCTTGTTTGTGTAATGGGTACACATTTACAGAAATCTGTCATCTGCCCTTTACTTTCGGTTAAATTTGTATCGCTTGAGAAAATAATATTTTACTTGATGATTGCACTATTATTTATTTTTACCTGTATTTGAAAGTTTGCTCCAAAGCATCCCTTTTAAGGAGATTGCAGAATCCATGTTGTAGGTTACTAAGTAATCTTTGAAATGCCCTCAACTGCTGTTCTGATGCTGTGTTTGGTTGGAAACTGTGACCGATGAGGAAGTTGATAATTTATTCCAACAATCGGTTTTCCTTTACACTTCAGATCCAATGCCATAACTCCACTGGTTACTGCTGGTGTGTGACCCCCTCTGGGAGGCCGATTGGTGGGACGTCGGTTCACCATGGAATGCCGACATGCTCGGGTGATTAGTTTTTTTTTTTTAAAGTAGCTTTTGATTGGATTAGTTTCTTGTTTGTACTACAAATGTACAAGTCTAATGAGGTTTCTGTTATTACAAAACGATTGCTAAGGGTAAGCCACGTACGTTCCAACGATGACCACATTATTTTCGGATCGCCATATGACCTCGACCTTCAGCATTTAGGGATATAATGTAAATTTAAGAAAATGTGTCCCATCTACAGTCTATCCACTCAACTTAACAACATGAAAATCGGAGGAAAACTATTCAAGTTATGATTTTTTTTAAAAAAAGGTGTTTTTAGTTAATTAGGTCACAATCCAGAAGATGTAGGTCAAGGACACTCATCAAATATCAGGTGCACAACTTCAGTTCAGGTACACTATTATGATGGAAGAACATTTTGGAAGGCCAAGCAGTCTTTGAGATTCCACATTGCCAAAATTGAGCGATGACAAGAAACTCATTTCTTTTCAGACCACCATTTCACCTTGACCTTTAATCTGGAGGGGGTATCCAATAATTTTAGCGTAAATGCACTTTACTCTCTAGGCTATCTAGAGGTGACAATTTTGTTCTGATTGTCGTCAAACCTTCGTCAAGTAATTAGGTCATGACCTTCAAAAAATTATGTCAAGGTCAAAATATTTCATGTCAACCATGCACACGTTGTATTCCCATTTTTGATGTGAAAATTTCATTCTGAAAGTCCCAGCCGGCTCCAAGATACAGCTCGTACATTGGCGGAAAATAAAACCTACAGTGAATGGAGGTTTCGTACTCCTTAGAAACAAACCTTACAACAGGTATAAGCCTCCGATTAATTATCCTATAGGGGATTTTTTTATTAACTGTAGAAGTCTAACTTACTACCAAATCATTGGACATATCGCTAGCAGAATAGCCGAGAGATGCGCACACTCACTACTGAGCTGTCGAGCTCAGGTTGGAATCTTGACCCAGCTGTAAACTGTCATCCAAAAATGGGTGTTTCACAGGAAGGGCAAGGCATCAGTAGTTTGTGGACGTTTAAGATACCAAGGTGTCCTTTGTGAAGAGTTGGTGAGTTTTCACCGGCAACCTGCCCAAATTTCAAATTCCTGCTCTAACTTACGAGGGGCACTGCATCAGCATCACCACCATACCCCTGCAAGAACTGATGCTGTTCCACAATCATGTGCTGCATACATACAAACAAACGAACCAACAAACTTGCCCTTATTTCCCCCAATGTGCTGCAGTCTTGAATTATACAATAATTAAACGATTAGAATTCTTTAAATTTATGTTAAATACTTTTAAATGTCGAATTTGCTTCTTTTTTTTATTCTCTCGTGATCAGTTATCTTTTCTCAAGAATTGAAATGGATGCTGGTGCTCTTGTTCTAAATTATCTCCGCCACCGAAGATGGACTGAGGTTATGTTTTCACCCCTGTCTGTCTGTTTGGTTGTCTGTGAGCGCGATATCTCAAAACGTCGTTGACGGATTCGGACGAAACTTGGTGGACAGGTTGGGTGTGTGACAAGGACGAATTGATTAGGTTTTGGTTCAGATCCAGATGCAGATCCGGGCTCTCGGTGGGATACAAAACATAACCTGTTCAGCCTGGCCGAGGTGTGCATTCGACTGAGTGCCATTCTAGTTCTACCTTTTTTTGGCTTTTCCTCAAAAAAAACAATTTGCTGGAGAAGATTCAGGAGTACATTTAAGAATGTAATCTTTCAAATCACTCCCACCGTCTTTTCAACAGAATAAGAACTATTCACTTTGCTTTCAGGAGCCCCCTCCGAGAGACGACATTCTGAAGAAGTCCGAAAACACACAGGTTCGTATAATTCACCTCTTCATTATTTTACCTGATGGAGATAACAAGATCATGATGGGGTGTATTCATGTTCCAGGATATTGTTTGGACAAAAGAAATCCATATTCAAGAACATGTGTTTGATTGAAATTCATTTTGTTCGTGCAAGTCGTTTTGGCCGCAGTGGTATTTGGTTGCCGTGAATGAATGTCATAAATTCCTTGCATTTTTTTTGTCAAACTCTTTCTTGACCTCTGTATACACCTCTTGATTGGAGTTTATAATGTAGAGAAACAATACTGTGAAATTGCCCATATATGAATGCCTTCATGACAGTTGTGTCCGTCGCTCAGTACAAGCCCTACAGCCTGCCCTGGAGGCCGAGTCACCACCGGTGGAAGATGAAGGTTGGTTTGGCTTTGTGGTTTTTCCACGTTTGTAGTTTTATTTGCATATATATATATATATATATATATATATATATATATATATATATTTATATATATATATGTATATATATATATATATATATATATATATGTATATATATATATATATATGTATATATATATATATATATATATATGTATATATATATATATATGTATATATATATATATATATATATATATATATATATATATATATATATATATATATATATATATATAACCACAACAAAACAAAATAAGATGTGTTGCTTCACGGGCCACACAGGGTGGGAAGGAACCGATTAGTGGTGTCAAAAACCCACCACTAATATAATTGTAAGGCTTCGATGCCAAAACAGTTTCAGTTGGAAGAAAATTCCAAGTTCTGACAACATATGAATACCAAAGGATTCTATATTTTTTCACATCAACTCGATAAATTGCACTACTTCGGTTTTGACCCTTTTGTCGAGCGGACTAAAGGTCGATACATTTCTAAGAATACTCAGCATTGATTGGAATATTCTGCGTACAATTAATCAGGCCAATTTAATTATCAATTCAAGCCAATTTAATTACTCACCTTTGACCCCCCCCCCCACCCTCCCATCTGATTAAGCATTTTAAACAATTTTTAATAACTGAGTCAAAATGCCTTATGAAAATTTATATGACAAACAACTTTGATTACATTAGAATGAAGAACGAGTCTTGCTCGTGAAGACGAGTGTCGATCTACGTCGGTGGACAGGTAGAACAATGGATAAAATCACCAGGACGTTGATTGAGGTTTGCTAACGTCTGTGGGAATCAAGGACAGGCTGACGTTTCGGGCATTAACCCCACATCGAGAGTTAACGACCTTTTGATCGATGGTTAACCCCACATCGGAGAATTAATGACCTTTTGATCCATGGTTAACCTCACATTGTCGAGTTAATGACCTTATGATCCATGGTTAACCTCACATTGTAGAGTTAACAACCTTTTGCTCCATATGATCTGACTCCTGGTTCCTCTGAATTGTTTTTTTGTTTCAAAAAATGCCAAAAAGCTTTTGTGCTTTGTTCACCTTTATAACATAGTGCATCAAATACCGGTTGCTTAGATGGGGGGAAAAAATAAAACTTTTCCATTTACTCAGCTTAGGATTCAATGCTTTTACTTTTTAAGATAATGATGGGGATACCTTAACGGCCTTTATCTTCCATTTGGTACAATAATTTGACAAAAAAAGTGTTGCACTCAGTACCTCCACAACAAAAACAGCTTTTCAGAATGCACTCATGAACATAGTTGTGGACGTTGTAATTGCTTTTACCTCGTGTTATGATGAGAAGCAGCTTGATGGTGGTGTGGACAAAGCCTTGTTGCATTGCTCTTACTGGTGTGGTTTTGACTCGCATGACTGCTCAGCAGAAGTTTCTGCACCTTGTGTTGGATTGGTGACGTATGGTTCTCTATTGCAAACGCATTCACGACACGAGTCATGAATATGCTGATGTTGACCCCTGCTGAAAATCATGGGCTCATCCACCACCACCACCACCACCACCACCATCGAGACAAATGGGGTGTGGATAAAATTGAAGATGCATGGTGTACAGCAAAAGCAACATCATCAAACAAGAGCAGGGCTTTAATGGTCAAGTTAAGCATTTTTGCCAATGAAGACATCTTTTTTATTATTTGTCTGAGACTTGTGAAGGTGTGTGTCATATGTACAGTGAAGGATGGAAGATAATGTGTCCTCTGAAATGTGAGGATTTCAACAAACAATTTTAGTATTCTTTTAAGCTCAGTGTGCTTTTCACTCCCCACACACACAAAAATTAAAAAAAAAAATTTCTATACAGTATCTATAGAAAGCGTGCACCCCCTTTCACAATTTTCACCTTTTGTTGCTGTAAAGCCTGGAATGAACTTACAGTAAATGAGACTTTTCACACCTTTATTTGCACATCGTAACCGACATTTTCCAAATGAAAAACAAATTCCACAAATTTCAGAAAACTAATTCAAAATACAAAACTACAATATCTTGGTTGGATGAGTGTCCACTTCCCTGAGTTAACACTTGGTGGAAGCGTCGTTGACAGCAATTCCAGCTGTGAGTTTGGTGGGATAGGTCTCCACCAACTTTGCACACCTTCATTGGGCAATGTTTGTCCATTCTTATGGACAAAACTGTTCAAGATCAGTCAAGTTTATGTTATGAGTGTTGATGAACAGCAATTTTCAAGTCATGCCACAGATTTTTGATTGGATAAAGGTCGGGGCTCTGAGTGAGCCACTCAAGGACATTTATCCTTTTGTTCATTAGCCACTCCACTGTAGCTTTGGCTGTGTGCTTTGGGTCATTGTCATGCTGAAAGGTGAACTTCCATCCCAATTTCAGCTTTCTTGCAGAGGGCAGCAGGTTTTGCTCTTGGATTTTTCTGTATTTTACTCCATCCATTTTCCCTTATATCCTGACAAGTGCCCCAGTCCCTGCTGATGAGAAACATCCCCATAACATGGTGCTGCCCCAACCATGCTTCACAGTAGGGATGGTGTTTTTTGGGTGATGTGCTGTGTTGGTTTTGCACCAAATGTAACATTTTGCATTTAGGACAAAATGTTCCATCTTTGTTTCGTCAGACCACAAAACTTTTTGCCACACGGCTTCATAATCTCTGGAATGTTTTTTGCATACTTCAAAAGGAATTCAAGGTGGGCTTTTTTGAGTAATGGCTTCCTTCTTGCCACCCTACTGTATCGGCCAGACTTGTGGAGTGCTTGGGATGTTGTTGTCACATGCACACAGTGACCAGTCTTTGTCATAAAGGCATGTAGCTCTTTCAAAGTTGCCATTGGCCTCTTGGTGGCCTGTCCGAACAGTCTCCTCCTTGCTTGGTCATCCATTTTAGAGGGACAGCCTGATCTAGGCAGGGTGTTGGTGGTACCATATGCCTTCCACTTCTTAATGATTGTCTTGACTGTGCCTCAAGGGATATTCAAGGGCTTTCAAAAATTTTTTATACCCATCCCCTGATCTGTGCCATTCTACAACCTTATCACAGAGGTCTTTTGAAAGCTCCTTGGTGATCTTGGTTGAGCCTTTGCTGTGAAATGTATGACCCAGCAGAGGAAACCTACAGGAACAGCTCATTTATTCTGAAATAATCAGAATCATGACGATTTAACATAAGCGACAGCCAATTAATTTGGTGTGTGATTTTGAAGGTGATTTGAGGATTAACCTGAGCTCATTTACAATTGATATTATTCATGGGGTGGACACTTATCCAACCAAAATATTCCAGTTTTGTATTTTTAATTAATTTTCTGAAGCTTGTCGAATTTCTTTTTCACTTGGAAGTTGTGGGTCGGTTCATTTAGTTTTGTTGTGCAGATCACCAATCTAAACGAAATTCACCCTGTACATTCATGAGAACACACCAATGAAATTCCTACTTGTTTCCATATGCACAAGTTGACACACCGACAGTTATTACCATTTGAGATTACCGCCGTGAAGTGGGCGTGGCGTGCTTGTAATCGCGGAGGAAACGACCAGGAAACAACAAATGAAGATGGCGGCACCCATGGTTGTCGTGTGATTTTGAGTGATTTTTTGGTCTTTCAACAACCAAATATGCGTTGTTTCGTACACTTGGGCGGGGAGGATGATGAGAAATTGACGCAATTCACGGATAAGAGCTGGCGTAAGGTATGCGAGTGTGCGAAGGCTTGGTGCGACGCCACAGATAGTGAAACTATCAACAAATGCCGTTTGCTGGCTGATCAAATGATGAAACTGCTGACAATGACTGATCCTCCTGCGGATGCCGGCTGTCACCGGTTCTGCGATGCGTCGTTTTGTAACAAGGATCATATAAAACGCGCTGAAGCCAGGAAAAGGAAATCAGAAGCCAGCGCTACTGCAGTTTCTGCTAGAGCCAGTGAGGTGGTGGGCGGACTCGAAGAAGAGGGGCACTCATACCACAGAATTCGTAGAAAATCCCTCAGAACCTCTGTAGAAAGGGTGGCTGGCAAATCAGCTGGCGTGCTGCCAAGAATTTGTATCATATGCCAGAAAAAAGACAAATTCATCCGTGTCAAAGGAAAATCTCAACGTGATCAGTTGTCCCTGGCAGAAACACAGGATGGAGGAAAGCTGAGGGAAACTGCTGAGCGGAGGAGAGATGAACGTGATGTGAGAATAATGACAACTATAAATGATAAAGACTGTGTGGCACTGGCAGTTTGTTATCACCGTAAATGTTATTACGAGTATGTGAATGACACATACCACAGACAGAGTGAAAGTAAACTCCAAACTCAGAAAGTGAACTATGACTCAACATTTGACATTTTCTGTGATAAAGTAATCCAGGAAAGGCTCATTGATGGAAAGCAATCTATACATATGAAGAAGTTGTGTGACATGTTCAATGACCTACTCAGAGTATGCGAAGGTCAGGAAAAGGCCAACTACCAGGCAACAACACTGAAGAAAAGACTGTAGGAACGGTACCCAGACATGATTTTCTATCGTCCACCAAAAATGTCTGAGAGCGAAGTGGTGTACATGAAGGACATTGATATTGGTTCCATTGCTCAGGCTGCTGTTGTAGACAGTAGCTCGAGAACAGAAACAGAGTCAACTACAGAGGATGAAGCCAGCCAGGGTCCACAAGCAGGGTGACACAGACCTCAATTTACATGTTCTATACTCGGGAGTACTTATGGTGAGGGATGACCTGAACAAACACCAAAGTGTGGACATTACATGGCCCTAATTGGAAATGGTGGAGCTAGCACTAGAGCTTATACGGGCAACTCGTACTTCGAACTGGCCGAAACACCTTGCGATCACGAGAGAATCAATGCCCTGGTACTTTGCGTACGATCACCTAAACTATGCAATGTACTTACCCGTTTACTGGCTGGAAATGGCCGCGCTCGAGCACTCCCACCCAGACACCTATCAAGCGTTCATGGACGGCAAATGGACTGCCCAACGGCATACTCGTTATGGATTTAGTCGTGTTGCGTGTGATCAGATCATAGAGCAGACTTTAAATAGGGACAGCAAGATCAGTGGAGGCATCATTGGTTACACTCAGAAAAGCTCAGCTGTGAAGAAGTGGATCCTGTCCCAACCAGCACGTGCGGAAATCACAAGGAAATGTGAGTCCATGGCGGGTATCCACGACGAGCCCCGAACGAGAAAGGATTTGGATGTGTCGAGCTCGAAGAAGAACGAAGCAGTGGTGGTACAAGTGATGGACACAGTGCTTCAAATGATTAATCCTTTCTCTGGCGCTCACCTTGAACTCGTCAATATTAGTTCAGGTGTCATCGCACCGCCAACCACTTCCGCGGACTTGATGAACACGTATGTCAAGGGAGAGAATGCTGTCGTGCAATTCATGCGTGATCGGCTTCTCTCAGGTGAGGTCCCATTCTTCAGTCCGATTTCGAAGGCCAAATTGGCAACTTTCTCGAAGGCGCGAGGCAAGTCGGCGACTCCGCACCAGCAGACGCCGAAGGTTGAAATTGCGAATGAACATCGTCTTTTCACACGACTGCTGTTGATTGGAGAGAAAAACAATGTAACACTCCATGATCTGCTCGCGTACCCACTGGCGAACATATCTTTCCCACTGGCATCTGGTGATGGTTCGATTGCTAAAGGCCCGGTCACACCTTGACGTTTTAGCCAGCGATGGCAACGTATTAAAATGTATGTAAAACGCTGGCTTACGTTGAACTTTTGATGTTTTTTTTTAAAGATTCGGACGTATTCATAGCGACTTGGTCTTATGTATAACGCATTAGTAACGGACACAGAACGTTTCGTTGTGTTATAGATAACTTATACCAACGAATGCTGAACCTGTTGTCGGCCGACACAACCTATGCCCAACGATAGTCTAACTTAGGCATAGCGCGTTGTACGCATCGCCGACGATGCCGTGACGTAGCCTATTAAAAGGCTGACGCACAACGATTCGAATCAAAACTGCCGTAGAAATGGAAGTGTCAACATCGCAGTCACACCTTGGCGATCTTGCCAGCGTATGCCAACCTAAGAAAAATGTGTCTAAAACGTTGGGGCACGTCAAATACGGAATGAGTAAGTTTGGTATATGTGAGTACAACGCTAAAGTACGCTATCATACGTCGTAGTAAGTAGAGTACGTCAAGAAATTTTAAACATGTTCAAAATTTTACGACGTACTCGGCGTATGACACACGTTCCGCATGCGATGGGGATAAGTTTTACACACGATATGTGGACGCTTACACACGTCCACAAAGGCTACTTATAAGCTACTCATAAGTCGAAACACGTCGCGGTAATGTCTTTTTTACGCGAAACTTATTTCTAACTTATGTTTGACGTGCTTTGAACCAATTCCTCACGTAGTCCCAACACACATCGACGTATGTAGACGTATTCCAATGACGTCTTCCGGTCGACAAAAAAAATAAATGAATGTGTTTCTAACTTACAACTGCCATATAAAGACGTGTTCCCAGCGGTTTTGGGAATTGGTATATAAAAATGCTGCTCATAAAAGGGGAACCCAACAGTGTTTTCGAGTCCTTTTTGAGTCGATGTCCATGTCAGCAGTAACAGTATCAGTATCAGTATTAGTATTAGTATTAGTAGTAGTTTGTTCATGTTGGCAGTAGTAGGCGAGTGTGAGGTGGAGGGTGTGGGTTATGATGGATCGTCCTTGCGTCCGCGTGTCCACGGGTAGGAGACATCTTTGCACCATTGTTCGAAGTTCTTCACGGCTAATTTTTTATGGGGCTTTTTCAACAATGAGCTATGGCTTGTTTTTACGATTTAGGTCTATTCATAACGGGTTGGACAAATGCACAATGAACTAATAATGTGCATAGAGCGCTTCGATAACTTATAGATACGATATACCAACGAATAATTATCGTGTAGCCGGCGTTCACAAACTATGCCCAACGATAGCCTAACTTATCCATATCGTGCGGCAGTTTATCTTTGCCGGTGACGTAGGGTTTGCTATTCATCGGCTGCCACTCAACGATTTAAATGGCTGCATCCCCACTATTGAAAGTAGACGCTTGCGCTCAACAATTGGATTATTTTTTACACTCAACGACTCTTAAACGGTACCACTCTGCTATATTCATTGTTTACAATGAACGATTTAAATTGCTGTCACTCGCCTTTGTTTTTTGACGCTGGGGTTTGGAAATTTGAAGCGTTTCTTCTGAACGTGTTAAAACGCTCAAACTCGACTATTTTAAATAGACACTGCCGATGGACAATTGGAATCATAGCCAAGCTAGACATCGAAGTGTGAACATCCTCGTCATGCCGAAGAAAAGTTTGAAGAATGCTGCAAATAAGTGTCCTGGCCATGGCCGTGGATGCTGATGCAAGGACGATCCATTATACCGACGTCTTTCAGCCTATGAGTAACTTAAAAGTAACGTCTGTCGATGTGTGGCAACGATCGCGTAACGTGCCAACAACACGTTAATCATAGGTTAGAAATAAGTTTCGGGTACGCTAAACATTACCTCGGCGTGTCTCAACTTATGATTAACTTACAAGTAGCATGTGTTGACGTCTGTCAACGATCGCAGACCGTGCATACAACTTGTGGCCAGCGTAGCGGAACGTGTGAGTCATACGCCGGCATACGTCGTGAAATTTCAAGCATGAAAAAATTTGAGGACAACCGAAAAGTACAACGTTTAAAGCCAACGTGCAACGACGTATGGCAGTGTTTTTCAGCGTGCTCTCAATGTTATCAAAACTTACCCATAACATATTCAACGTGTGCCAGCGTTTTAGAAAAAAATTTCAAAAATCGGCATACGTTGGCTAAAACGTCAAGGTGTGACCGGGCCTTAAAACGGACAAAGCCAAACTCCGCAACCATATACTGAAACTGTGGCCCGATTGCCGTGTGGACGCTCGGCCTATCCAAGGTGCAACAATTGTGGATGGAATGGCCGTTATTCAGGAGATAAAGGCTGGTTCACTGCATAACACTTTCGGCAAACTGGAAGAGATGGTGCTGAACATCGTAGTGGCCAAAGCATGACATGTGACCGGGCCTTAACATTGATTCTTCGTTTCTGTGTCAAAATCGTGCTTTAATGTTCGGTGTATCTTTAATTGCCAAAAATGACCAATTGTGTCACATCCTCGACGTGGAAACAAGTGTATTTGGACTCAGCGTCTAAAATTCTTTAAGCATGCCAAATTTATCCAGATTGGTGATCTGCACAACGAAAATCATTTTCTGAAGGTAATAGCGAGTACCTCCACATGGTCTATACATGGGTTACGATGTGTAAATAAAGGTGGGAGAAGTCTGATTTAATGCAATTTAATTACAGGCTCGAAGGCAACAAAAGGTGAACATTTTGAAAAGGGGTGTCGGCTTTCTTTAGGTACTGTGTACATGATACTAGCTCGGATACCCATTCTTAAGTCGAGACAAAACTTGGTCAAGAGTAGAAAATTTTTCTATTTTGTGTATGATGACTGAACTGTGAACTGAGGACAAAGTACAACTGATTGTCTCACTGAAGAACTTCCTGGTAAACAATATTGTGAGTTTTATTTTCCTTGCAACGTATATAAAGTCTTTCGTGGCTTCCCACCCTGCTTGCCACCATGTCCAATGAGGGCTCTTGAAGATTGAGGCTTTGTCCTTGGTACTTGTTGACAGTCTTTCTGAAACAGACTCTCTTTGGAAACGGAATTTGCTGAAAGTCAAAAGGCAAGCCTGTGTCTGACGGGGTGATCGGTATCCTTGGAATCATGGCTTGCTCTCCCATGTTTGGTCCCTTGGCAATCGTGACATTTAGGCAATTCAGTAGCAACTGTTTGATGATTACTCGAGTTCCGTTTCAAAGCTTTGGTGGGTCGATTTTGCATGAGAGCATGACTGACACTACTATTTTCAGAAGAAGGTGGTGAGGTTGCATGCCAGAGGGCTCCAGGCTGTTCAGGAACTTTGTGGCTATGTAACTGCTTTGTCATCGCTCATGACTTTATCCACTGATTTGTAGGACATAGCCTCTCCTGGGAATCTTTGTGTAAGTTCCCAGTCGATGTTATTTTTTTTACCAATTCATTGTATAGAGCAAGAATTGCATGCTCACACAACCACTCCATGTCTTTGTAGTGTTGCAGTAAGTTTTGATACACCCTTGACTGGAGATCTCTGGCTGAAGATACCATGGTCCCAAATTTCTGCAGCATACTGATGAAATATCCGTCACTAACATGAGATACTTGGCCATCTCCAATCCTCAACAGCAGCTTTGCAAATTGACCTGCATCCTGATAAATTCGAGGAAGGATCACATGTTTGTTGTCAGATGAAGAGATATATATATATATATATATATATATATATATATATATATATATATATATATATATATATATATATATATATATATATATATATATATATATATATATGCTTCCAAATATAAGATTTGGTGCAAGTGTCGATCTCGTTGGGTTTCGGTCCACCATGCACAACAGGAAGAATTTCGTGGAAATCTCCTTACAACACCAACAAAATCCCACCCATGAGTACGCTGCTCTTGAGGATGTCCTTCAGCATTCGGTCAAGAGTTTCCACTGCCAGTCGATGTAGCATTGTATCTTCATCCCAGAAGATGACTTTACACTCAATGAAGAGCGATGCGAAAGCCGAGCCGCGTTTGATGGCAAACAGTGGCATTTCTGTGCTTGTCAGCTTGAGTGGGATCCTAAATATATCCGAATGAGCTGTTCATCTGCCTTGAAGCTGGGCAGCAATCCCCCTGCTTGCAGCTGCCAATGCGATATGACCCCTGGAATGAACGTTTATGAGAATGAGGTTTATGAGGAATGTCTTCCCTGTGTCTCCAGGAGCATCCAGGAAGATCAATCCTCATACCCCAGAATCAATGCATGCTATCACCCTGTTATAAACAACCATTTGGTCGTCCATAAGCTGCGGCTCTGTTAAACGTAATTAAGAAGTGCGACCTGGTTATAAAACTTCTCTTGGAGAATTTATCTCTCCAATCTGTTGTCTTCCTAATGGCGCTCTGAAATCGACTCTGATGGTTCGGTGATTTTTTTCCCCGTGTATCGGCTTTGATGACCATTGTCACCTGAACTTTCAGCTTTCTACGTCACCCAGAAGGTACTGAACATTAATATCAGTCAATGAGTCAGTCACTCAGTGAGTGGTTCGAATGAGCTTTATATATTAGATATAGTGTGTGTACAATAAGAATGTGAGTACGTCGTACATGTATAAAGTCTCTACAATTAGAATGTGAGTATGTCGTACATGTATAAAGTCTGTACAATTAGAATGTGAGTATGTCGTACATGTATAAAGTCTGTACAATTAGAATGTGAGTCCAGTACATGTACAAAGTCTGTACAATTAGAATGTGAGTACGTCATACATGTATAAAGTCTGTACAATTAGAATGTGAGTATGTCGTACATGTATAAAGTCTGTACAATTAGAATGTGAGTACGTCATACATGTATAAAGTCTGTACAATTAGAATGTGAGTACGTCGTACATGTATAAAGTCTCTACAATTAGAATGTGAGTATGTCGTACATGTATAAAGTCTGTACAATTAGAATGTGAGTATGTCGTACATGTATAAAGTCTGTACAATTAGAATGTGAGTACGTCATACATGTATAAAGTCTGCACAATTAGAATGTGAGTACATCATACATGTATAAAGTCTGTACAATTAGAATGTGAGTATGTCGTACATGTATAAAGTCTGTACAATTAGAATGTGAGTCCAGTACATGTACAAAGTCTGTACAATTAGAATGTGAGTACGTCGTACACGTATAAAGTCTGTACAATTAGAATGTGAGTCCAGTACACGTATAAAGTCTGTACAATTAGAATGTGAGTACGTCGTACATGTATAAAGTCTGTACAATTAGAATGTGAGTACGTCGTACATGTATAAAGTCTGTACAATTAGAATGTGAGTACGTCGTACATGTATAAAGTCTCTACAATTAGAATGTGAGTATGTCGTACATGTATAAAGTCTGTACAATTAGAATGTGAGTACGTCGTACATGTATAAAGTCTGTACAATTAGAATGTGAGTACGTCGTACATGTATAAAGTCTGTACAATTAGAATGTGAGTCCAGTACATGTACAAAGTCTGTACCATTAGAATGTGAGTACGTCGTACATGTATACAGTCTGTCCAATTAGAATGTGAGTCCAGTACATGTACAAAGTCTGTACAATTAGAATGTGAGTACGTCGTACATGTATAAAGTCTGTCCAATTAGAATGTGAGTCCAGTACATGTACAAAGTCTGTACAATTAGAATGTGAGTACGTCATACACGTATAAAGTCTGTACAATTAGAATGTGAGTACGTCGTACATGTATAAAGTCTGTACAATTAGAATGTGAGTACGTCGTACATGTATAAAGTCTGTACAATTAGAATGTGAGTACGTCGTACATGTATAAAGTCTGTACAATTAGAATGTGAGTACGTCGTACATGTATAAAGTCTGTACAATTAGAATGTGAGTACGTCATACATGTATAAAGTCTGTACAATTAGAATGTGAGTACGTCGTACACGTATAAAGTCTGTACAATTAGAATGTGAGTCCAGTACACGTATAAAGTCTGTACAATTAGAATGTGAGTACGTCGTACACGTATAAAGTCTGTACAATTAGAATGTGAGTACGTCGTACATGTATAAAGTCTGTACAATTAGAATGTGAGTACGTCATACATGTATAAAGTCTGTCCAATTAGAATGTGAGTCCAGTACATGTACAAAGTCTGTACAATTAGAATGTGAGTACGTCGTACATGTATAAAGTCTGTCCAATTAGAATGTGAGTCCAGTACATGTACAAAGTCTGTACAATTAGAATGTGAGTACGTCATACACGTATAAAGTCTGTACAATTAGAATGTGAGTACGTCATACATGTATAAAGTCTGTACAATTAGAATGTGAGTACGTCGTACACGTATAAAGTCTGTACAATTAGAATGTGAGTCCAGTACACGTATAAAGTCTGTACAATTAGAATGTGAGTACGTCGTACATGTATAAAGTCTGTACAATTAGAATGTGAGTACGTCGTACATGTATAAAGTCTGTACAATTAGAATGTGAGTACGTCATACATGTATAAAGTCTGTACAATTAGAATGTGAGTACGTCGTACATGTATAAAGTCTGTACAATTAGAATGTGAGTACGTCATACATGTATAAAGTCTGTACAATTAGAATGTGAGTACGTCGTACATGTATAAAGTCTGTACAATTAGAATGTGAGTATGTCGTACATGTATAAAGTCTGTCCAATTAGAATGTGAGTACGTCATACATGTATAAAGTCTGTACAATTAGAATGTGAGTACGTCGTACATGTATAAAGTCTGTCCAATTAGAATGTGAGTACGTCATACATGTATAAAGTCTGTACAATTAGAATGTGAGTACGTCGTACATGTATAAAGTCTGTACAATTAGAATGTGAGTACGTCGTACATGTATAAAGTCTGTACAATTAGAATGTGAGTACGTCATACATGTATAAAGTCTGTACAATTAGAATGTGAGTATGTCGTACATGTATAAAGTCTGTACAATTAGAATGTGAGTACGTCGTACATGTATAAAGTCTGTACAATTAGAATGTGAGTATGTCGTACATGTATAAAGTCTGTACAATTAGAATGTGAGTCCAGTACATGTATAAAGTATAGTGGAGTATGCTTACACATTGTAAGCCACAATGAGCAGTGCTTCCCCATTGTCTCGGTTCACTCACCTGCATTAATTTTTTTCATTTATTTATATTTTCATCTCGGGATGCTTTCTGACAGTTCTGTGATATCTATTTTTTTGTGCGGTGTAATAGCTTCAATGTCCGTTGGCACGCGGAATTTCCATGCTTCCCCATTGTCTCTGGTCGCTCACCTCCATTCATTTATTTTCATTTATTTATTTTTTCATTTACGGATGCTTTCGGATGGTTCTGTGATTTTTTTTTCCTTCCTGTATATTAGCTTCGATGTCTGTCGGCATGCAAAATTTCCGTCTTTTACGTTACCTGAAGGTACCAAACATTAATATCAGTCAGTCAGTGAGTCAGTTCGTGAGTGGTTAGAAAGAGCTTTATATATCTAGATATTAAATCAGGAGTGTCTGTCCAACCGTCCATCTGTCCGGCCCCAAACGACTCCCTTTGTTATGGGGCTAGCCCCGCCAAACCTTCTGTGGAACGTTTGGTATCCCAGCAAATGTCCTAAGATAGGTGGGAGTTTTCATAAATACCTCAATACAATTATAATTTTGGGTTTCAATCTGGAGGAAGCTGCTCCCTATCCGGATATAATGTCAGAACGGCGTTTATATTCGTTTAGCTCACGAGTGTTTGTAACATTGTCTTTTGTTATATTGATGGTGAAGGATTAATTAACCTCCGCCATCGAAGTTGGATGGAGGTTACTGTTTTCACCCCTGTCTGTTTGTTTGTTTGTTTGTGAACAGTATTACGGAAAAACTCCTGGACGGATTTCGACGAAACTTGGTGGGGGGATTAGGTATGGTCCAAGGATCATGCCATTAGATTTTGGACTTGGTCCAAAAAAAAAAACTTAGAAAATTTTGCAACATTTTTCAAAAAAAATTCGATTTTATCTGAAAAATATTTGAATTTCTTTTTTTGCATTTCTACATGTTTTTCAGTAATTTCCAACCCCCCCAAAAAAATTTGTTAGAGAAAAAAAACCCAGAATTTTGCAACTTTTTTTTCAAAAAAATTTCGATTTTATTTTTTTGGCATTTCTACATGCGCGTCGATCTAGTTTAGTTTATTCAATCGTGGTTCAAACCCCCCAAAAAAATTTGTTAGAGAAAAAAAACCCCAGAAATTTTGCAACTTTTTTTTCAAAAAAATTTCGATTTTATTTTTTTGCCATTTCTACATGCGCGTCGATCGAGTTTTGTTTATTCAATCGTGGTTCAGGAGAGTCTGATCCGTTTTGACCTACAATGAATAGGATATCAGGTTCACTTAAGTGACCCAGCAGTATTGGCGGCGGAGGTTTTGCACTCTACCGAGTGCTCCCCCTCTTGTTTGTGATTGGAATGATGCTGCTTGGACTGAAAATATAGAGTTTGAGTTTAAATGAGAATCAGGAAATTATGTGAGGGGTTCCACTTCCACCCCTGACATTCATGGATTCAGTATTTGTAGTTTTGCCATTTTTTCGTGCAAGTCCTTCACGAACCAGCTGTCCAGTCCTTCCATGCATTTATTTACACGTACTCAAATTCTAATTTTGATATATATATATATATATATATATATATATATATATATATATATATATATATATATATACATATATATATATATATATATATATATACACACACACACACACACACACACACACACACACACACACACACACACACACACACACACACACACACACACACACACACACACACACACACACACACACACACATGACATGGTAACAACAGGCTTTAGGAGGTATCGGTGTACTCACACCTGAACTACAAGGACATTGGTACACAATTAACTAATCTTCACAGTATATGGTATTCCAACCTGGGATCCCAAGATCATGAGCGATATGCACTTGAGGTGAGAATGTCAAGCAGGCCAATCACTTGGTGGCTGAAGTGTAAAAAGAAAAAGAATACTCAAATCATCTTCATCATCGTTTTACGACCATTTCCATGCTTGCATCATCAATATATTACTAAAACTCTCATCTTGTATATATGTATGTATGTACGTATGTATGTTCCCAAAATGCAGCCAAAACGGTACACAATAGTGCAAAAATTTTCGGCCCACTTCACTCACCATTCGCCTGGGGTGTACAGTATCAAGTTTTGTTAAAATCGGGCAACGAAAAAAAAAATCAATTCCCGATTCAGTCAATGGGAGAATTTGATCAATGCAAACTCTACTCAGCGGTATAGTTCGCTGGAGCTATCTTTTTTTAAATTTTATTTTGGAATGATTTTTTTTTTATCAATCACTGTCACAACGGGAACCCAACGGGATCACGGGTCGTTTCGTCTTATATAAATCTTATACTTATGGAGTCAAAACCATATACTTGCATATACAATGAATAAGCTTGGAGTGAAAACTAATAACTCAAAAAGAGGGTGAAGCACATCTTCATGTTACAGCATGATCAGCTAAGAGTTCTGTACTTCTAATTATCTGAGGCTAACATCCTCACGTGCAAACCCATTTCATGTAATTATGACAAAATGTTCTATTATTCAAAATTGCCTTTGAAATTTAGGTCTTCCCTTTTGATGTGAGACTTCCTGAGTGAGAGGAATTGAATAGCTTGAACAAGATTGAAAGTGAATTATTTTTTATTCGTTTTGAAAGATTTACAATCTAAGAATTTGTGCAAAAATGAAATGGGTTGTTCATTTGTGGCAAGCAGGTGAGACTGGTGAGCCCTCTCTGTTGAACAGCCAGATGTACCTGGTGCAGAAGCCAGACCGGAGGCGGCCTCATGCCAATAACAGAGGTGCGTCATTTAAAGTTTCATCCATCCTTTGCGTCTCTCACGCACGACACACTATGTGAGGACTTTCCTTTTTCCGCTTGATCTTCTTCTTCTTCTTCTTCTTCTTCTTCTTCTTCTTCTTCTTCTTCTTCTTCTTCTTCTTCTTCTTCTTCTTCTTCTTCTTCTTCTTCTTCTTCTTCTTCTTCTTCTTCTTCTTCTTCTTCTTCTTCTTCTTCTTCTTCTTCTTCTTCTTCTTCTTCTTCTTCTTCTTCTTCTTCTTCTTCTTCTTCTTCTTCTTCTTCTTCTTCTTCTTCTTCTTCTTCTTCTTCTTCTTCTTCTTCTTCTTCTTCTTCTTCTTCTTCTTCTTCTTCTTCTTCTTCTTCTTCTTCTTCTTCTTCTTCTTCTTCTTCTTCTTCTTCTTCTTCTTCTTCTTCTTCTTCTTCTTCTTCTTCTTCTTCTTCTTCTTCTTCTTCTTC
Source organism: Eptatretus burgeri (assembly GCF_056783735.1). Taxonomy (NCBI): domain Eukaryota; kingdom Metazoa; phylum Chordata; class Myxini; order Myxiniformes; family Myxinidae; genus Eptatretus; species Eptatretus burgeri. The sequence continues at coordinate 61,424,535 of NC_140975.1, read as the reverse complement.
TTCTTCTTCTTCTTCTTCTTCTTCTTCTTCTTCTTCTTCTTGCACGTGGCTGTGGGTCGTCTAATTTGCTGGGGGTACTGCTGTGCCACTGATGCAGTTCCCTGTATATGCTCCAGCAGGAATTTGTTGTTTATTCATAAACTCCTTACACCTTTTCATACTCGTTAGACATTTACCTCCTTTAGATCCTGAATCTCCCTTTTTAGACCTAACTACTATTGGAATTACACCCCTCATATCCATCCCATAGACCCTTTGACCTTTTGACCTCTTTTGGTCCTTATGCCCTTCAAACCACTCAGACCACTGAGACCCTTACATCCTTCAAACCATTAGATCCTTTACACCCCTTTCGGGTCTAAAAGGGTTTAAGAGTCCTTTCACTGGACAAAACCGAAGAATCGTTTTTCATCACTTCAGGACCAGCTCATCCTATGTAGTTTTCACTGCACGAGTACAATCGAGTTATCAGGCCTTTCAGCCCCCTTGGGCCCCTAATTTTCCATCAACTCAAACTGAAAATCAACTTTATCACCCAATGAACCCCAACGACGACCACCCTCCATCGAGAGACAAGCATCTGTCCCACTTGAGACAATTCATTATTTGTTGCAACTTGTTTATTTCCAAACCTTTCCTTTTAGTTACGTCATCAGTACGCCGCCATCAGCAGAAGAATGCATTCAATCTTGAAATCATCTTCCAATTCCAGGTTTACAAAGAAATAGAAGTTTACCTTCTTATTTTTTATTATTTAGAAGCCCCCATGGTTTCTGTGTTTTTCATGACCGACACATCGAGACCAGTGGTCTAGTCTGGTGTCCAAGAGACTGTGTATGTCGGCTGCAGTGTTTGAGAAGGCATCAGGATGAAGGATTTTGATTGAAAACTCAGGCATCTCCAGACCATCTCTGGAAAATAAACGAGTGGTCTTCTAATCATCGATAAAAGCCAAGCTGGCTTACTAATGACTTTTTTTTCCATTTACGCTTCTGTCATCAAATTTTCAACAAACCTTTATGATGAGTACATGGAGACAGTGTTTCAAAAGGTGAATGGGAAAAGCCATCGTAACTAAAGGAGCCCTTATTAGCCCCACCGCAGCTTGTGAAGCGTGAGACCGTGGGGTTTTTTTCACCTTGGAGACTAGTTCCAGGGATGTGGTGCACTCCTAATGTAAACTGTTTATGAATTGGCAGGGAAAATGATACAAAGTGTTCAGGGCTTCTTCGGTAACTTCAGGGCATTATAATAATAATTATCTATCTATAATTCCAGCAATCTCTTTGTGTGTGTGTGTGTGTGTGTGTGTGTGTGTGTGTGTGTGTGTGTGTGTGTGTGTGTGTGTGTGTGTGTGTGTGTGTGTGTGTCTGTCCATCTGTTTGTTTGTTTGTTTGTTTGTTTGCGACCACCGTTTCTCGACAACCGCCGGTCCGATCTAATTGAAACTTGCCAGGAATATTGCCGGGGCCCCACAGATGTGCCTTTTCGAGGTTTGATGTCAATCAGACGAGCGGTTCCCAAGTTACGGCCATTTATCTGTCGACCAATGACAAGACACGGTGATATGACATCACGAATGACGTCACAATTAATGTTTATTTATTTATTATTATTATTATTTTTTTGCATGATTGACGGTCCGATCTGATTGAAACTTGCCAGGAATATTGCTGGGGACCCGTGGATGTGCCTTTTCGAGGTTTGATATTAATCGGATAAACGGTTCCCTAGTTACGGCCATTTATCTGTCGACCAATGACAAGACACGGTGATATGACATCACGAATGACGTCACAATTAATGTCTATTTATTTATTTTTATTATTTTTTTTTTTGCATGATTGACGGTCCGATCTGATTGAAACATGCCAGGAATATTGCTGGGGACCCACCGATGTGCCTTTTCGAGGTTTGATATTAATCGGATAAGCGGTTCCCAAGTTACGGCCATTTATCTGTCAACCAATGACAAGACACGGTCTATGACGTCACGAATGACGTCACAATTAATGTTTATTTATTTATTTGTTTTTTGTGAATACATTTACAGAGAGAGGGGGAGAGAGCGAGGGGGGAAAGAGAGGGGCGAGAAAGGGGGGCGAGAGAGGGGGTGAGAGAGAGGGGCGTCACAATTCAAGAGAGGGGGAGAGAGAGAGGAGGGGGCGAGAGAGGGGGCGAGAGAGAGAGGGGCGAGAGAGGAGGGGCGAGGGGAGGGGGGGGCGAAAGAGAGGGGCGTCACAATTCTTCTTCGTTTGATATGACGTCACAATTGATGCTGGGGACCTGAGTATGTTTCCCAGGTGTTTCCCAAGTTATGGACATTTATGATACGGTTGGTCCGATGTAATTGAAAAAATGCCCCAATCCAGTCGTCTTTACGAGAGCGAAGGAACGAAGCTCGACATACTGGTACGCCTCACCCACGAGAGAGGGTACTGGAACGAGAGAGTGGGAGAGAGGAGGGGGCGAGAGATGGGGGGCGGGGTGGGTGAGAGGGGGGGTGAAAAATTCCCCAATCCAGTCGTCGTTTACGCACCTACGGGCACGCACCTACGGGTCCGCCCCTACCGGCCCGTACTAATAATAATAATAATAATAATAATAATAATAATAATAATAATAATAATAATAATAATAATAATAATGGTAATGGTATGTAATGACAGAGTGTCAAGCATGAGACAGCCGGTTGTTTGAATCGCTTCCGTGTTTCTTTCGTGGAGGGGGTGAAGAAGATCTGAGCAATGAAGGAGGGAAGAGCGAGGGAAGCGGGGGGGGGGGAGGGTTGGGAAAAGTAATGCCTCACCAAACATTGCCATAGACTCCAGGTGAGGGTGGGAGCGAGGAGGAGGGGAGAAGTAGGGAGGAAGTTTGCGAGGAGGTAAGCGTGAGGGGAGGGCGTTCTGGACTTACATTTGGTCGGGAGACTTCAGGGAGAAAGGAGGGAGGGGTTGTCGATTTCCATTTGGTCGAGGAACTTGTCGAGAAGTGGGGAGGGGGGGGATACAGGATTGAACAAAATGGGATACGTTAAAACAGCACATTAATACAGCATGCAGAAACTGCCCGGAGATGTCCTTGGGGGGTCGAGAGGGGAGGGAGTTTGAGAGGAGGAAAGTGTGAGGGGAGAGGGAGGAAAGACAGCAATGAGGGGAGGGGAGGGGAAGGGAAGGGCGATAAAATCGCCCAAACAGTAACATTTTCTTTTTAACTGCTGGGTTCTATATAAAACTGGGCGGGAGTATTTAAACCCCACGCTATCTACTTGGCAAAGGCCGACATACATGCATGCTCACCCATGCATTGACTTTTGTACACCTCTGGTCTACTCACTCCGAATCTGATTCGTACATTCTAAGCTTTGGAGAAGCCATTTTAAATCCAAAATTAACCTGTCAGTCTGTAACAGTCCCCCTTACAGAGGGGGAAGGGTGGAAGAAAGAGCATGGGAGAGGGTTGGGAAAGAGAAAGAGAGAGAGAGAGAGAGAGAGAGAGAGAGAGAGAGAGAGAGAGAGAGAGAGAGAGAGAGAGAGAGAGAGAGAGAGAGAGAGAGAGAGAGAGAGAGAGAGAGAGAGAGAGAGAGAGAGAGATAGATAGAGATAGAGATAGAGATAGAGATAGAGATACAGATAGATATATGGGAGAAAGAGTGGGACAGGGGTGGAAGAAAGAGTGGGACAGGGGTGGGAGAAAGAGTGGGACAGGGGTGGGAGAAAGAGTGGGACAGGGGTGGGAGAGTGAGAGGGGTGGGAGAGGATCAGAGGGGGGGAGGGGTGGGAGGGGGAGGGGAGTGGGGGTGGGGAGAGAGAGATGGAGAGGATCAGAGAGGGAGAGGGGTGGGAGAGAGAGAAAGAGAGAGGGAGTTGGGAGAGGGGTGGGAGAGAGAGAAAGAGAGAGGGAGAGGGTGGGAGAAAGAGAGGGACAGGGGTGGGAGAGAGAGGGAGAGAGTGGGAGAGGGGTGTGAGAGGGAGAGGAGTGGGAGAGAGAGAGAGAGAGAGAGAGAGAGAGAGAGAGAGAGAGAGAGAGAGAGAGAGAGAGAGAGAGAGAGAGAGAGAGAGAGAGAGAGAAAGAGAGGGTTGTGAGAGGGAGAGGGTGGAAGAAAGAGAAGGACAGGGGTGGGCGAGAGATGGAGAGGGTTGCGGGAGGGAGAGGGAGAGAGAGAGAGAAAGAGAGTGGGAGAGAGAGGGAGTTAGGAGAGGGACAGGGTGGGGGAAAGAGAGGGACGGGGTGGGAGAAAGAGAGGGACAGGGGTGGGAGAGAGAGGGAGAGTGGTGGGAGAGAGAGATGGAGAGGGGTGTGAGAGGGAGAGGAGTGGGGGTGGGAAGAGAGAGATAAAGGGAGAGGAGTGGTGGAGAGAGAGAGTGAGAGAGTTGGAGGAAAGAGAGGGACAGGGGTGAGAGAGAGAGAGTGAGAGAGAGAGAGAGAGAGAGAGAGAGAGAGAGAGAGAGAGAGAGAGAGAGAGAGAGAGAGAGAGAGAGAGAGAGAGAGAGAGAGAGAGAGAGAGAGAGAGAGAGGTGTGAGAGAGTGAGAGGTGTGAGAGGGAGAGGGTGGGAGAAAGAGATGGAGAGGAGAGGGAGAGGGTTGGGAGAGGGAGAGGGTTGGGCGAGAGGGAGAGATAGAGAGAGGGAGAGGAAGGGAGGGAAGATGAAGGGTGGGGGGGGAGGAAAGGGGGGTAGGGAGAGTGGAGGGGTGAGGGTGAGAGAGGGGAGAGAGAAGGGAGCTTTGTTCAAGTCGATCGATATGTCCAGTGACAGTGCGAATGCTTTTGCCTTGTCGGGCCATGGCTTGGAAAAGAACAACCAAGCAGCTTGCAGAGCATTCACCAAGTGGCTTAATCACTCAAGCAAGCACTCCAACAAAAAAGTTGACAAGGAACGGCGGCTTAGCAAGTGATTATAGCGATCGCCGATTAGTCATCTAAACACCATGCACCCGGAGACACCCAGAATGTCAAGAAATGTTTGAATTGGACAAATCAACACTTTTTAGCAGTCAGATCTGCTGCTGAGGTAAATTAAGAAGTTTCGATTTTGAAATTCGGCTCAGATTAAGAGATTCTAGAGGTTATGGCATGTGTGGAAATGAAATAAAGCCACAAATGCTGGCGTCTCCGGGTGTTTATAAGCATTGCAATATATATATATATATATATATATCCAGTGATTTGTCGGTATGATGATCAGGGATTCGGTGATAAGAGTGAAGAAAGTGAAAAAAACAACTTTATCATGAAGAAACTATTACGGCCTGTTCTAAGTGGAGGCATTGTTGAGGAGTCAAAAAAAAAATGACGATTTAAGGCCCCAGCGAGGGACAGAGGGCTGACAAGAGCAGCTAACAAGGACAGAAGGTTGACCTTGAGAAAGGATAATTAAATAAGGGCATTAATTATATTCAAAAGGGGTGTTTCAATTAACCCAAACACCCAGTTTTTACTCATGCACCACCTTGAAGTTCCCTAAGTATGCATGCAAAGTTTGGGGTCACTATGTTTCATGATTTTGGGGTTATGGAGGAGACGGACGGACAGACAAACTGATGGACACAGACTGACATCTATAAGTATAGATTGAGCTTCAGCGTGTTTGTCCAGGCCATAACTTTTGTTTTAACCATCTGAGCTTTTTTCATGAAATCTTCAACAAACCAGTATTATGAGAATATGGAGAACACAAATTAATAAAATGCACAAATATACAAGTTTTTAGCTGCTGTTTTTGTCAAGTTTAGTTTGAGTACTCATTTGAGGGTGGAGGAGCTCTTTGTGAGCAAACAGCCATCCATATCTTGTGCCCAACTGTGTCTGCGGACATCCTCCTGCAATTGGGTTACATTTTTTTTAGGAGGTTTGTGGCAGGATTTGCACTCCGGCCACACTAAAACCCGTCACTGCACAAAACACAAGAAAAACGTAAAGAAAATTGGAAACCCACTCCATGGGAGTACCTCCTGTGCAGCTAGCCTTCGCAAGGCAGCTCACCGGATGATGAGATTGTGGAAAAGCCTTCAGGACCCCCACTCTTTGATGATAAAAGGAAAGCCATGGGGTAACCTTCTCAGGTCAGATTGGAGTAGTGTGTGTCAGTGTGGTGCTGAAGTGTCATCCACCAGACGGCGGTCTCCTTGGGTTAACCAAAGGTGGTCCCTTTGGGTGGGTGCCTGGAATGTTGTATCCCAAAGAGAGGATGATCACCTGTCTCTGTTATCATCTGAGCTCAAGCGTTTGGACATCGGTATTGCAGCACTCTCTGAGGTTTGGAGTCTGGATTGTGGCAAAATCATGGGGGGTGGTTACACCTACTATTGGTCTGGTCACTCTGACGGTTACCATGCCCAAGGAGTTGCTGTAGCTGTGTCCAATACGCTGACTCCAATGATAACTGAGGTAACACCGGTCAACGAGCGCATTGTGAGATGAAGGATTCGTCATTCCTTGGGTGTTGTTTCCCTGGTCTCTGTATATGCCGACTGAGGTGAGTGATCTCACCGTGAAGGATGCATTCCATGCCACGCTCGAGTCTGTGGTGAACCAGTGCCCCAAGCGAGATACTTTTCTAGTCTTGGGAGATTTCAATGCATCAACTGGAACTGATGAGGATGGTTATGAGACGTGTGTTGGTCCCTATGGGTCTGGAACTGTGAACCAGAAAGTAGTAATTCCTTGACTTTGCAAGAAGTCATGACTGAGGGTGGCTGGTTCATGGTTTCAATGCCCACATGCTCATCGCTGGACTTGGTATTCCAACGCTGGCGGTGTGGCAGAGGAGATTGACCATGTGCTCGTTGATTGTCGCCGGAGGATGATCCAGAACTGCAGGGTCCATCGGAGTGCTCAGTTCCTCAATACCGACCAAAGGCTTGTGGTAGCAACTCTGAAGTTTCAGCTTAAATCTAGGAGAATGGTATCATCCCAGCCAAGGCTGGATGTTGGCAAGCTCAAGGACAAGAAGGTAGCTGAGGAGTTTGCGAGCAGGTTCAGTGTGGAATTAGGGGGTCTGGTTGCTTTGGGAAATCCTGAAGAGTTGTGGAGTGCCTTCAAGACCACCATCCTTGATGTTGCCTGTGGATGTCTTGGAACTCACCAAAGGACGAAGAAGAATTTTGTCTCTCAAGGGATACTGGATACCATTGACCAGAGTTGCAGGGCCAGGCTGAATGGCAGAGCTGGAGCTGTTCAGGGAGTTGAGGCGTAAAATTGTATGTGTCCTGAGGGTGGACAAAGAGGCCGATGTGCAAGGAATCTGTGAGGGTGTAGAGCTCTTCGGGTCCTCACTGAACGCAGACGAGAGTTTCGGCAGGGGCTGCTTGCAGCCTGTGTTGATCTCTATAAAGCGTTCGATTCAGTGAATCGGGATGCCCTCTGGAGGATTCTTGGTCTTCGTGGGGTGCCACCAAAACCTATCGATCTGATGTCTGAATTATACTCTGGTGCTGAGAGTGCTGTGAGATGTGGTGGTACCATCTCTGACTTATTTACAGTTGTTAATGGAGTTTGTCAGGGGTGTGTCCTGGTCCCCTCACTTTTCAGCATTTGTACGGACTGGATTCTGAAGAGGATGTCAGAGAGATCAAGCTGCCGTGCATCGTTTGGCAATGTCAAGATCTCTGACCTTGATGCCACAGATGATGCAGTCATAGTTGCGGAGACTCTGGATATCCTTTTGGGGGCCCTCGAGGTGCTGAATGAGGAGTTGGAGTCGCTAGGATTGTGGGTTTCCTGGGTCACAAGTAAGATTCAGGCTTTCAATGACATCTTGGATGCTGCTATCTTGTCTGTACCTGTTTTTGGCACGATGTTAAGGTCATGGAGAGATTCACTTACCGTGGCAGTAATATTGATGTCTCTGCTGGCTGTGACTCAGAGGTCAGTAGACGTCTGGGTTGGGCCTGGGGAGTCATGGATTCACTCGATCATTGGATGTGGTGCTGTCAGTACCTCTGCTGGAGGACAAAAGTCTAAGTCTTTGGGTCCTTCGTGCTTCCACTCTTGCTCTACGGATGTGAGACTTGGACTCTGACCAGGGATCTGAGATGGAGACTTAATTCATGTGGTGCCAGGTCTCTTGGGAGAATCATTGGCTATCACTGGTCGGATTTTGTGTCCAGCGAGCGGTTGGTGAGAGAGACTCTAATGAGATTTGTTGCCTGCATAGTCCGTGAGCATCAGCTGCGGCTGTATGGACATGTGTCTCGTTTTCCTGATGCAGATTCTGCTCACCAGATTCTCTCAGCGAGTGAGCCTCATGAATGGAGGAGGCCAATGGGCCGACCACGTACCTCGTGGTTACAGTCGGTTGATCAGCATCTCAAGGAGATGGGGATGGGCCAGGCATCTGCCTGGGGGATGGCCAGACAGAGGCCCCTGGAAATTGCCAGACGGAGACCTCTGTTTCGGCACCCGGGCCGCTAACGCCGAACACACTCACCGGGTGGGAAGGGGTCCACAGGTATCCGCCTCCACCCTTATTTATGCAAGCACCAGCAATCACGCAGCTGTGGTGAATCTATCCTCACAAAATCCTGCTCTTCTGCTCTTGCTCACCCTCTCTCTGTTCTATTCACCCTCTCATTTTCCCAAGGTCATCTGCCATCTGCTTGGAAATCTGCTAACATCACTGCCCTGCATAAAAAAGGTGCAAAAACAGATCCCTGTAACTATAGACCAATCAGCCTTCTCCCAATCATCAGCAAGGTTATGGAATCCATCATCGCTTCAGACATGAAATCCTTCCTCTTCTCCAATGGCTTGATTTCCAATCATCAATTTGGTTTCAGACCAGGTCACTCTACCCTAGATATGCTGCTACTGCTCTCCCATCAATGGATGGAGGTCCTCAATGCCAGACAGGAAATCCGAGCCGTATCCCTGGACATATCACGTGCTTTTGACACAGTCTGGCACCCTGCCCTACTCACCAAACTCTCTTCCCATGGTATTCAAGGCCATCTCCACTCATGGCTCGCAGACTTCCTCTCCTGTCGCAGTCAACGTGTGGCCCTAAATGGAGTTCTTTCATCCCCTCTTCCTGTGCAGGCTGGAGTTCCTCAAGGTAGCGTTCTGGGCCCTGTTCTTTTTCTGGTTTTCATCAATGATCTCTCGGACTCTCTGGAAAATCCTCTATTTCTCTTTGCCGATGACTCCACCCTCTGCCGTACCATCTGTCATCCCTCAGACCGGCAAGCAGCAGCTTCTTCGCTCACTGCAGATCTGGATAAAATCACAAACTGGTCCAACACGTGGAACATGTCTTTCAATCCAGACAAATCTCACACTCTCACTATGTCTCTTCGAAAGGACCGTTTACAAAACCCCCCCATCCACTTTCTCAACAATCCTCTGGAAGAAGTCTTTTCTTTCAAGCTTCTGGGTCTCACTATCTGCCATGACCTTTCCCGGGAAAGTCACATTTCCAACCTTGCCTCAAAAGCCAGTCGCCGACTGGGAATCCTCCGTCGTGCAAAGTCCTTCCTCGGCCCTCTTGAGCTCCTGACCACTTACAAAGCTTTTGTCCGTAGCCTGATGGAGTACTGCTCTCCCCTCTGGGCTGGTGCTCCTGCCTCCCACCTTTCTCGACTTCACGCTGTTGAAACCAGGGCTTTTAAGATCATTGGCATCTCCCGCAATGAAGCTGAGTCTTTGGGCCTCTCACTCAATCACCGCAGGTTGGTCGGTGGTCTTTCTGTCTTCTACCGACTCCTCTCCAGCCTTGCCCCCCTGCTCTCTCTGTGATTTGTCCCCACCACATTTCCACAGGGCGCTCAAGGTCCGCCAACAACCCCTTCTGGTAAAACTACCAAAATCACGAATCACTGCTCATCTTCACTCTTTCATTCCTCTTTTTCCCGCCTTTGGAATAAACTTCCTCACTCTATTCTTTCCCATTCTTCCCTCCAGGCTTTCAAAACAGCTGTTCACCACCACCTCTTATCTTCCCCCATCCAAATCCTCGATCTTTTCTACCCCCGATAATCCACCCAAGCCCACTTCCTTCAATTCTCCTGCTTTCCTTCCTGAAAGTCCCTTTAATGTCCATCTTCCCTCGCCATGTTCCCCGTCCCATCCCCATCCCTCTCCCTTCCACAGTTCACCTGTGTCTGTTCCCCAATGTTTTGTCCCTTCCACTCCCGCCCCTCTTGTCTCATGCCTCCTTGCTGTGAGTTGTGTGTTAGCTCTCATACGAGCCTCGACCAAGGTATACAAAAAAAAAAAAAAAAAAAAAAAAAAAAAAAAATTGGTCGAGCAATTGCTGGAGGACAGTCTGCTTTGAAATAACGGCGCCTTAAATGTGCTCTGTTCCAATTGACCCATGTACAGGTTTATTCTAGTGATTAGACTATTGCACAACGGAGTTCCCCATCCCCACAATGACCACAGGCAGAGTTCTCATTTACAAACAATTTATTAACCATACATGGGGCTGAGAAGAGAGCAAGAGAAATAACCACAAACAGCAATCACAGAGTAAAACCAATGAAATATAAAGAAACCCAATGCCCACAATGTAACCTCATACTTAATTTGCTAACCCCTTCGATGTAACGTCACACTTCATTATCTCCAAGGTGGGCACTCCAAGGCGGGCATGCGCTTACAGGCTTATCCACTCAGGCTCCACAGCACACCACAGACAGCAGGGAGGAACCACCAGTGAAAGAGCACATGTTCTCCCACAGCTAAAGTGGCCTTAAGTTTGGAGGACGTCCAAGCTCTGCGGTGAGGATCTCAAGGATCACGGTGAGCTCTTGCAGGACAGAGAGCTCCAGGATCACATTCCCAGGAACAAAAGTGAAAAGAGTGATTTCCGCTCGTCACAGACTTTTATTACCTTCTCCTGTGGAACGTCTCCACCTATCCCTCACGCGGTCAGTGACTGCCATGTAGGAAGTTTGCCCCACATTTTCTGGAGCTTCGTGGTCCTATATGGGCAGTCCCCATCTAAGCCACCTGGCCACACCTTGTTCCCTCCACCCACCCAAGGTGTTTTCACTCCTGTCTGTCTGTTTGTGTGCAGGATATATCCTAAAGTTTTGGACGGATTCAGATGAAACTCGGTGGTCAGGTTGGGTCTGTGACAAGGAAGAATTGATTACATTTGACTGAAGATCCGAATTCGGATTGGAGAATTTTGAAAGTGAGTTTTCACCATTGAGTGATCGGACTAAAACAGATACATAGCATGATATCTCAAAATTTTGGATGCCTTCGGACAAAACTTGGTGGATGAGTTGGTTAGGTGACAAGAATAAGCTGATTCGATTTTAGTGCAGGTCCTAATCCAGATCCGGCCTATCGGTGGGATACACAACGTCAACTAATCAGCCTGCTGGAGGTAGGTGCTCTCCTGAGCACCCTTCTCTTCTAGTTGTCGATGATTCTGTCCTATGTGGACACATGTGGCTGCCTGGTGCCACGAGTGCACAAGTCTCTGAGCCACCTGGAGACACCTGTATGCCATGTGGATGCTGCCTTGTTAAACCTCGGTGCTGTAATTTAAATAGAGGAAAACACTTAATGACCGATCACAATGGGGAAAAGGAAAAACACATACAACACAAAAGTGGGAATAATGGCAGCTCTGACTCACCTGAGTCCCTTGTCTTCCCTCCAATATTTTGGCTGGGCAGTGGTTCCTATTTGGCTTACCAGCCTTTACATTGCTGTGCACCTGAGCCCTGGGGACCTCCCTGGAGCATGTTCACCTGCTCCTAATTAATGTGGGGCCCTCACTGGCTCCCACCATCGATATGGTGCTTCCAGCACCCATTGTGCCCTCTTGGCACTCTGCCTCAGGTCTTCCCTGGACACCCAGGTTCCCTAATAGTACAGGCATTTTAGCAGAAATATTTGGTCAACCTCCCACAAATTGTAACAAAAGCAAACTCAACAGATTTTGATTCCTGGATATGTCCTCAGTGACAGAAAAAAAAGTCCTAAGGGATCCTCCTGGGGGGGGGGGGGAAATCCTGAAATCATGGAAATACAATATGGCCACCACCCGGCTTTGGGGAAAATGAGAAAATTGTAAAGATTGATATTTTAACATGTAAATATGTTTTTCTGCATTCTAATTGTTTCTAGTTATGGTCAGGATATTGATATACAAGAATAATTAGAAAAAAGTGAAATGTATTGAGGGTAAAATAAAAAATTATAGCTTTTTTGTCCAAAAAGTCAATTTTTTTTTGTCCCGAATTTTTTTTTTACCTGATACTGATTTTTGGCTCCTGGACAAAAAAAAAAGAAACGTTGAAGTCACAAGATGAAATCAATTCTATGGCAATACAATATAATTATGTAAATCATTGAAACATGATAAAATTCACAATTCCACTCGGGGCAATCACATCTGCCTGACGAAGGTTTCGAAATGAAAATGAAAATTCGCATTAAACTCAGAAACTACATCCATTATAAACTTACTATACATGTTGAGAAAAATCAAGCGTATTAAAGTTAGAACTCGACAATGTCGTCATCATCCTCTTCATTGTCACATGGAGTGTTTGTGCAGCCAGAGCCCCTGCAGTTTCCACAAGCTGGAGTGCACTCAATGTTGTGCTTCTTGCATGTGCATCTCATGGTGCTACATTCAGCCTGGCAGTTGCACCTAATGACACGTAACATCTTTTCAGGAGCTGGAGCTATTGATGTCTGAAGTGGCACAAAACCCTCGTCACACTTCTGCCAACCCGAGTCTGTGGAAGAAGTATGCAAGTCTGACGTCTTGAAATGAATCAAAGACCACCTTCAGAAGCATGCAGAGTCTGCAAAGATATCTTCTAGAACTTCAGCGCTCTGGGTTGAGTATATGGACATGCTAGACATTCTACGCAAATACATCCGGGCAGAGCGCACTGGGAACTGGGCACTACATCTACAGGCCATCCAGGAAATGCTGCCTTACCTGGCAGCCTCGGGCCACAACCTGTATGCCAAATCTGCGAGGGTGTATCTGCAGCAGATGTCCAACCTCAAAACTCAACATCCAAATGTCCAACAACATTTTGATGAGGGGTTCCATGTGGTTCGACGAAGTGATCGCCTGTGGGCAGGTCTTTCATCTGACCTGATCGTCGAACAAGTTCTGATGAGAAGTTTGAAGACCAGCGGGGGGCTCACACGAGGGTGAGGAATGACAGAGCAACAACGGCTGGTATGGCTACTATCAATGCCTGCCTGTGCAGAAATAAACTAGGCAATGCAGGAGCTCACAGGTGTGAACTACAATACTGGAGAGCAGAAGAAGGACATGACCAAGGCAAGACAATCTCGTGACTGGAAGGACACACAATCAGCTCTTCAGTATTTACAGGAACGGAATCCGTTCAGTAGTGATCCACGTCTGAGGAATATTGCCACTGGAGTTCATGCACACCCCACCGTCAACGTCGATACAGCACATGCTGTCGGAGCCAAAATATTGAAATCTATGGATGGGAAAACACCTGCTGAGTACACGTTTAAGAGGAAAGACCAAGTTGTCACCCTCGGCATGAAGTCATCTGTCAAGATTGATGGAGAGCAAGTCCAGGTTGACCCACAACTCCTCTTCCAGAGACTGATCACTGTTGCACAGACAGCAGAAGAACTGGAGTCGCCTTCAAATATGAATTGTGCAGCTATCCCCCAGCCCTCTTTGATTCCTCTCTTCAACTCCGAGAAGCACACAAGCCAGTCTTTGCTGATGCCATCTGGGATCTTCTTGCATCCGATGCCCCAGCCGATATCCCCAATGATGGGCAACAGTATGTTTTGGATGGTGGGGCACCTGTTCAATGCATTGCATGGTCTCATGGATCTACATACAGAGACATATGCCACCAGTACACTGATTATGTAACATAGAAGTACTGAGATGCCATAGTCGTGTTTGATGTTTATGAGAGTACCAACACGAAGGACATGACACGCCAGAGACGGTCTAAAGGGAATGCTGGCACTACTGTGACATTTACAGCTGACATGCGTCTCACAATGAAGAAGGAACACTTTCTTGCCAATAGGCAGAATAAACAGCGATTCATTTTTATGTTGAGTGAAGAGCTTCAGAAGAAGAACTGTGAGACACACCATGCCTCAGGGGATGCTGATCTCCTGATTGTACTGAAGGCTGTGCAGTCTGCTACTGTCACCAACACTGTGTTAGTTGGTGATGACACAGACCTCCTCGTACTCCTATGCTACCATGAAAGCTTAGAATCCCATGACCTCTTCTTTTGTCCCGAACCAAAGAAGAACACGAAGAAGCCTTGCATCTGGAACATCAAGGCTACAAAGAAAATGATTGGTACAGACATATGCAAGAACATACTGTTTCTACATGCAGTTCTTGGGTGCGGCACGACATCTCGTCTTCATGGGATTGGAAAGGGAGCTTCCCTCAACAAGTTCAAAGCAAACAACACATTCCGTGAGCAGGCCAAGGTTTTTGATACATATCCAGCGTCCTTCCGTATGTGATGTGGCAGATGCAAGAGAAAAAACATTGGTGATAATCTACAATGGAAAGTCAACTGACACCCTGGACACCCTCCGGTATCAGCGGTACTTGGACAAGGTGGCTTGGAGCTCCTCTCACGTGCAACCACAGACATTACCACCAACATCAGAAGCAGCAAAGTATCACAGCCTGCATGTGTATCTGCAAGTCCAAGAATGGAAAGGATGTGCAGATGAACTTCTTCGGACAGACTGGGGTTGGCAGAAGTGTGACGAGGGTTTTGTGCCACTTCAAACATCAATAGCTCCAGCTCCTGAAAAGATGTTACGTGTCATTAGGTGCAACTGCCAGGCTGAATGTAGCACCATGAGATGCACATGCAAGAAGCACAACATTGAGTGCACTTCAGCTTGTGGAAACTGCAGGGGCTCTGGTTGCACAAACACTCCATGTGACAATGTAGTGGATGATGATGACATTGTCGAGTTCTAACTTTAATACGCTTGATTTTTCTCAACATGTATAGTAATTTTATAATGGATGTAGTTTCTGAGTTTAATGCGAATTTTCATTTTTATTTCGAAACCTTCGTCAGGCAGATATGATTGCCCCGAGTGGCATTGTGAATTTTATCATGTTTCAATGATTTACATAATTATATTGTATTGCCATAGACTTGATTTCATCTTGTGTCTTCAACATTTCTTATTTTTTTGTTCCAGGAGCCAAAATCAGTATGAGGTAAATATTAATTTTTTTCGGGGGAAAAAATTGACATTTTTGGATAAAAAAGCTATAATTTTTTATTTTACCCTCAATACATTTCAATTTTTAAATAATTATTCTTGTATATCAATATACTGACCATAACTAGAAACAATTAGAATGCAGAAAAATATATATTTACATGTTAAAATATCAATCTTTACAATTTTCTCCTTTTCCCTGAAGCTGGGTGGCGGCCATATTGGATTTCCATGATTTCAGGACTTTCCCCCTGGAGGATCCCTTAGGACTTTTTTTCTGTCACCGAGGACATATCCAGGAATCAAAATCTGTTGATTTTGCTTTTGTTGCAATTTGTGGGAGGTCATCCGACATTTTGACTACTATAACTACATTGCTCACCTGGAATTTCCTGGCGCTTTCAGCCACCCAGGAGGCTGCAGGCCCATTGCTTCTTCTTCGCCATTCGAGCCATTGTGCTTCTTCAACATATGACATATTTGCACAAATTTTCATTTGGCTTCTTACCATCAGCATCAGGACAGTCATGACTTCCATGCTCTGAAACAGATGAATCTGCACTGTCACTAAGATGGGGATTCATTCCAGTAGTGGTGTGGTTCTTCTTCATTCACATTCTTCACCACTCGGAGCACACTCCCTTCACACCATCACTCCTATAAATTTAGGTCCATGCTCTCCAGATTCAACTCACTCTTGTCAGTTTAATCCATTCCCCCATTCATCCCTAATCTCAGCAGGAGGAGGAAGGCATTCTAGGGTATGTCGAGTCAAATTAAAATCATCCAACCACACCCAATTTGAGCGTTTGGAATAATTCACCCCACCCCTGGGCTAGACCCGTCGACCAATGATGAGCGGGATGGGAGGGGCATGGCACATCATGGGTGACGTGTCAGCCAAGACAGAAGGAGGCGGACAAACAATGGATGTGGGTAGGAATGGGGGGATGCATTGGCTGGACAATATAGATACAAAAGGAAACCCTCGGGAAGAAAAACTGGGAATTTGGAAGGAGGAATTTCAGTGGGGTGGATAATGAGTGTAGAAAAGATCATGATTTTGGATCGGGACAATCTGAGATGGTGGTGAACAGCTGTCTTGATGACCTGGAGGGAAGAATGAGTTTGAAGAGGATGTGGAAGTTGGTTCAATAAGTGGGAAAAAGGAGGAACGAATGAGTGGAGGTGTGCAGTGATGTCACCGTGTGTATCCTGCAAACATCTGGGTTGGGGGGGGAGGGAGGGGTGAGATGACAAAGTATAGAAAGAGTAGAAGGTGCAAGATCATAAAGGAGGTGGTAGAAGACAAAGAGACCACCAACCTGTCTGTGATGGCAAAATCACGAGTCCATAGTCTCAGCTTCATTGTGGATGATTCCAATGAACTTGTATTCTTAATTTAAAAGACAAAATATTAATATCGATTCCATGATTCACCGACATTTAACAACTGGAACGAGAAACGGGAGAGGACATACCTTCACCAGGCTCACCGGTTTACGTTTTGTATCCCACTGATGGGCCGGATCTGCATCCGGTCCTGAATCAAAATCTAATTGGCTTGTTCTTCTCACCTCACGAACTCATCCACCAAGTTTTGTCATAACCTGTTCAAATATTTTTGAAATATCATGCTATCTATCTTGGCCCCATCTCTCAATGCTGACGAATCACTTAAAATACGAGAAGGGCACTCGGTAGAGTGCATACCTCCACCATGCAATGCCTCATCCATGAGAACATATCGAGCCAAATACATTTTTGAAATATCATGAAAAACAGTACAACATCGTTTTTGGCCCAATACCAATCTCTCAATGGTGAAGAATCACTTTAAAAATAATTAAATAATTCTCGTATCCAGATCCAGATCCGGACCTTCACCAAAATTGAATCAATTGTTCCTTGTCACACACCCAACATGCCCACCAAGTTTCGTCCGAATCCGTCCACAACTTTGTGAGTTTTCGTTCGATATATCGTTTTTAGCCCTATCTCTCAATGGTGAAGAATCACTTTAAAAGTTCTAGTAATCGAATCCGAATCCGGATATTCACTAAAATCTAAGCAGTTCGTCATTGCCACACACGGAATCTGTCCACAAAATTTCATCCGGATCCGTTCACAACTTTTTGAGATATCCTGTACACAAACAAACAAACAATCAAGCCGGTAGGCGGCGATGGGTCGCCGAGCATGGAAACTATAAGATATAGAGCAAAATGGATGTCATATAGCGGATAGGGAATCACCTTAAGATTATGCATATCAAATCTCATCCAGTCCCAGCTACTGATAACTACTCGGTATCCATTTGAATGAAAAGTACCGAAAATGCGGTTTGAAATCGGAAATCCCCAAAGTTCGAGGGGGTGCTGTGGGTGAACAAAGATCTAAATCGAAAATCCCGCTCGATCGTTTGTGCACAATGTATTCCAGACGATTAGTGTGAATTTTCATGACCATCCGACCATAACCCGAGGAGGAGTAGAATTTGGCGCGAAGGCACCTCCAGCTCTCGCATATTATCGATTTTTGCACGAATTGACCTTTGACCCCATACCTAAGCGAAATCGGTCAATATGTCCTGAGGCAAAGTTGGAGTACTCATTGAGTACCATGAACCTGCAAAGTTTCATTCGAATTGATGCACTCACCTGGTCGCTCGGGGGCCTTTGATTTTCGCCAATTTTCACACATACCCTAATTGTAGGGGGCGCTGCGGGTAAAGTATTCCATATATCACAAAAACCGGAATATATTTGATAGAGCATCATCTGTAGATAATTCGTGCCAAATTTCATAAGCCTACGTGGGATAATGGATTTCGGAATTGATTTCACGTGAACGGTACCGATTTTGAAGGTTTTTCGGTTGTTGCTGGGGAACCAAAGCGTCCCTAGCAACCATCACAATTTCCAAAGCACGAGGTCATAAGATGTACCCTACCACCCGAGTTTGGTCAAAATCGGCTCACGTTTACTACCAATTATGCTGATGACAAACGAACAAACATCCAAACAAACAGACAGAATTACTGACAATAAGGGTCACCTATTTCGGCTACCCAACAAATAAGCAGAAAGGGGTGAAAACATGACCTCCTTCACCTTCGAGGTTTTTATAAGGTAATTAAAAAGTTCTACTCTCCGGATCCGGATCTTCACCAAAATCAAATCCATTCGTCCTTGTCACACACCGAACGTGTCCAGCAAATGTTATCTGAATCCGTACACAACTTTTTGATATATTCTTCTGACAGACAGACAGACAGACAGGGTTGAAAACATAACCTCCATCCACTTTTGCTGGTGGAGGGAATTCATGGCGATGCATTAAACTACATTATCCTCCATGTAGGAAAATAATAAAGGAATCATTTTGAAGATTGTAGTTTTAGGTTTCATTGCTCTTTATCCATTGGAGTGACTATATTATAATTATTTTGACTGCTTTATCGTCATGGAGACTGGCAGGATGGCCTAGACTTAGAGGTACGCACACTCACCTCTAAGTTGTCTAGCCTGGGTTTGAATCTCCACCCAGTTATAAACTGTCATCCTGGTGTTTCACAGGATGAACGTTAAACTGGGCGTCCCATCTGCCGGCACCAGTTGGTGGACTATAAAAATCCCACGGTATCCTCTGCAATGAGTAAGGCCGAAGTCACGAAGTCACATTTGCCACGGCGGCCGTGGGGTCTCCAAAATCTACGGCCACTAGCAATTATACGGCAGCCGCAGTATTTCCACGGTCACACAATGTAGCAGTCACATATGTTTTTATTTTTCGGGGAGCCGCACGGCATATTTAGAGATTGTGGAGACCGAAAACGTGGGGGTGCCGTACGGTCTTTGATTTGATGTCGCACGGTGACCTTAAGGGGGCCCTGAGGCGGCCATAGAATTTTCAAGGCAGACGCAAGGTAGCCTCAAGGTGCCTGCAAGGCGACCGCAGGGGGGCCGCAGGGGGGCCGCAGGGAGGCCCTAAGGCGAACGTGCGGCCAGACGGACGGTAACGAGTGGGTTCATTTTATTTATTTATTTTTTTACCAGTTTTTTTTTCGGCTTGTCGAATTGCTACGGCGAACATAGAAATGAAAAAAGTTATAACTCCGCGTTATAATTCCACGGCGACCCCTACGACCTGTAAAAGATAGCCAAACGGCGTAGGGCCACCCTGAGGCCACCGGAAAAACTCTGCGGCCGCTGCACGTTTCTGTCAATTCAGAGGGCGTACGGCCGCCGTATCCTCGCTAGAGAGCAAATGTGACTTAGGCGGAAGCAAGCTATCGCTGGCACCACTAAAAAAATTGCAAATTCCTGCCCTGACTCCCTGTGTCGGCATCATGACCCATCCAGGATTGTGACCACAGGCATACAGAAACTGCTTTGGCAGCATCGATGCTCTGTATAAAGCATAGTTCATGATCTCTGTCTCTGTCACACACACACACACACACACACACACACACACACACACACACACACACACACACACACACACACACACACACACACACACACACACACACACACACACACCACAACCACCATCACTAGAATGTAGGACCCGTGGCTCCATTGGGAATCACAATCATCGTGTAATTGCTAAAAAATAAAAAACACCAAAACGGTTGTTCTTAATGGGAAAAAAATAAAATTAGGTGGTGTATATATTCTGACCGAGCATACACTTCGGGAGCGAGGAGGGGGATAGTGTTAATAGGTAAGTAATACTTTCACCCATATTCATCACAGCCTTTTTAGATGCTGAATTTTTTTTTGTATGCCGAGTCGAGGCTCGTATGAGAGCGAACACTCAAAGCAGAGCAAAAAGGGCAGGAGACAAGAGGGGCAGGACTGGGAAGGACAAAACAGTGGGGAACAGAGACATTAGGAGATCTGTGGAAGGGAGAGGGATGGGACGGGGAACATGGGGAATAGAAGATGGACATTACAGGGACTTTCGGGAAGGAAAGCAGGGAATTTGAAGGAGGTGGGCTTGGGTGGATTATTATCGGGGGTAGAAAAGATCGAGGATTTGGATGGGGGATGATAGGTGGTTGTGAACAGCTGTTTTGAAGGCCTGGAGGGAGGAATGGGAATCAATAGAGTGAGGGAGTTTATTCCAAAGGTGGGGGGAAAAAGAGGAATGAAAGAGTGAAGGTGAGCAGTGATTCGTGATTTTGGTAGTTTTAGCAGAAGGGGGTTGTTGGCGGACCTTGAGCGCCCTGCAGAAATGTGGTGGGGACAAATCGCAGAGAGAGAGAGAGAGAGAGAGAGAGAGAGAGAGAGAGAGAGAGAGAGAGAGAGAGAGAGAGAGAGAGAGAGAGAGAGAGAGAGAGAGAGAGAGAGAGAGAGAGAGAGAGAGAGAGAGAGAGAGATAGATAGATGAGGCTGGAGAGGAGACTGTAAAAGACAGAAAGATCACCGACCAGCCTGCGGTAAGAGAGTGAGAGGCCCAAAGACTCAGCCTCATCACAGGAGATGCCAATGATCCGAAATGCCTTGGTTGCAACAGCGTGAGGCCGAGAACAGTGGGAGGCAGGAGCACCAGCCTAGAGGGGATTACCCTCAGTTGGGTTTGCTTTCCATGAGGCAAAGGCAAGTTGTTTCAGGACAACTGCCTCGCCACAAGCTTCAGTGAACCAAGGGCGGGAGGAAGGGTCGGACAACTGAAGACAAGAGGGGATAAATCTGTGCATGAGGGAGAGCAAGTTTCTTTGAAAGAATTCCCAGGATGAGTTGATGTTGGAGAAAGTAGTGATAGGAGACCAGTCTATAAGTTTGCTGGCTGCTTGGAGACCCTGCCAGTCGGCTTGAGTGAAATGCCAGACTCGACGGCGGTGAGGTGGTTCTCTGATAATAGCCAGAGAGATGTCCACTTTGACAAGGACGTGGTCAGAAGAACCGATTGCAGCGGTGGAAGAGCAGCAGATATTGTCAGGGAAATTTGACAAAATCAGATCCAGAACAGATGGAGTACCATTGGTTGAGATTCGGGTCGGGAAGTTGACCGATTGAGTCAGTCCCAATGAGTCGCAGAAAGCTTTTGCTGAATTGCCATGACAGGTGAGAGAGGTTCCCACACCTTGCCAACTGGCATCATGACTATTGAAGTTGCCACACATGAGGAAGAGAGACTTTGGATGAGAAGATAGAAGTTGGTCCATGTTTTCGGATAGTGAGGTGTTGATGGAGTCATCACTGTTAGGTGGACGGTACGGTACGCATATAAACATGAGGTGGGAGTGGAGGGGAAGCCGTAGCCAGAGGTATTCCTGAGGGTGTGGGGGAGTGAGAGCAGTGCATGGAGAGTGAGGAATAGAGTGTTTAATGAAGAGAGCAACTCCTCCACCAGGACATGGCTCAGGTCTGTCATACTGGTGGAGGGAGTAACCAGGGAGAGATACTTGGGAGTCAGATACGTCTTGGGGGAGGAAAGTTTCTGTTCGGCAGATTATGTCTTGCTTGTCAGTGGTAACCTGTATGGAAAGATCTGAAAGGTTTTAGTGAAGGCCTCAGATATTTGAGGTCCACACTGTTAATGAAGAGGGAGGAGAGGAGGAGGGTAGGACAAGGGACGAGGGGGGGGTAAGGAGGGTTGTTGAAAGAGTGTGGGGGATTGCAGAATAGCTCGGTGAGGGGGCCGGATGAGGAGGAGAAAAGGCTCTGTGGTACTGGGGGAGAGGGGGACAAGAAAGGGGGCAGAAGGCGGTTGAGGATTTGAGGAGGTGGATTGAATAGATGGAGGTGAGAGGGCAGTGGAAGGAGGCAGCTTTGTGGATGAGAGGGGGGGCAACTTTGAGAAGGGTGAGTGAGGGGGTGAATGGTGGGAGAAGGGTCAGTGGGGTGTGTTGAGGAAGAAAGGTGAGAGGGGAGTTTTTGAGAGAGGTGAGAGGAAGGCTTGGAGGGAGAAGAGTGGGATGGTTGCTTTGAGAGTGAGAGTGAGGGGTGAGGGGGTGAGTGGAAATGATATAGGAAAAAAAGAATGGTTGATGGAAAGCGAACATTCATAGCAAACTGGGGTTTTTTAAAGTTTTATGTCAGAGATGCGATTAAACACGTTTATTCATGGATGCAATAAAGGTGAATCCAGAGAATGGAGAGAAGAAACGCTGTAACAGTTGGATTTTTTCGGCAAGGTATGAAGGAGAGGTCGAATTGAGAGTAGTCTGTTTAAATAGTAGAAGGTTAGTGCATTATGACACAGTAAAGAGTACCACACGTGTGAAAGAGGAAGACGAAGCATTATGAGAGATCGTTTTTATTATTATTATTATTATTGTTTGAGAGAGTTTTCATCAGATTAGGTCATGGAAGTGTTGTCGAAAAAATCGTGGGGTGAATGGTGAAATTGGATCGTTAACGCAGTGGGTGTAAACAGATCACGTGGTTACGGGAGAAGCACTTGGCTATGGGAGGTGTATAGTCAAAAGTGAAATTATTTATTTCAAATAAGATTGCATAACGTTCGGAAAAGGGAAGGTTGAAGTAAAATCGTGGAAGTGTGTGGTGAATTTGGAACTGTAAACGCAGTGTGAAGCTGCTGGGTCGATGAAAAGTACCAGGAAGAGTGGAGAGAGACACATGGTTCCAGGAGGTGCAGAGATCGAAAGGATACAAAGAATTTTTTTTTAATGTATTTTTGAAGAACAGGTAAGATTCGGGAATGGAAGGTTGTAGGAAGAAATCGTGAAGGTAATGGTGAGAGAGGGTCAGCTCAGTCGAATAAAGATGGTGTGCCGGCAGGAGGAAGAAGAAGAAGAGGAAGCAGAAGAAGAAGCAGAATAAGGATCGAGACTCATGAGTGTGCAAGGAGAAAGGTAGTTTTTTTGTTTGTTTTTGTTTTGATTTAATACAATAAATAGAGTGTTTAGTTGGGAGAGATGGGGGACGTTGGGAAAGTGGGGAAGATAGAAATTGAAGGTCATGGGGAGAAAATACAAATAAACACGATCATACACCGAGGGGAGGGATGAATAGGCCTCAAGAACCTGGTAAGACAAGGTCAACGAAAACTCATAAAATAGCACAATTTTAAAAACAAAACCGAACTAGGAACACACAGTAACATGTAGGTGAGAGAATTAACAGTTAAAACGGGACAGATAACGACCGGAAACTTAACTTTGAGATCGTCAGCAGAGAGCCCTGAAGGAGACCTGCCGACGCTCCAAACTAAGAACCGGAATTCCATATAATATACAACAACACATGAAGAGCAAGATCAAAATAAAAATATATATATCTCATCCTCCCCCTCACTCTCCTCCTCTCTTTCTTCATTTGATCAAACTGTCTGGGGTACGTATTAGGCACGGGCCATGCCAGGAAACAAACTCCCCTCATGCATGTCTGTGCAGAACGTTATCTGCTGGATGTACGTATGTATATGTGTATATGCGTGTATTGCGATGCTCCACTGTGTAGGGGTACCGCTATTGTTTGATTTGTGGTATCCTCTGTCGGACAATTGTTGACAGATGGGTGAATGCAGGCATGCACAACGAGACCAAGCTCTTTTTTATATTACATGCATCATTTATTGTGAAAAGCTCATTTTATATTCTTTTTACAAGTTTCACTTGGAATATATCTTTATTACTTGCAAAATCGAAGATTTTTCAAGTATATAGGTCATTTCATTTTTGTTATTTTGGCTGTCTGTTTGTGTATCTGTCTGTTTATCACCTACAGGTCACAATTCCAAACTGATCATCATGAAACTTCACCAATTTGTGGAGGTCGTCTCAACTGAGAAGCATATTTATTTTGAGGTCAAATTTCTAAAATCATTTTTCATCCGATTGACTTGAAATTTGATCAATATTTGCATATTATGTCACTGGATTGGGAAACCAATTATTTGAGGTCAAAAGGTCCACTCAAAGTCAAACTTCCAAATTCATCAATTTCAATCGTAAAAATAATCAATTTTCATCCGATTGACCTGAGCTTTGATTAAGATTGTGAATTTTAATCTTAATGAAATGGACAATTTGGTATATCCATGGCAACCTTTGGAGAGGGGGATGGATTTTGCAAGGAACGTGCTCTGCACGACGTGTCTTTCTTGTTTGTTTGTTTGTTTATTTTGGATAATCTATCCATTTTCAAATTTATATCATTTGAAACCAATCTTGACACGTAGTTTCATAAGTTATTTTGTGAGCTGTAACCACTACAGGTTAAAAGAGCACAATGTTATTTTTTTAGATTTTTGGGTGGAGTGGATTGTGAGTGGAAAGGAAGGGTTGTGTTTTATTCCAGTAATACTTTCACCCTTATGCCAAGCATACTTGACATAATCTATGTTATTTTGCATTGCAAAATATATTCCCATTTGTGCATGTGAGTGTAACAAATGGCAACATGACATTGCAATCACCGAGCATATGCGAGTTTCTTGTATTAAGACTTTTAAAGCCTGGCATAGGAAACAATATTTGCCACCTATAAGGAAATCCCACTTTTTGCGTAACCCTTGACCATTTGTCCACATTTTGGTTGTGTCTCTGGCTTCAAAGACTTGTTTTTAACTCGATGTTGGATCTCTCTGGCCCCAAGTGTACCCTCGTTTACCAACACTGCTCTTCTTGTTCCTTCATGAATGACCGACTATGTTTAATTTGTACAGGAAAAGGATTTCCACGAGCAGTTAATTCCAGCGTTCGTGCCACGATTCCATGGCTGTACGCTTTATTTGACAGCTCATGCATCCCTAATTAAACTTCCTCCACTTAGTTGCATCCTTAACAACTCGAGCTCTTTCACCCAGCATGCTCATTCTAATCATTTATTCCTGCCTTGAAACTTTTGAAACATGCCTGTCTAAGAACTGAGGAACAATGTAATCATGTGATTTTGAAATTATATGCGTTCTCGTTTTAATGTTGAATGTCTGAGTTTTTTTGCCCACATTCAGGTTCCCGACATGGGCGGCCATATATTTTTTGCGTGCACTCTTTTTTTAAAAGGGTTTAATGTCAACAAAATTTTGCATTAATCAACAGCTTTCTTTCTTGGGCAAATTTTATTGATCTGATCTTTCTTGGGCAAACCACACTTCTAAGTTGGTTTTCAAAACCAGTCTCTGACTGTGCATCCTTCATCGAGCAAAGTCCTTCCTTGGCACACCTGAACTCATATCCACCGACAAGGCCTTAATCCGGAGCTTGATGGACTACTGTTCTCCCTTCTGGATCGGCTCCCCTGCCTCACACCTTGCTCAGCTTGATGCCGTGGAAAAACCAAGGCCTTTAAGATCGTTGGAATATCCCGCGATGGAGCTGCGTATATATGCCTATCACTTTCACAAAGCAGATATGTCAGTGGTCTCTGTCTTCTTCCACCTCCTTTCTGGTACTGCACCCTCTGCCCTCCCTGTGCCCCCCCCCAGGTTTCTGTAGGGAACACAAGGCAGCAACCACCCTCTAGTGAAACTCCTAAAATCCAGGATCACTGCTCACCTCCACTCATTCATTCCTCTTTTTTTCCTCCGGTGAATCCAACTGCTACATTCTCTTCAATCTCATTCTTTCCTCCAGGTCTTCAAAACAGCTGTTCACCCTCATTTCAGGTCACCCTCATCCACACCTGTGATCTTTTCTATACCTATTAACCCTTGCCAAGCCTACATTTCCAAGTTTCCAGGTTTCCTTCTTGAGAGTTTGTGGCTGCATCCATCTTGTCCACTTCTGTGTCCTTCCCTACCACTCATTATTCCCCACCTCCCTTATTTGTCCAAGTCACACTCTATTTTGTACCTCATCCTTGCTGTTGGTGAGTCCCCCTCCTCTCTCTATCTCTATCTCTATCTCTATCTCTATCTCTATCTCTATCTCTATCTCTATCTCTATCTCTATCTCTATCTCTCCACTGTTTATTTTGTTCTGTTACGTCATGATTCATTCTATGTTCAAGCTCCTGCACAAATCTTGACATTGTACACAAAGGAAAAAAGCTGTCCTGGGTTGCTTACCTTCATGTCACCAGCCTTGCATACAAATGCATTGCCTTCATTGGCAACATGTTGAGTTTGTCACTGATCAGCTTCTCGTTGCCAATGTCTCATATCTGTTTCGACAAATAAATATATTTGCTTCACATGCGAAGCTATCATGTGACTGCTGTTCCAAACGCACTTGTGAAATGAGTTTTGGAAATAACTACGTTGTCAAAATAATGTGCCGTTCTTGATCATCCAGAGTGAGGGTTTTTGTGGTTACATTCATTTCGTCAATCACTCATCCACTATCTTATGATTGGTGAAAATAGTTGCTTCTGCTTGTAGTTAAATTTGTGCACCCATATTTGATAATGCAAATGTCAATGGAACACTAGTGGAGCATATTAACTGCCGTGGGAAGAGCGGTGCGGCTGACGTTTCGGGCATTCACCCTTCGTTGAAACCTCTTGATTGCTCTTGCTCAGCCAGCTTTACTTTGCATTCTGTGGCAGTTATAATTGCTTTTGTCAGCTTGTTGGTGATAAAATCTATCCTTCAAATTATCTGCCTAGGCAGACTGGCATTAGACTTGTCAAAGTCTCACCTTCCTTTATTTTGCTCCATTGCTAGATTTGGTGATGGTGTCTATTTCATTGTCAATTTTTCTTGTTTTACTTTCTGCAGTTTTTCTTTATTTTCAGTTAAGACTGAGTAGTAATTATAATGATGGAATCTTTTTGTGATTTGTGGATTCATAATTACCCTGGGTTAAATGTATAAATGTTGTATCGCAAATATTTTTGCATCCTTTAGGTGCTCCCACTGAAAGGAGGCGTTCTCAAGGTATAAGAAGGCAAAGAGGTTTGTGATTCTCCTTGTACTAATCTTTATAATGGATGATCTCTCTATTATATCCCTGTAATGTCTTTGGGAAAGTTATGAAGTTTTGGCTAGTTTCGGCATGTTAGCGATGAGGAAGGCAAACTTTTTGGGACACGTAATGAGTGCGTTAATTGTAAGGTTGACAGCAAGATATTTAAAGGAAGACAAATAAGTGAGTCTCTGGACAATATGTCGAGATGGTTTGCTTCTGAAGGAGAGGTGAAGTGCTGCATGTTAGATGTAACGCCGGACAGGAAAAGATGGAGATCCAGGACAGTAGACCCTTGGAAAGGGGATTAGACATGATGACATTAATTGTCTGTTCAGATGTGCCTGTTTGGCATTCCCATCTATGATACTGGAATCTATGATACAAACATCGATGATACTGGAACCTATGGCTCATGATACTGGAATCCCAGACTCGAATTCTACTGTATGTACTATGCTTACTTTTTCTTTCCAGTAATGTCCTTGTAATTAATGTAAAAGTGCACAGATTCCTTCTTATGTCCTTGTCCTGGATGTGATTATGTACAAGCTCGACTACATGCCTGAGATTACTGTTTAATGAACTACACTGTAGGACTGTGTACAATTAACTTTGTTCGGAAACATTTTTATGGTTCGTATGTGGTGATGGCTTTTGCCAAACCGTTACCAAAGCCAGCAATTTGAATTGCTGCTCGAAAACAAATCTCCGGCTTTTTACCCTTTCTTTTTTGTTGCGTTTGTTGCATCCCATTTTGTCATTCGTCCCATCATCAAAAGTCATTTCAGAAATTTATTTTTCAAAATATTTCATGTTGAGTTGCGACAAACTAATCACAAAAGGATACGTTCCAGACTGTTCTGGATGATGTTATAATGCAGATTGCCTTTTGCATTAAATTGTCTGTATTTAATATTTTTCAAAGTACCTGTATCCTTCACTCAGTACAAGCCCTACAACCTGCCACGACAGCGGAATCACCACGGGCAGACGATGAAGGTGCGTGCAGACTTGTGTGTTGGCAGCTGATGCTCCCTTGTGTTTGCTCAAGCTCTGACCCATGCATTGTACGTCTGGTATGAGGCAGGCATGATGGCAGTTACAACAAAGTACATCTTATATGGTAATGTTTTTCCAAGTTTTTTTTATTTCTGTATTGGCTTAGGTTTTAATGACTATCTCTCAAGGTAATACAAGACAGTTTTCTGGCATTATACGAAGTAATTTTAGGTTGCTCCCTCCACTCCCAATATTTTATACGAGGAGGACACTTAAAAACAGGAAGGGGCCATTTAGCCTGTCTTATAAAATACATTATCCTGCAAACCTGTCATGTGTGCCACTTGAGCACATCATATTCGATGAATTATTTATTTAAATTTTATCTCTCTTATTTCTTTCACAAATTGGTTTGTACTTTGAATTCACTATTTTCTCAAACGATTACAATTTTATCCCATTAGGCTGTGGCACTGGCCCAATGGCCAACTTTTGTGACGCATACCAGAACATCTTTTACATCTGAATGATTGTACAGGACATACCAGGATTTAAATAGATTGTTTGATTGAATCTGGTGTTCTGCCTGAAGGCAGAAGGTTCAGTGCTGCCACAGCAGCCCCATGACAAGGATTACACTGGGTGGTTTTCCATTTACATACCTATGTTGTGAATTAAACCTCCTAGCTCGGTGAAGCAGCAAGGCACAGATCGTGTTCCATATCATCTAAAGCTGTACACTCTGTGAACAGCAATGGTCACCTTCCACACGAACACGTTGTCTCTGCCTTGTTGCGTGCACCAGCCAGGAGGTGGGATTGTGGTTGAACAAAATAATAAAACCAGAAACAGCCCTTCCGACTCGATAAAGGCGATTGCATTAAGTGTCGTGTGCATGCACACACCCTTTCACGTCCAATATCTGGAAGGCTTCCGCGGGCCACACACAGATCTGTGTTTAAGACCGAGCTTTAAAACGTCAAGCCAGTTAAGGACATTGAAGCCATTAACCATGGTTTGGCCCTTATTATGGGCTCATCAGGATGACATACCACACAATCATTTACTTGTTTCCACGGAACCAAGTCGGTTAGCCTAATCTCGGTCTTTAAAAAATCCCAGTCTTTTTACATTAAGCTTGACACGATAGCAATTCAAGTGTTCCAGAATGAGGACAGCATAGACAAAGACTACGCTGTCCTCATGAGGAGCTCCTGATTGCCACCGATCCCTAAAACCATCTTTGTGGAACTGATGAATATGGCTGCATGAGGTGTGGAATTTAGTTTTAATGATTCGATGTTCACTCAGATCTATGGCATAGTTATGGGATCCCTTTTGGGTCCTGTCCTAACAAACACCTTCATTTGCTATCATGAACAACATGCTTTTACCAATTTATATTCTGCAATTTCAGTCCCAAATATTTCTTACAAGCAAAAGTACCCGTTCCCAGTGACAGGAAATGTGATTGAGCATTTCAAGTTCCATCACTACCAACATCCTTCCTTCCCATCTCTCACGAACTTTCAAGACTTGTTCTCGACCTGCTTCTGGGATTGAAAGGCTTGTTCTGCCCGTTTCTTTTGGATTGGCCTGATGGGATGGTTCTTTCTTCTTTGGGCATTATGTTGAGCCGGTTTGTGAGCTCTAATGGAAGTATCTGAGTGAGCCATTTGACTACGTACAGTGCTTTGGGCCTGTTCTTGCATTGTAATGGAATGTTGCCGTGCCTGCATTCGTTCTTTAGCAGTAGAGTTTTCTCGGGATCTGCAGTCGCTATCTTCTTGGGGTGTTTTTCTCACTCTCTCACATTCTTGTTCAGCTGCCACATTTGCTCTTCTGGCTTGCATATGTTGCCTAGCTTGCTCTCTCTTTTCATCATCAGTTTTCATCCCTTTCGGTGGCATGATTGGACAGAGGAGAGGAAGAAGATTGAGGAGGAGGAAGAAGGAAGAGTGGTTGAAGTACTATATTAGAAAGTCATAAAGCTGTCGGCAGGGCAAAATTTTCCATGGCTAATAGTTTGTTCATGCGCGTTCGAACGGAATACGTAACCATGCCAACGGTTTTTTTCAACCAATTAAATCAATGACTGCCTTTACAATAGAAGATAATTTGGTGAAGTAAGGAGCAGGGGTTGGAGTTCAAAACTGCAAACAGACATTTTTTTGAGAGTGGAATGCGGTGCCAGTAAATGAAGAAGACTTTGTGGTGTGCGGACACTCCACTGGGACCCGTATAGATCTCATGACATGATCGCATGACCTGGACAGCGATCTTCCACAGTTGTGGTGCTACTTTAATTATCAAGAAACAATCTATATATTAATACTGAAGGACCAATTTTGTACTTCTCCTATCGGTCGCGTCACATTTTTCTCGGTACTGTGACCTGGACTGAAAGAAACTTCGTACCTGTAGAGTGCATCGCACATAGTGGCAACAGTCAACTTTCAAATCTGAAGCAGAATAAACACTTTTCGTTTTACATTCGTTTGCATGGCGACGTGTGACGTCACCGTTGAGAGGCGTCAGGACGTCATGAAATCATCGGTCATTCGCTGACATCATTACGTGTCGTCGACAGACCATTACCGCTGAGAGGTGTAATTCCACTCCTCGAAAATAGCGTCTGGAATGT
Organism: Eptatretus burgeri; assembly: GCF_056783735.1. Lineage (NCBI taxonomy): Eukaryota > Metazoa > Chordata > Myxini > Myxiniformes > Myxinidae > Eptatretus > Eptatretus burgeri. The sequence goes on along the minus strand of NC_140975.1, from coordinate 61,393,872 downwards.
AAAACCCTCTTCTGCACATGCTGACTACCTCAGAATGTGAATTTCACACAAAAAATGTAACAAGAAACATTGTATCTTCTATATATTAATACTGAAGGACCAATTTTGTGCTCCTCCTAGCTATCGCATCACGTTTTTCTTGGTACTGTGACCTTGACTGAAAGAAACTTCGTACCTGTAAGAGTGCATCGCACATAGTGGCAAGAGTCAACCTTCAACTTTGAAGCAGAATAAACACTTTTCGTTGAGACAGGGGTGGGGGATGAAGAGACAGGGGCAGGGAGTGAGGGGGGTGGGCAAGGTAAGCATATTTTTGGGTGGGGGTAAGCAAATTGAAAGCGGGAGATGGGGGGAAATGGGGCGGGGGATGAGTGGGCGGTGGCTGGGGTGAATTAGGTGGGGTTGAGTGAGGAGGTGGACAGGGGGGCAGGGGCCCGGCGGCAAGTGGGGCGGGGAATCAAGATACGGGGGCGGGGAGTGTGAGGCGGGGGCGGGGCCGGGGTAATTAAATTTTTGGGCGGGGGTAAGCAAATTGAAGGCAAGGGGGGGAATGGGGCAGGCGCGGGGGATGAGTAGGTGGGGGTTAGCACGCCCTGTCCAGTCCATGTCCCTCGAGTGTGGGTGAGCTGGTGAGGGTGGTTGAATGAACGGAATCTGTCTGTGACGGGGTTTCGGCTAGTTAATATTAATAAAGAGATGCACAGTAAAACAATACTGGATTAAAAAAAAAAAATTGTACATCATCAAGGCTCATGGAAGAGCAAGGACACAGAGCAGACAATGTCGTTCACGGCAGCAACGAAGGGTTATGGATTATCCGATTAATGAATGGGAAACATCAATGGGTCAAATTGTTAGGCACGATTTCTTTGGTGTGCTTCAAGCATAAATGTGAAATGCATAAACATACGGTGTTTAAGGATGGAAGCACAGCCTCCATTGTTCCCAAAATAAAAAATTAACAACCCAGGCGGTGCATAGGCACAGGCCGCTGGCTTGAGTGCTCGATGCCTCAAAAAAACAAAAATCTCGGGTTATGTAATGAAGCAAAAACGTTGCTATTGCTTATGCGCATATATAATACATCGTGTTGAAATACATAGCTTAGATTGATTCCATTTCCACTGGGCCGCAAAGGAATCATCCCGGAAGGCTTGAAGCCTGGGGCCTATGCATACTGTGTGCCTGAGATGCGGATGGGCTGCAACCTTTCCACATTTGATGATACTTTTAAGAGTCGCTTTTGGTGTTTTTCACACTGAAAAGAAAAGCTACAGTGAACTCATGGCGATTGTGAATATAACACTTCTGTTTCGAGCAATTTTACCTCACGTCCTGCTGAGCATATTATTTAATTATATGGGGTTTTAATAACTCGTTTCTTACAAATTTTTCTCCGATTTAACTGAAGATTGCACCAGAGTTATCTCGGCCATGAGTTCCTGTCGTAAAAATATTGAATCAGATTTGGAATATCAGCTTTTAATAAGCACATACGTTAATCTTGCTGGGAGCCAATCACATTGTACGTAGCCTCCTCACACAGCCAATCAGCATAACAGCTGACAGACAAATGGACAGCCATCCTTGTTATATATATATATATATATATATATATATATATATATATATATATATATATATATATATATATATATATATATATATATATATATATATATATATATATACACACACATATATCTTCTTCTTTCAGCTGTTCTCGTTCGGGGTGGCCACAGCGGATCATCCGTATGACCCGCATAGTGATTTGGCACATGTTTTACGCCAGATGCCCTTCCTGACTCAACCCTGATCGCCTCTTATAACACAGGGATATGGTACACCTATTTTAACCGGGGTATACAGCGGCCCAGTACACTGGTACTCATTTCGCCGACCTCGGAAGGATGACAGGCTGAGTCAACCCCCTGGTGTATTAATTCAGTGGCCCAACGGAGCTTGAACTCAGGACCTTTTGGATCCCAAGCCGCTGCTCTAACCATTGCGCCAACACCAGGTATATATATATATATATATATATATATATATATATATATATATATATATATATATATATATATATATATATATATATATATATATATATATATATATATATATATATATATATATATATATACACACACACACACACATACATACATATACATATACACACACACTACATGGCCAAAAGTAAGTGAACACCTTTTCATCGAACATCTCATTCCAAAATCATGGGCACTAATATGGAGTTGGTTCCCCCTTTGCTGCAATAACAGCCTCCACTCGGAAGGCTTCCCACTGGATGTTGGAACATTGCTGCGGGGATTTGCTTCCATTCAGCCACAAGAGCATTTGTGAGGTCGAGCACTGATGTTGGGCGATTAGGTCTGGTTCACAGTCGGCATTCCAATTCATCCCAAAGGTGTTCGATGGGGTTGAGGTCAGGGCTCTGTGCAGATCAGTCAAATTCTTCCACACCGATCTCGACAAACCATTTCTGTATGAACATCGCTTTGTGCATGGGAGCATTGTCATGCTGAAACAGGAAAGGGCCTTCTCCAAACTGTTGCCACAAAGTTGGAACCACAGAATCGTCTGCATTGTCATTGTATGCTGCAGCGTCATAATTTCCCTCTACATACATAACTATGTATATATATATATATATATATATATATATATATATATATATATATATATATATATATATATATATATATATTGCTGCGAATTCGCGCTCGCCGGCGTGCGAACGGCCACGTGACTCGAATCGCGGCACGTCGCCCACTGGACGGACAATTCTGTCGTGACCCTCTCGGACTAACGCCGGGAGCTAGTCACGAGTGGGCCTTTCGGCCTCACCACGATCGTGCCAATCGGCCACCCGCGTGGGATAGGGTTGTTCGCCAAACTCGACCTACCTAAGTACCCACGCGGAGGGTAGACCGGGCGATCGCACCTCGCCGCAGGTCGACTCCGGACACGGGCCGCTTAAACGATCCGTTCCATACTATCGGGATAACCGAGCGGTGTTATCGTCGGCCTCGACGGTTCCGATTAATTATCGGGCGTATTAAGCCCACTACTCTTTACGTGAACTCTTTACGTGAACACTACTCAACCCTTTACGTGAAGCACGATGGAGATTCAATTAAAGAAAAGACGAAGCGAAACGGGAAAACAGTTCAACATGATGCACATTTATTCCGCGGCACACGGAGAGCACACATATACAATTAAAACAATTATGCACAAAAAGCAAATGTAACAAAAGAAACAATGATGCAGAGATACTACCGAATAAGACCGAGACACGGCAACACTTAGCAGTTTTACTTCACCAGACTGGCGCCACACACACACGTTTACACAGAAACAAAAGAAAAGGCCACCCTCAAAGACAAGGGGGCAGACGGGGCCTGTGGGCCAATATTTGCGCGGGTCCTGAAAGAGCGGTCAGGTCCGCGAGACTGGGTGGGTCCTACCCGCCTTTTTGTGATGAGCCGCAAATGTGGCAGCGCGGCGGTGCCCCGACTTCGTGCTCCTTCGCGGGTTTCGTTGGCACTGCTTGGAGTTGGGTGGGAACGGGGCCCCCTTTTCGCACTATCTTAGCGCGGGGGAAAAAGGGGGGGGGGAATTGTTGATGCTCTGGGGAAAGAGTATAGCTGGTTTGCTTGGGTCCCGTGACGAGCGATTCCACCGCGACCTCGTCGCCGACCGCTGTCTTCCTTGCCTCAGACCCGAGCTCCTCAGACTCTTCCCCCAATTCTCCTCAGCCGACTGCCGAAAACCACCCGGACGCCCTCGCCTCCCGACTCCACTCCACTCCGCGCTCCAACCCGACTCTGCCTTTTCTGCCACTCTCCACTCTTCCAAAACTGACTCAACCTTTTCTGCCACTCTCCGCTCTTCCAAAACCGACTCTACCGTTTCTGCCACTCTCCGCTCTTCCAAAATTGACTCGACCTTTTCTGCCACTCTCTGCTCTTCCAAAACTGACTCGACCAGATTCCCCTTGCGCTCAGCGCTTTATAGGCCGGCAGGAGAACCCATATGCAAATTTCCGGATCAGAACGAGCTCGGGGACGGAGCCACGCTCGCCCATTGGACGGAGAAAAAGGGGCGTGAATCTCCCCTGATCCTAGAATTTGCATATCTCGATTCCACACAGACGCGCCTGGGGGCGGGGCCAAACCGCCCCGCGCTTGCTGATTGGACGGATCAGAAGTGGGCGTGCAGCATTCCTGATCCGAATTCTCCTCGGAAAGGCTGCATTTTGCACTCGTGGCTCGGCGCGTACCTTGTACGAGCCCAGGACAGCCCGACGCTCGGTGCTCACAGGTGGTGCGGGAATGGCCACAGAAGGAGAGAGGTGAAGGTGGTGGAGGGTTTATGGTGGTGGTTTATGGCCATGGTGCCGTTCGGAATGGCGGTGATGCGATGTTTGCGGGAGCGAGTTGTGAAGGTAAAGATCGTGGCTGTTGGAGTTGTTGTTGTGAAGCGGTGTTGTGGTTGGTGGTTGTTGTGTGATGGCGGTTGAGACGTGGTTGGTTCAAAATAAAGATAGAACAGAAAAACGGCTATCTCAAAGCGTCGCAGCCCGAATGAATCACATTTATTCCCTCCAAACAACGGGTTTGGGGCTAACTACACATGTACTTACATATCTCACCTACGGGACCTGAATGGTGGTTTGCGAATTTCCACAACTGCAACAAAATATATATATATATATATATATATATATATATATATATATATATATATATATATATATATATATATACATATATATATATATATATATGTATATACATATACATATATACAATATATATACATATATACATATATATATATATATATATATATATATATATATATATATATATATATATATACATATATACAATATATATATATATATATATATATATATATATATATATATATATATATATATATATATATATATATACATATATATATATATATACACAGTGCTCCCTCGCTATATCGCGATTCACTTTTCGCGGCTTCACTACATCGCGGGTTTTCAAATCATACATTGCCTGTGTATGATTGGCTGTGCAGTATGACATTCATCTCATCATCGTCATCTTCATCGTCATCAGGACTGCACAGCTATCATCATCATTGTCATATCTTCATAGGTCAGTACCCATAATACTTTTTTTTTTTTATAGTGCAATATAGTATTTTTTAAATTATTTTTGGTCTTAGTCTTTGCAGCCCCATGAAGTCGCATTTCCGATGAAAATTTTTTAATATATATATTTTTAATAACTGATGAAATGTGTGTGGGGAAGGTTAATACGACTGTGTGGATGCTCTATAATGGTTTAAAATACGTTTAAAATTTGTTTAAATATATTTTAATAATTAAATTAATGTGTGGTTTCTACTTCGCGGATTTTCACCTATCGCGGGTGGGTCTGGAACGCATTTACTGCGATAGGTGAGGGAGCACTATATATATATATATATATATATATATATATATATATATATATATATATATATATATATATATATATATATATATATATATATATATATATATATATATATATATATATATATATATATATATATATATATATATATATATATATATATATATATATATATATATATATATATATATATATATATATATATATATATATATATATATATATATATATATATATATATATATATATATATATATATATATATAAATATATATATATATAAATATATATATATATATATATATATATATATATATATATGTACACACACACACACACACACATATGTTTCCAAATTGCACATGGCTACATGTTTGGGAGCCTTGGTGGTGTGCGTTTCTGTCCACGTTTACACTGTCACTGATGATTCGACATCAAGTGATGAAACCGGTCCAGCAGCTAAGGAGGCTTGTAGCATTGGATCATGTATGTGCTACTTGTAAATGTCTGCAGCTGTGAAGTAACTCGGGTAGAGTTTGAAACGGTAAAAGGCTTACCTTGTGTATCTTTTCTTGGTTGCTTTATGCAGCTTTCTTCAGCTCGAATCGGGATCTGAGGGGGTCTCTGGGGGGGGGGGTGGGTTGCCCCCCAAAATAGGTATTTGCTTTTTTCTCAGAAACGATAAACAATTTTGATGAAACTTGACCACATCCTTAATCACCCGTAATATACTAAAGTTTGTTCAGGACATTAAAAAAATGGCCCATATCGTTGGTTCATTGGTACATTTTGCTGATTCCGTCCCACATTGACTTCCTCCTCAGTATCATTATTCTACCAAGTATTGCTCATTTTTTTTCCATTTATTGTGTGCATTGTATTTAAAACCAGAGTTGGTGTCAAAGCCACCCAATACTCACCTGTTTATACATTTATCGTTTTTCATTTTTAAAAGACTAGTCTAATAATATTTTTTTTATGAAGCATTGCAGTGAAGTCTGATACAAATATTTTTAAAGCAATATATGTATTTGTATATTGTAATCAGTAAAAAAATAGTGTGGTAGATACAAACATTAAAAAGGAAATAACTTTCACCAAAAACTTTTATCATTTTCACGCTCACGCTGATGCTGACGCTCATGCCGGGGGTATCGCTATAGCTCTCTGTTCTTCGAACAGGCGAGCTAAAGACGACATGAATGAGATTCTCAAAATAGTCCAAGATGTGTAAAAAAAATAGTATATATAGAAAGAATAACACTGTGCCAACATATCGGATCTGTGGCCCAGAATATTTTGAATGCAGCTCAATTTAGCATTGGACAAGAATGATTAAAAGTTTAGTTTAATTATATTAATATTGCATTTTCACTGTAAATACAAAATGATCCAATGAACTATTGACGATATATATCATCATAGTGGAGCTTATTTTGACTGCTTGATTCCTTGTGTTCCTTTATTTTTTTCTTTGTTTTGCAATCATGATGCCCCTTTAGTGAGTTGAACATGTATATTAAGTTATTCCATGCGTCGACAACACCAAAGCAGAAGTTTCATATTTTCATCTCGTAATTATATTGTATTTCTCCATCCCACATATTTACTTTTGACAGTGACGCGACGGCATTCTTGTAATGAAGAGCGACGACTTCTGGCTGAGCAGGCCAAAGAGCGCCCGTGGGCCCCATCCTTCTTGCCCGAGTGCACCGACGGTGGCTTATACCATGCTGTGCAGTGTCACCAAGCAACGCGCTATTGCTGGTGCGTGCTGGTCGACACAGGCCGGCCCATCCCTGGCACCTCCAAGCAGTAAGCTTGCCACCTCTTCAGTTAGGCAAGAGCTGAGAAAGAAGAGTGAGGAAATTTTAGTTTCAGTATTCAACTTGTGTGTTTATGAGTTGTTGTAAAATGTATAACACACATTTGTGTGCACAATATGCATTATTCATTTATATATTTATTCATGTGTAGCCTGTGGCTGCATCATTTTCTGGGGACACAGCTGTACTGCTGATGCAATGCACCCTGTTACCAGGATGCTGGTCCTTATTTTGCTGACCTCAGAAGGATGACAGGCTGAGTCAACCCACCTGGTGTTAATTCCATGGTGGATAGGGTTGGAAGTAATCGATATTCTCATGTTCTCCAAATTTCGGCTTTGTTCGTCTTCACAGAAGAAAACCATTTCTAAACATATTTGCTGATGTATTGGCAGAGATGAAATGCCGAACTGTGACGGTGAAGCTCGTGTTGCTCAAGAGGATCCATTCCGGGACAGAAGGCTGCAAGGTATGATCTTGCTTATTTATTTATTTTCTCCTTTGCTCTCTTCATTGCTGCTTTTGTTTTTCCTGATGATTTAAATTTATCACTGCTGGTGAAATATTCCCTTATCGCTCGTCTCCTTACATTACTGTTGTACATGCTTGTGTTTCTTCTTTTTCATTGCATCCATTTCATTCATTGTGTTTTTCCTTGTCTGCAGCTTTCATGCATTAATCCCTTTTTATACGCTCGATATATATATATATATATATATATATATATATATATATATATATATATATATATATATATATATATATATATATATATATATATATATATATATATATATATATATATATATATATATATATATCGGGGCATATTATGTGATACCGGTCGTCCGTCCGTCCGTCCGTCCTTCTGTCTGTCCATCCTTCTGTCCGTTCCTGTCCGCACTCTAACTCCCAAAGTTTTCAACTTTCACATTTCATATTTGGTACATAGCTACAGACTGTGGAGACGGTGTGTCGCAACATACGTTCGTCATCTAAAGTGGTTGCCATGGTAACCAGGATGCTGTTTTCCATGTAGTAGAACAATTCTGTATATACCTTCTTGTTCTTCATAAATTGACGTGTTTGAATATATAATTGTGTGTGTGTGTGTGTGTGTGCTTGCGTGCGCATGCATGTGTCACAGAGACTTTTTCGGGCATATATTGTGCTCACTTGCGCTCTTGTTAAATTATAGGCTAACAGGCAGAGGTGTGTGTGTGTGTGTGTGTGTGTGTGTGTGTGTGTGTGTGTGTGTGTGTGTGTGTGTGTGTGTGTGTGTGTGTGTGTGTGTGTGTGTGTGTGTGTGTGTGTGTGTGTGTGTGTGTGTCAGAGTGTCAGAAAGATTCACATTAACCAACAATCAAACCTGGATTTTGTTTGTTACAGAGAAACCATTCTGTTCTCATCCCGCAGGCTATCACATTTAGGCTTTCTATCCAGTTACTCAGCGGCATAAGATGAAAGGATCCTTATAACATAAAAAGGGATCAGTTTGAAGCATCGATTGGACAGTTTCCCTCATACCGTCGTTGTGTCGTGTTTCTACTCGTCCGTGGAGGACTTCAAATCGAACTCGTGCCGGAGCAAACTCAGGGTGCTTGATATAACTAGCCTTTCAAACCTGCCACTTGAGAATATCAAAGTCTGTCTGAAATTTTATGCTGCATGAAATCGTCTGCACATTTTTGCATCCAGTCACGTTGGCATGGCAACTGTGTAGCAAAAATCGATTCCAAACGCGTGACGATTTTTTTTATTTTAAAGATGATATTCCTACAGGTGGGCTAACAGGATGACCTGGAGGTATGTACAGTCCAGGTGGGCTGCTTCTAAGCTGTGTTATCTGGGTTTGAATCTCGACCCAGCTATAAGCTTTCATCCTGGTGCTTCGCACGCAGGGAGATACATAAATCTGTGGACCGTCTCTCGTATGGATGTTAAACTTGGCGTTTCATCTGCTTGCTGGCATTAGGTTGGTGATCATTAATAAATCACACGGTGTCCTTCGTGAAGAGTGGACGAGCTATCATCGGCACCCCAAACAAATTACAAATTCCTGCTCTAACATACGTAGTCGAATGTCAGTCTCTGCTGGCCAGTTCATGAAAGAGTTGAGGCACCTTTTCCCTGGCCCACCCCATGAGAAGGTGGGAATAATTGTGTCCTTAAAAGAACAACAACATGTTCCTCCAGAACGTAAGACCACCAACATATATTTTTACGACTTCGATCCCAGCAACATGCCTTCCCATTATTGGAAATTCCTCCACCACAAATTCTTCTTTTTAAAAAGCTGCTCTCTCTTATGATATAATACTTAACATTTTTGAAGCACAGGAAGTTGGTTTGTGTGCCTGGAATTGTTGAACTTGCTCATGTAAGGCTATTTCTATAGTTTTCTTGCTCGAGAACTTGCTCAAATTTTCAGGGAACATTTGACTTGTCGTCATACCATTTTTTTTGTTGTTTTTCAGCAAGAATCGATCTGTTATTGTGCATTTTTACATCCTATCACACCGAGAGCTGAACAAGAGCTCAGGAGTGTTTACGGTGTGCATAACATCTGCAGAGCGTACATACCCGTACGTCTGTGCAGAACATCATGTCATGAAAATGGAAACATAAGTCAGCACAATAATGTCACCCTCAAATATTTTACTGTGATCGTGACCCTCTTTATAAATATGGTTTTATAGCCACTTTATTTAATTTTCACCAATCAAACATTCTCTTCTCTTTTTACTTTTCAAGTTGTATTCTTCCCATCCCCTTCATATCACGACATTATTTCATTTTCTTAAGCATCAATTGAAAACCATATCTCATACACCCTTATTAGTTAAATCAGTTGCTGCCAAAGAAGAATCCGTTGGATAAACAAGGGTAATGTGAATGGTTGTGTTAGATAAGAAGGGGTTCATAATACAGCAGACACTCCCCATTCGTGCGGATTACGTTCTTGAAAAAGCCCGCGTTGGGCAAAACCGTGATGTGCAAATTAAGACCTTATGGCGAAAAACAGCGTTCAGGGAACCAGCTCGAAAGTTTATCAACTTTTTTGCCTAAACTAGTACTGTATGTACTAAACAGTTAAAAGAGTACATGATGATGATGATGATAATGATGATGATGGGCATTGGAGGTTATTGAGATGACATCAACATCCCTGGCTTCGGGTCGTCATGGTCATCAGACTTTGTGAAGAAGGAGGTGATCTTTGTCTGCTTTGCCTTGTTCTGTATGCCCTTACAAACCTCTGTATACGGTGCCACGACTGCGTCCATCTCGCGCTTGAATTTCAAGCACCTCTCCATGAAGACTCACAAAAACCTCTCAAGATATGTTATTGTGCCCCATTCTACTTTATCACAAGTGATCTCTTTCACGATCCTCATCTCTATCTTATTTCCCCCTCCTCGATTCAAAACAAACATTTCTTCCTTGTTTCATTCTTTATGTCTTCCTTTCTCATGACTTCCCGATTGAACTAACATTCCTCATGATTGAATTAATTGCTCTCTCACTTTAAAAGCTTTTAATGACATTTTTATAAGTTTCATTTGCCTCATTTTATGAAAATGCTACATGTTCTTCTTCTTCTTCATACCACGCCACATGTTCTTCTTCTTCACAACTATTTTATTGTCACGAACACCGAACGATGTAACTAAAAGACTAGCGAAAACTAAACCACGTGATATCACACGATAACAAACTAAATCACATGACAGTCCGTACGGCACGATATCGAAAGAGCAACTGTGAAGTGACACTGAGATGCAGGATTGTGTATTCCTCTGCACCAGACCGTGATAGTGAGGAACCCATGCCGCGATCGGCACATTTTACCACAATAATTCAACCGTGATAGAGCAAAACCGCAATGCGTAAACGCGCGTTCTGGGTGGGCCTCCTGTATATTGGATGAGATCCAGAAGGTGAATTGGTTCACTCTGTCAGTCTGTCAGTCCATGATCAAGGAGCTACTTAATTTCAACAGAATTTTATATTTTTAACACTGTAGAAGAGGTGGGATGAGGAGGCAGTGAGTGTAAACTTTAAAGCAAATAGAGTAAGATTGTACTGTTCAAAACTTCCTGTTTATAGGTGAGGCCATGCTAAGGACTTAACAGCAAAGGGACAAAGAAAGTGCGATGCATTTTAAAGGAAATGACATCATGGATTGTTCAGACGGTGCATTGAAAACCATGGTGGTGAGGTAAGCTCTGGAGCTCTGGTTGAGGGTGGAATGCTCTTTGCTGAGGGGCCATCCCACATCCCACATGGTGGGATGGCCCAGAAGATGGTGATGCCCACAGACTGTGAGCAGCCAACAATAACTGGACCACTTCCCATGAAGGCGGTCCCAGAGTTTATGAGAACCAAGGCATTTGAGCTTTGGCTCAAATGAACATCTATATATATCTCTCTCTCTCTCTCTCTCTCTCTCTCTCTCTCTCTCTCTCTCTCTCTCTCTCTCTCTCTCTCTCTCTCTCTCTGCTTTTGTTGCTGCCTGAGAAGGATGTGTTCAAGAGATCCATCCCTCTGCATGGCCACCATCTTCTTGTCTCCATCCCGCATTGTGATCGCTCCTCATTGCTATTTTTCTCGCACCGAGCTGCACTTCAGCTTGTGACACACCGGCCTTGTACCACATCATCCTGCAGCCTCAACCAGCTTGAACCTGCAGAAGTCCTTGCCTATTCCCCTTCGTTGGGTGAATTTGGTATTTGTTGGTGCCATTAGTGCGTTAGGTCTTAGTTTCCATTGTAAATAAGATTGTGTTCCTCCTTCCCCTTTTCTTGTGTCCTACGACCACCAGATATTTAACTTTTATTGAGCATCTTGCCTATCCTTTTCCCCTGAATACTTTGTAAACTAGAACGGGCACTCAGTAGAGCGCATACCTTCGCCAACGCTACATTTTGCCCCCCCCCCAGAAACCGTTGATTGTGAGGGTATTTAATCCCATACCACATCTGCCATCTCATATGTGTTATGATGGCTTAAAAACATTAAATTTCCTGTGTCATATCATATGTCACAAGATTGGGCATTGAATTCACAACATTTTGGCATTGGTTGCATGCAAATTGGATAAAAATCGACCGCACTATGGCAAAATGACGATTTTGACCTTTTCATGACCTTGACCTTTGTACTCTTAATTTTGTAATTGGTATTATAGTGTGGGGAACAGAACAGTCAACATTTTGGTGTTGGTTTCATGCAAATCGGATAAGAATTGACCGTGTTATGACTAAAACCGCACATTTTGCAATGTCGTGACCCCCCCGACCTTTGACTCCCAACCGCTAATAAGGGTTATGACGTCATTGTGTCAGGTCACATATCACAAGATGGGGCATTGAATTCTGAACATTTTGGCATTAGTTGCATGCAAATTGGATACAAATTGACTGTGCTATGGTAAAAAGATGATTTTGACCTTTTCATGACCTTGACCTTGACCTTTGACCCGATCGCTCCCAAAATCTAATCAAATTGTCCTCGGATAATAACCAATCATCCCACCAAATTTGCTGCAATTCAGTTCAATACTTTTGGAGTTATGTGAATAACAAACAAACAAACAAACACACATATTCACAAATAAATAAATAAATAAATACACAGCGATCAAAACATAACCTTCGCAACAAAGTTTGCGAAGGTTATAACCCCGTTTTAATTATAATGCGTTTCCCCATTTTTCTGCCTTCCCACGTGAACACCACCATATTTGGCTTAATTTGGGTGAAACCTAGTAATGGTTATATTTTGAATGCAGTGGAGTAAAAATAAACACTCTTTCAGTCATTCGCGGGGGTCTTATACCCCGACACAGACCGTCTGACACAACATTATTATTACCAAAGCTGGGTTAAGCAATTGGTTAATTGTCTGTCAGTTTATGATCGAGGAACTACATGTCAACTTAATTTTATATTTTGAACACGGTAGAACACGAACGAATCAGAAGACGAACCTGCAGTTTTGCAGTACAATAGCTCTGAATTTGGCAAATTGTAATGCATCTCATCCAGAGCACATTTGTGCACAGCATGATCAAACAATCCAGAGCACACTGCCTGTTTGGCAGTGAAACAAAATTGAAAATAATTACAAACAGAAAATTTCCTGTTTTTATGGACGTCATAAAGGACATAAACAACAGGCACGAATAGCAAATTTATTGTGCTAAATAAGGTGCTGTAAAAGAGGGCACCTCAATGGCGGTAAACCTTTGATTCAATGGGTTTTTTGCCGCGTCACGTTGCGAACGCTGGCGTTAAGAGAGCTCTGTGTTGTTCTTCTTCTTCTTGTTCTGGTGAAGACAAAACCTTTATGACGTGGCTCTTGGACATATTTGTCCTTGTTTATATATTTTTTGTGCTGCACCCTTTCAAACTTTTATTTTATTTAAATTGAATTATGTATTTGAACACTGTAGAATACAAATTACCTTATTTACACTTCCAAGAACCTTCAGTTTAGTAGTACTTTGGCAAACTTTACACCGTCTCGATGTAAAAAGGGTCACAGAGAATGGGTAGCAAGTTGTGTCGGCCCTTTTAGATGTCGTCACCATTGTTATCGTGACAAACAACTAATGATTTCTTTCTATTTTAATATTGATCCCCTTTTTAATATAACATCCTTGTGGATTTATTTAAGCGGTCGACACCGACTTTGATTCCTGCTTTCTGATAATGTCACAACACATTGCTAATCCTTAATAAAAGCTCAGTTTTAGTTTCAGCTGAAACTGAATATAGACATTGGAGATCTATGGAGTCCATAATTCACCGTCTGTCCGTCTGTCTGTTCCCAGGTACCACAAAAACGGCTGAACCGATCGCAACCATTTTGGGGGTGTTTAATCCTGGGACCCCTTGGAGTAAAATAGGCATAAAATATAATAACATGACCCCTTTTGATGGCTCCCATAGGGAGTGGGTGCTTCTCATATCCTAAATACAATATTTACAAGTTTGACATATACATACTGTGTTTATACATACAACTTGCACACCACACCGTGTACACTGCTGACACATCTGTTGCTGTATTAATCTCGAAGCTTATTTTGGAAAGGAGTGATGGAGAAAGCTTGACATGCTACGTCATTCCACGTTTGTGCGTGTACAATGTACATATGTGTGTATGTCCGTTCATTCATTCGTTCTCTCTGTCTAGCAAGGATATGACATCGAAAGAGCTTCATGAACCTTAGCCACTGTCAGAAAAAAAAATCAAACATGAAGTACAAACATATCAAACTGTTGAGTCACAAAACACTTCTTGCTTGCTTGTCACAGCATCTATGGACAGCATTCTGACATCATTGTTGCTCTGTGTGGAATTGACAGGACAGGCACTTCACATTGTCCAGATACCATGAAAGACTTCGCTCCACATGCTTCAAATGCGATGTAATCAGAAAGACGTTTCACCCAGAGTAGGTAATGAATGTAATGGGATCACACTGTGGCATGAACATGAAATTATTTAATGAGGGTCACTGTTAGTGAATTGTCATGTTAGTGAACAGATTTCACTGTTTTGGCCACAGTTTGGTTTCACTGACATTATTCAAAATCAATAACTGGGGCAATTTAAACATGCTCGCTGATAAAATTTACCTCCAAAAATAACTCCTGATGATTCATTAATTTATTTCAATGAATAGTAAGGAAATGGATAAAAATATGTTTCATCTTTTGGAACTAGCAGGGGCTACCCAGCGCTGCCCCAGGGGTGGGGATGTAATACGCGGCACTGTCCGGCCGAGTGAGCTTTTCCCGGCAGTGATTTCTGGCGTGTTGGACATTGAAAAGCTATGGAGTTATTACAGCCTCATGGTGGTTACCTTTTGACTGCGGGCTGGCGGCAGCATTGCCTGACCCCACATTCCAATATATACTTTACAGTGGCCTTTTATGACCTCATAATGGACGTCAAGGTCAAGGTGTGGCAGCTTAAACTCTTGCACAGATTCTGAAGGACCTACGCCAAAAATATTGGGTCTCCAAGTGCTACAGTTCGGCCCTGAAAGAATAACGTACAAACAAACACTGGAATATATTCATTTAGATAAACAACAATGTTTTGGTCATCAGTTGTCCACTAACAAATGTAATGTAATTTGTTATTGTACAATATTTAGCCGAAGGTCATGTGACTGGTGCTTTTGTTCATATTGAAGGAAAGCCAAAACGAAATTGTATAATTTCCGTTTTTAAATTTTCTACATTCTCAGAAGTTTCTTTTGTGCACTTTCATATCACACCTCAAAGACCATTGCGATTCCAGCTTGTTGCTTACCTCTGTTTGCAATTCTTCAGTCATGGATAGTATCCTCCCTGAAAAACACAAGCTGTCGACACAAAGGGAAATTTCTTGCTCAGGGGACAGATTTTTGTGAGATGACAAATGGAACTATTTTATTCACATACATGCATGTGATTAAAATGCTTGAACAATTTGGCCACAGTTACCATTTAGGTGTAGATTAACATGGTCTTCTCCCAATTTTGAATGGTTTGTGAAATATTTCCAAAAGTTCTGAAATAAGAGAAATCTTTTGACATCGAATCATGACCTTTCCACATCAACTCAGTGATTTCTGATGGGTTTTCAACTAGAGCATAATGTGACATGAGTCAAGTTCGATACTCAAGTTCTACATGTTTACTGATTGCACATGATGCAAATGAAATATTTGTACAATAGTTTTCAGTATGTGAGGGAGAGTGAACCCCCCTACAAGTCCATGAAGGAATGGTCTTGCACAAGTGGAGCTTAACACTGGCGGTCTATCAGAGTAGATGATAAATGGGGTTTCTGGGGAAAAGGGAACAACTTTCCGACTCAAGCCCCAAAAGCCCAAAATAGGAGACTGATTTTCTCCCCACCTATCCCCTTCCCTTCCATACAAGCAAATGTAAAATTGAGATTGATTTTCTCCCCACCTATCCCCTTCCCTCCCATAAAAGCAAATGTAAAATTGAGACTATGAAAGATTGAGACTTGCTGATTAGAGCACTTCTTCCCTTTCATATTTTCATTCCACTCAAAGAGCGAACCAACGAATATTTGCCCATGTTCTACTTCAGGGAATAACTTAATTTTCTTTTAACATTCATTTCCATCGAGTATATTCACAAAGAATAACTTGGAACTTGGTTCTTGGTCTATGTGTTTTTGTTGAGCAGAAATGAAATGATAAACTTCTCTTAATGCTCTTATTTGACCACCTCCTGAGCCACATATCATTTTGAGATTGTGGTAAATTGTTTTTCTATTGTTCAATTGATAACCATCAAAGTTTTCAGTCCATTCAAGGATATTTTTTTTTCTTTACATCCTCCAACTTATTTGTAATTAAATTTATCCGCTTGTTTTTTTATCTACCTTTACCCCGGTTATTTCTTCAATAAGACTTATTTGATATTCTCACATTCTTTATGTTTCCCATTTAAATACCAAGGCTAATTTCATCTCCACTCTTTGGTTTAGTTATTGCCTGGTTCTATCATTTATAAATCAGTAAAAAGATGGCGGTAGCCTGCTAAAATTCCCAACCCAATATCTTAACACTTATACTTATAACCATAAGGGAGACTATTGATTCCATTCTCTAAAATATATATTTTATCATCAAAAGTTCCGAATGCTTTCTTATTTATCTCTTCTGTATATAATTGATGTTTATAACTTCTTATTGTATTCATTTTTCTGTACTCTTCCTTCTTTAAGGTTAAATAGTTGTAATAATGTTTTAAGTTTATTGTTTCCTTGATTATATTTTTCTTTATTCCCTTTAGCTTCTTATCACACCTTTCAATGTTATTATTATCAATATATGTAAAAGCATAAGACTTTTATCTCAATCCTATAAATTCACTCATGACCTTCCCACCCAATTCATCTTTAAACTTACCAATTTTTATTCTTTGATGAAAACAACACATCACCTGACTTATACTTACTTGTATCAAACATATCAATATTATCAATCAAATCCATATATATATATATATATATATATATATATATATATATATATATATATATATATATATATATATATATATATATATATATATATATATATATATATATATATATATATATATATATATATATATATTACTTGTCTTAATTTCCAATATAAAACTATCTGTATCCATATATAACAATGACACATTATCCTTGTACTTTGATTTTAAATTATTATAGTAATAGTCATACATTAACGACTTTGACAAGTCAAGAATTGATGTTCCCATATAAATAGGTTTATCCATTTCAATACTCTCTTTTTTCAATGAATAGCACAAAAGTTCTCTGAAAACACCTCCGCTCACTCAAAACTTGGTCTATTAATTAACTTTGAAGCCTGTTTCCAAGATGTAGCAAGTCTTATGTTTTGTCAATTCCAAGCATTTTCCATAGCCTTTTCAAATACAGCATTATTCATTGATTTATAAAAATCCTTCTCAAAATCTGTTTTTGCTTCTGTTCTCCTTTTTTGTATTGAAATCAATATACTTATTTAAAGGGGCTATCACACCTTGACGTTTTAGCCAGCATATGGCAAGGTATCAAAATGTATGTAAAACACTGGCGTACGCTGAACTATTGATGTTTTTTTTAAGTTTTGGGTGTATAATAACGTGTTTTATGTATGCATAACGTATTAGTAACGTACACAGAACGTTTCAATCACATATAGATAACTTATACCAACGAATGCTGAGCGTGTTGTCGGCGTTCACAACCTATGCCCAACAATAGTCTAACTTATGCATAGCATGCGGCATCGTATCGCCGACGATCACGTGGTGTAGGCTATTCATAGGCTGTGGCTCGATGATTCAAATCATAACCGCACGAGACATCGAAGTGTGAAGCCGCTGTCACACCTTGACGTTTTAGCCAGCGTATGCAGACATATGAAAAATTTGCCGAACCAAGCTGGCACACGTCGAATACATTATGGGTAAGTTTTGTATACATTAAGAGCACGCTGTCATACGTCGTATTACGCTGGCATAAGTCATATTACGCTGGCATACGTCATAGTACGCTGGCATACGTCGTAGCACGTCGACAAATTTTCAGCATGTTGAAAATTTCTCGACGTACTCGGCGTATGACACACGTTCCGCATACGCTGGCCATAAGTTGTAGGCACGTTACGCGATCGTTGACACACGTCGACACACGTTACTTGTAAGTTACTCATAAGTCGAAACACGTCGAGGTAATGGTTAGCGTCAGTGGTCCAGACTCCCTGTTTTTTTTTTTCTTTTTTTTCTTCAGTATGACGGTGATGTTGACACTTCGATTTCTAGTGCGGTTATGATTTAAATCGTTGAGCGGCAGCCTATTAATTATATTATATTATAACCGCACTAGAAATCAAAGTGTCAACATCACCGTCATACCAAAGAAAAAAAAAAAACAGGGAGTCTGGAACACTGACGCTAACCATTACCTTGACGTGTTTCGACTTATAAGTACCTTACAAGTAACGTGTGTCGAAGTATGTCAACGATCGCGTAATGTGCCTACAACTTATGGCCAGCGTTATACGGAACGTGTGAGTCATACGCTGGTATACGTCGAAAAATTCCAAGCATGGAAAATTTGTCTAACAGCTCGGCGTACTATGACGTATGCCAGCGTACTGCGACGTATGCCAGCATACTACGACATATGCCAGCATGCTCTTAACGTATACAAACTTAACCATAACGTATTCGACGTGTGCCAGCATTTTAGCCAAATTTTTCATAGGTCAGGCATACGCTGGCTAAATCGTCAAGGTGTGACAGGGCCTTAACCAATGACTGTTTAAATTTCAAAATCCTATGAATTTTCCTCACTCTCAACCCAGCAGATAAATATTTTCTCAAGTTCCTTTGATGCAAAACATAACTTTCTTTATCATTTAATGTAGTAAGTAGTTTTTTCTGGAGATTTACCTTTTATATTAAATGACTGTTGGTAATCACTTAACCATTCTTTTCTTGGACTTTCTTTATCAGGGGCATAAGGTAGGCCTTTATGTTTGTGATGAAGTTCTTCTGGATATTTTAAATCAACCTCAAAATAATATCCAACTTCAGCTTCATCCAATTCTTTTTGAGAGGAGACAGCAATGTCTTGTAAAACTTTTTCATAATGTTTTTCTTCAACCCATTTAAGTTTTCCATAAGGTAAAGATTGAGACATAGCCCACCCATACAAATTGTTAGCATCATAATACATCAGGAAAGAGTTGTCCTCATTCTAATTATAATCAGGAAGATATTTGTTATTTGTTTTAGCATATCTCTTGTAACATACTTGAGATATTCCTCCTCTTTTAGCCTTCTCTATCATTAAAAGCATATCTATATCACTGATTAATTCCAAATTCTGTTTTGTTGTTTTTAACATAGCACTCCAAGACAAGCCCGGGGCTGTGTAATAGTGAGCGGGGTCTAATCCATAAAATTTTTTTATTATGACAGATTGTTCTAAAAGTTTCAAACACATCAGCCAATAACAATACATCAGTTTTAAGATACAAATCATGATATTCTCCAAGATTCATTATATTAAACTTCTCCCAAACCTTTTTAGATTGTGTGTAATCTCTATCGGAATTATGAGTTTTATTCAACTTGCTTTCAAAACTTTCCCTTGAAGGAAGTTGTGTTTCTTTAAATTTCTCAAATGAATCCATGTAGTCACATTCCCTTTTGTGATAAGAGATCAATCTCTTCTTGATTTGAGAAATGTGATTTAAGATTCAGTAAGTTTTTAATATTTGAAGCTAAGTTAGATAATGGACTTGCCATAAACTTGTATGTGTCAAGAAATCTGATATGGGTTATGGGGGATGTATTGTTATGGATTTGGAAGCCTTTGCACACAAACAGACAGCAGTCCCTAAGTTCAGTTATTTTGATAAGTATGTGTTTATAGTTAGGGTCCCGTCCTGTCTAATGGGTTAAATTAATGTATGCGCTGTGAGTTATTTTCTAGTTAGTTTTATGCATCAATTCCCTTCACTTATTCGCACCATCGATGCCATTGCCCACATGCGTTCGACCACGAACGTGAGTGGAGGTTTCCTCACCTCAGAGCTCTGACTCTGCCCAGGAAAGGAGGGGGTTCCCCCCCCTGTCCAATCACGAATGGCCAGCATATCACCCCACAGAGCCCTGTCCAATCAGGGCAAAGATTACCTCAGGACGGACCCCTCCCGAGTCCCACCTCACGTGAGGAATTGGATAATAGTGGGGGCGATCCGGCTGGCCAAAAAAGGAAGGAGCCTCATCACCTTGTTTTGCTCTCGCTTTTGCCTGCTGGCGTTCTCATCTTGCCCGCAAGTGCTCATCTCATCTCGTCCATTCTCGTGCTGGCTGGCGTCCATTGCGTCATTCCCCGTCCCTGGTGCTTGGTGCGGCGACGAAGGTGTGGGTTTGAGTACCCCCCCCCCGAACCAGCTCGTCTTGACCAAACCGCACGAGGCGGTAAGGTGCCCGACCGAACTCTTACCCTCAGCTCGCCTTCCTTCCCGAGCTGAAGGGTCCAATAAAGACCCGACGGGGTCCATTTCTTTTGGGTGTGTGTGTGTGTGTGGCATCAGTCTGTTAAGTGGAATTCTTTAGTGCTTTTTGCTCACTGTACATTGCATATCATATTTGTGATTAAGTCTGCTCTCTGTCTCCCCTCCCTATTGCAAATAAATATCTGTTAAATGTTCCAGTTCTTTGCCTGTCGTTTCTACTATTGACCCAGCATGGTGCGGGCTTGAGAAATAGTGAGGCCGTTTGTGCCGTAAGTTGTCATTGGGACCGGCGTGGCTCTGGTAACTCCCGCTCGGTTCCGCCGGGCCTGAGTCGGTACATGCGACTCAGTTTGGACAGAGTCGGCCAAGGTTGTGGCTTCCCCGGTAGCTAGACAGTGTGAGTACGTAGGTAAATTGGAATAGACAAGTGGACCCTACCTCACGCTGTCGAAATATTGGCGACCACGGTCCTTTAAGTGACCCGTCAACTCCGGAGTTATCTGGGGTGATGACCTTCCAATTCCGGTGTTCGGTGGGAGACGGCCCGACTGCTCCGTCTAGCGGTCGTCCTCGCCACCGATCCCCCGGCCCACAACAGTATGAATTGTTTTTGTGAATGAGATGTATTTTTGATCTGTGTTAGGAATGGCAGAAATATCTCCAGATGTCTTTGAAAGTTCATTTATAAATAGATGTGTGTCATAGTGAGCGTTGTTGTGAAGAAAAACAGGAATAAAGTTTGGGGGCTTGTAATTAAGATAACAACAGTAATGAGCTGGACCTCTATATTTTCCAGAAAGATGACAATGATCCCTAACTTTGACCTCTCCCTCAATTTTCTCCTCACAAATATGACAGATACTGTTATTTCAAAATTCCTTTTTCTCTCCCTTTGTTAATGACATTTGTTTATAGGTTTTAACCATTATTTCTCTTCGTCTTATACAGTCTTTTTCCAATCGTCTTGCAAACTTCTCTGAGGCATCTTCTCCTCTATAAAGTTCTAACTTGTTGTATTCATCACCAACAGATGATTTGATATAATAACAGAAACCACAAGGAATATGTTTTTGATATTTATTTGTATATGATTTATTTGGATTTGGAGAAACAGTATCTATCTTTTCAACGATACTTTCAAAATCAGCAAATATCACAAACGGATGTTTTATAGATTTGTTAAAATCTTTGAATGATATGTTTGAACCTGCTTTTGGTAAATTGATTATGGTTTATTTATGATTACTACAATATTTTGAATGTTAATTTAATCGTTCTTTTGTGAGAAAGGAGTTGAGACATCTCTTCCAAGGATACGTTTTACATTTTCTCTTGAATAGTTGTGATTTGGATAATCTTGATAAATTTTTGATGAAAGCATAATGTGATTTTTCCTTTGAAGTAAAGTAGAGAAGGTCAATGTGTGTTTCATCATCTTTATAGTTGTTTGAAATTTTTCATATCTGAACTTTGTTTGTGTCTGTTAATCCATAGACATTAACAGATCGATTATTCATTTTCTCAAATTTAGGAATATCTCTCAATGACATTGGAAACTTTAAATCTTTAACATTTAATGTATTCTCGTATTTCTTATAATGTTCAACCCTTTCAGGTTTCCATTGTGGAGGATGTAAGTGAGCAAGAACAGACCATAGAAAACATTTATTATCTTTGTTTTGAATATCAACAACCGCTTTCTTAAGTTTTATCTATTTTGGTAAATCAGTATAAGAAGAGGATCTGATTTTAAGATGTGTATATCTAAAAAGATTATTTTTGTAATCGCAAGTCCACTACCGACTACAGTGTTATCAACATCTTGTTCTTGTCCCTGGAGTTCATCGTAAACATCACATCTTACAAAATCTTGAAATGATGAGATAAAGTGAGGGTTTGTCCTCATATAGGGAGTAGTTTCATCACCTTCTCTTACCTTGTTGAATTTTACTCCAATATAAAACTTAAAACTTTTCATTTCACTTATTGTGTTTTTAATTATAGTTTCAATACTTTGTTGAACCATATCAACAGCTTCCATAATTGAAGATGGTCCAGGGTCTTGAAAGCGAAACAATCTTATTTTTATATGTCCTTTAAATGCCCCATCAGTGTTTTCAATGGAGAATTTAGCTTTCCTTTCTTCATTGTTCTTGTGTTTGCGTGATTGAAGGTATTTATTATTAAAAAAAAAAAGAATTCCAGCAGTGTGTGTGTGTGTGTGTGTGTGTGTGTGTGTGTGTGTGTGTGTGTGTGTGTGTGTGTGTGTGTGTGTATGTGTGTGTGTGTGTGTGTATGTATGTATGTATGTGTGTCTTTGTGTCTGTGACCGCTGTTTCTCGACAACTGCTGGTCTGATCTAATTGAAACTTGCCAGCTATATTGGTGGGGACCTGAGTATGTGCCTTTTCAAGGTTTGATATTAATCGGACAAGTGTTTCCCAAGTTATGGCCATTTATTTACCAAACCAATGACAGGACACGGTGCTGTGACCATTTATTTACCAAACCAATGACAAGACGCGTTGCTGCATAGGCGTGGCTGCGTAGGCCGGTGCGCGGCTGGCCATTGATGACGTCAGGGACCATGCCGGTTACGATGGGGAAAGGCGCCTTAGTAAGGCCAAGGTCACATTTGCCACGGCGGCCGTGGAGTCTCCAAAATCTGCGGCCACTAGCAATTATACGGCGGCCGCAGTATTTCCACGGTCACACAATGTAGCAGTCACATATGTTTTTATTTTTCGGGGAGCCGCACGGCGTATTTAGAAATCGTGGAGACCGAAAACGTGGGGGTGCCGTACGGTCTTTGATTTGATGTCGCACGGTGACCTTCGGGCGTTCCTGCGGCGGCCATAGAATTTTCAAGGCAGATGCCAGGTGCCCGCAAGGCGACCGCAGGGGGATTACAGGGGGGCCCTTTGGCGAATGTGCGGCCAGAAGGACGGTAATGAGTGGGTATATATACCGGTTCTTTTTTTTTACTGAAATAAAAATATACCAGTGTATATAACTGAATATCCTATAACTATAACATACCGTGGTGCCCCCAGAATCCGAACGCCCCAATGTTTGAACAAATTGGAATCCGAACAAATTTTTCGAGAAAATTTTGCCCGTAAAACCCAATACAATTTTAAAAACCGAACACAACATGACGTTCATGTTTGTTCACGTGTCTCCCCCACCTGTTCGAGCCGCATCTTCGCGCTTTGTTCATTCAGTTTGTCGGTGGAAGTCCTCGTGAAAGCATCTCTCGTGTGTCGATCGATACTTTAGGCCTCAGTCACATTTGCTCTACGGCAAGGATACGGCGGCCATACGCCCTCTGAATTGACAGAAACATGCGGCGGCCGCAGAGAAACTGAGGTGGCCTCAGGGTGGCCCTACGCCATATGGCTATATTGTACAGGCCGTAAGGTCGCCGTGGAATAAAAATGTGGAGTTATAACTTTTTTCATTTCTATGTTCGCCGTAGAAATTCGACAAGCCGAAACAAAAGAATTGGTAAAAAAAAAAATTATAATAAAAATTAACCCATTCGTTACCATCCATCTGGCCGCACGTTCGGCTTAGGGTCCCCCTGCGGTCGCCTTGCGGGCACCTTGCAGGCACCTTACAGTTGCCTTGCGGGCACCTTGCGTCTGCCTTGAAAATTCTATGGCTGCCGCAGGAACGCTCTAAGGTCATCGTGCGACATCAAATCAAAGACCGTACGGCACCCCCACATTTTCAGTCTCCACAATTTATAAATACCCCGTGCGTCGACCCGAAAAATAAAAACATATGTGACTGCTACATTGTGTGACCGTGGAAATACTGCGGCCGCTTTATAATTGCTGGTGCCCGTACATTTTATAGACCCTCCGGCCGCCGAGCCAAATGTGACTTAGGCCTTACCTCATGTTTTCACCTTCATTTGTGATGTTTGTTTTTGAAATCATCTTGTGTTTTAATTAATAACAAAAAGCAATCCGATCATATGGTGTGATGGACTGTGGGGCAAGGATTGAATTTCACAGCAAAACCAGTTGTAATTTGGAATATCCATGATTACGTCAGCCCGATGCGTTTGATGAAAGTGATTGTGGTTCTGCGGGCATCATGTTTGATGAGCTGCCCTGGGGGCAGCGCTCTCGCAGAGTGCACGAGCGATTGGAACCCTGGACGGAGCTCGAGCCTGTGTGAACCTTTGGATGTGGTGATTGTACCAGTTTACATACAATACACTGCCACCGAAGGTCATTTACTCATCTTATTTTACCTTAAACATGGGGAATTTCAGTTTAAAGTGTCTTGAAAGAGGGTTTTCTTTGGGTCCACTAACGGATTAATTCACTCCATTATTTCTTATTGGGAAAATATCTTTTGAATCCAAACTTTTTGCAATCCGAACAGCCTCCTGGAACGAATTAAATTGGGATTCTGGGGGCACCACTGTATAGGCAAACACCTATACTCCGATCTCTAGCGGTAGCGCATGGTGGACGCACGGTCGACGCAGACTGCCACAGAGGCCGTACGTAGGTGCACGGCGAGCATAGGGGAACCGTGCGTCAACCCTGCGTTGCCTGCAGGTAGTCACACAGACCGCAAGGCCACCGTACGGCGACCGTGGAAATAGTGCGGCCGCCGTAATTTTTTGGTGGTTGGGAAAATTCATTTTTCATTGAGAAGAGCTTACGGTAGCCGCACGAATAACGCAAGCCCACCATACGCCCTACGCACAGTCGACGTGGAACACATCTACGTCATAGCTTGGCTTGTCAAATTGCTACGGCGAACGTAGAAATGAAAAAAAGTTATAACTCCGCGCTATAATTCCACGGCGCCCCTACGGCCTGTAAAAGATAGCCAAATGGCATAGGGCCTCCCTGAGGCCACCTCAGTTTCTCTGCAGCTGCCGCACGTTTCTGTCAATTCAGAGGGCGTACGGCCGCCGTATCCTCGCCGGAGAGCAAGTGTGACCAAGGCCTTACCATGGCGTAGGAGTGGCAATGGTCAATGGCAAGCAAAGACAGGGAGGTAAACTTGATTTAAAATTGGATTTAATTAACTCTGTGTGTGGAAGTATCACAGCAGTTGTTACTTCAATACAAGCGATAATTCGTGCAATGCATGTGAACATTCCATATGGGCATGCACCACTTCCGGATCGTGATGACTTAATATATTCTAATAATTTCTCGATTTCTTCTGCACATTTATAGATAAACACAATGCCCCAATCAGTCGCCGTTTACGAGAGCGAAGGAATGGACTGTGTGGTTGTTTGAAAGTTTTTTTTTTCTTCTTCTTTTGGTTTGCATGTATGGCCATGCACGTACGGGCATGCATGTACGGGCACGCACATACGGGCACGCATGTACGGGCACGCGAGAGCGAAGGAACGGCCCATTACCAAATGTTGTTGTTTCTGGCTTGTGGTTGTTGTTTCTGTCTCGTGGTTTGAAAGGTTTTTTTTAATTATTATTATTTTTTTGCACGTACGGCCAAGCACGTACGGCCACGCACGTACGAGCATGTACTATTTATAAAACATTTTTAAGAATATCATTATCACATCTATCACAATGTTTTGTTTCTTGGTCAAGTGGAGATTTTTGTCTGAAAAGATTGAATGTGTTTGTTGGTTTGAAGGTGTTTTTTATAACATTTATATTCACGATTACAAACATCGCAGTACTTTGTATTCACCATATTTTTGTAACAAAACTTTGCTTCAAGTAAAATTTTCTTGATGAAAATTCCATTTAATTTATAGTTGAATCTGTGCTTAAAACCATTTTATTCTCCAACTTTTTTCACTTAATAAATACAATGTATCAAGACACAAAAGACAAGTTTCAATCAATCTCTTCATTTGTAAAAGATACTGAGAAATATGTCAAGGATGTAAAATTGAACAAAGATAAGTATAACAACTATTGGATAAAAACAACTATGGTGAATAATATGAGTTCTTCATTTTCCTTCAGTGGAAGGGCTTTTAGTATATCTGGAAGAACATCAATGAAAGTAGCTCAAACAAAAGTTTCTCCTCTCCTTCTGGCAATATATTCAAAACTAGAAAAAGCAATGAAACAAGAAAAAGTATCAAAAAGAAAAACCTCATGGATGAAGCTTTAGAAAGAAAAGATAAGACCATCTGTAATATGCAAGGAGAAATTTGTATTTTCTTCAACAACCCTAAAGATGTAAATCCTGATGAGATAAAGGATGTTAATATCTCAGGTGAAATGACATTTCGTTCAATTGTAGTTAAGGACCATTTTAAAATTACTTTTAATATAAAAAAGTCGTAGTTGCATCTGTTAATGAAAAAAAGTATGTAGATATCGATGGTTATGTTTTTTCTACGAATTAAATACGAGTCATCATTCAACTGAAGTTTTTGAACATTATGAGAGTGATGATAGTATCTCTGTTGGAACAGAAGACAGTTATGATTTCGAGAGTTTGTGTTCAAATGATAGTGATGAAAGTAGTTTTATAGATGATTGTGAAAGCACCAATGAAAGTACCGAAGATGATACCAAAGATGAATTTTATTTGAAGTACAGTTTTACTTTATAAATATGAATAGTTTACTCGATTTTGAGCCTCTTGAATTTCCTGATTCTCCACGTAACAAATTTGAGAATTGTCCTGCATGTGAAAGACAGGGATTAACCACAGAGTCAAAAGCCTATAAACAATGTATGTTCTGTGATTATCTTCTAATTAATGATAATAAAAAATATAAAAAGGAATATAATTCTTTGAGATTTACACCAAAAATGAATTACTTTACAAGATTGATTCGAGAAATGAATGTAAAGTATAAGGGTGATAATACACCTTTTCTTACAAGAGAAGAGACTGAACAAATGACGACCATGTTTCATGGATTGATGATTTATATTATTAACGATTGTCATTTTCAGGGAAATATCAAGACAAGATATTGAATAAATAAAATAATGGATTATCTTGAAATGAAACCTGAACTTCGGATAAAACATAGAGTTTCCAAAAAAGGCAATAAAAAATTAAATAACCTGTTTTCCAAATATATAAATGAATGATTTTTTACCCATTTGGGAAAATAAGATAAAATTTAACAACCATAAAAATCTTCCAAATTCATTAAGATGTCTCAGAGTTGGTTCAAGCGGGTGTGGAAAAACCTGCTTACTTTTAAAGATGCTCCTTACTCCCAACTTTTGGATTATGATAATTTAAGAATTTTCACAAAGTCGAGTTTTCAACCTGAGTATCAACTACTCTCACAAGGTTTTAATGCTGGTCTTCAAAAAGAAGATATAATCAGTTAATTTAAACTTCAAAACAAACTAAATGATTGCAACATTGAAGATATAATACAACTATTTTGTGATACACAGAGATATAAAAGAAATCAACACCGATAACTTGTATTCTTCGTGATAATACGGATGATGCACCTTCTCCCCAAGATTTGGATAAATCAAAAAAGAACCTCGTTATCTTTGATGATTGTGTTAATGAGAGAAACCAAACGGTAATGGATAGCTACTGCACAAGAGGGAGACATTATTCTTGTAATTGTATTTATCTTAGTCAATCATACTTTCAACTCCCTCGTTGCTCAATAAGAAACAATGCTAATACTTTTATTTTATTCAAGTTAAATTCAATAGATATAAACAATTTTTGGAGAGACAATTGTTGTACATTATGTTGTAAAAAGGAATTTGGGGATTATATGAAGCACACGACTGAAAAATATAAATATATTTTTGCGAAACAAGATGAGATATTAAGGGATATATTTTTTATTTTATAAATTTTATAAACATTTTATTTTTATTTTATAAATTAATATGTAAATGACAACTATTATTATATATCTTGTGGGTAAATCTGCTTCTGGAAAAAAAACTTTCATAAATCAAGGTTCTTGAATAGTACAAATGAAAATATTGTAAATTTGCTCAAAAAGCACCATGCAGTTCGTATTGTTTCAACAACAACGAGAGCAATAAGACCTGGAGAAGTAGAAGGTGAAGATTACTATATTTCAGTCAAGGAACGTATGCGATTGAGGAATGAAGGTCAAATATTTGAGGAGGTTTCTCTTGGTACAACAAAATATTCACACTGTAAGAGTGAGTTGAAGAAACTAAAATCTGGTGGTCTTGGGATATTAGAAACTAATCCAGAAGGAATGAGAAATTATTAAACATCTGAGTGTAAATGGGGTTAAGATTTTATCATTCGGTTTTGATGTTGATGAAGAAACTCAACGCAAACGTATGAAAAACAAAGATACAAGTATTAGTGAAGAAGAAATTACAACTCGTATTAATGTTAATAAAGGATTTGATGAAATATTTGAAGAAAAGGATTTATTGGAACACATCTACTTTAATGATGAAGAAAAGGAAAATTTTCCTGTTGACCTTTATAATTCAGTGAATGATATTTTCCAATAAATAAATGGATGCGAAAGAAAGAGCAAGAAGATTTACGGAGCATCAAGAGTTGGTTTCAAAAGTTGTAAAACAACAGGAAGACATAAAGAAGAAACGCAGACAAAAACTAACGGGTGAAGAAGCATTTGAAAGAAAACAAGAGACATTTTTTTAACCAGTTTAAAAAACTTCCCAAGAAAAAAATTATAGATGCTTGCATAGTTCCCACAATAGAATATACGCCTAAAAAACTTCAAATGTTAAAATATTTCAGTCAAATGACAGAGGAAGAATGAGAGCATGTATGAGAATTAGAATATGATGATGGATTATTTCAACAACTGAAAGAGATTAATCAACCCCCTGATTATATTGTGAAGGCTCTTCAAAACAATGAATATTCAGTGGATTCAAAAACCAAAGCAGGACTCATTCCAACATAACAACCAGCAATATTTCATCTTGTTCAAGAAAAGGGATTGATATTTAATGATGAATTAAGGTTCTTGTGTTCTGCTCAACCCCCTGTTTAGTGTAGCAGAATAGTAAACCTGTTGTGCATTTTGTGATACAAGCACCAAATTTGGCACAAATGTACATTAATATGTTGCGAACATTTTCAGATATTGGGTCACTTGAAATTCTCTCTTTATGTCCACCAAATTGGATTTCAAAATGGCCGCCACTTGAAATCTATATTTGCTAGGTTTGAGGCGAGGTGTACTGGTATCTGAGGCTAGCTATATACCGGTACTGAAGATGCAGTGTCATGTTAACAAGTTTAGCATTGCCACAAGTACATGTATGTTGTTGACTCATCATCATGTGCAGTCCCCTTCACACACACAGAGGGCTGTGCACTGAAGGGCAGCCTTTTTGCACTTGCAGCACCTCACACACCCTTTCTTGCACTTGCAAGAAACCAGCTCAATGCAGCTGTGAGCTGCCTCAGTTAGCCTGGTCCAGTAAGGTGTGTACTGTCCTTCTCCAGTCCTTGACCAACCCCAGTTGGTTGGTGGAGGGAACTCTCGTGCTGGCAGCAGTATCTGACCCCACACATGTCCACCTTGATACACTGCCCTCTTGACATGTTCCTCCAGAGCTGCCTTCGTTGGAGGGATGAGCTGCACATTGTTCTTCCTTGCGAAGAGTTTCCTCCTGGCCTTGTCAATGTCTGTGCATTTGCTGGTTCGATCATACAACAGGATCACGAACCTCTCGATGATGCGCATTGCATCGTCTGGTATGTCACGAGGTGCAGAGGACAGCAGCAGCAGTGCCTCAGTGAGTTCTGGCAGTACCGTCCAGACTGCCTACGCAGTCTTCTTGCCATGTCTATGAAAACTAGACACAGTGTCGCATCCAGTTAGAGCGTGGAACATTGGCAGTGCACGAGCCTTCTCTCGTCCCAATCCAGCTGCTATTTTGTGTGCTGCTCGGTGTCGGAAACTCTGGCCTGTTCCGAATGCCAGCCACAGTTTGTCTTCTGGTTGCAACTCCTGTGCCAGGGACACTGCCAGCACCACAACATCGGTGTCTGCAGTCCGGATGAGTATTGCATGGTGTCCATGCTGGACTGCGTGAGATGAATGCAGCAACATCCGACTGTCAGCTTCTTCATGGTTACATGGGGCGGTGTGAGGTCAGATCTGGCACTAGTGGCTTGCTGAGCACTGCCTCTCCATCAGTAATGACGAGTTGCTTGTCCTCCTGGTCAAACCATTCCATGAGAGCTGCTGAGAGGAACCTGAACAGCTCAATCTTGTTGCTGTCCACTCGTAGGAAGTTCTGCCAGTTTCCTGGTATGGCTGCGGCAGCCTCCACACATCTCCGCACACCTTGTCCCCATTTTGCACGTGTACTACCTTTCAGTGAATCAGCAAGGTAAGTATCCCAGACCAGATCCAGGCGTGACACTGTTTGCAGCTTCGTGGACATATATGAGATGAAGATCTGTTGTGCATACTCTTCAAAGGTCTTTGATGCAAAAGATGGCTTAAAGGGTCTAGGAAAAGGGGATTATGCATGTTTGGTATTTATTGACAATATGAATGTAATGTTACATAAAATATGCATATGAAAAACACAAATGAATGGGTCACTTTGTTTCCTAATGGGATATGAATTTATATTTTAGACTGCCAGTATATATGAGCTTGTCTGAGTTGTTACTAGTGATTTAGTATAGTTTTTTTTATATTTAAATTTACAGAACTAAGACATTCTTTTCAAAGTATTGTGTTGAATCCAATATTTGCCTCGATAATTTCCAAATAAAATTATATAACAGACTGTGATAGATAATATTAAGTTGAAAGTAGTACCATTGGATTCCTTGCCCCCAAAAACATACATTTAGATACCAGAATCAAGTCAATAGCTGCATTACGTCGAGAGATAATAGCAAATGTAGATTTCAAGTGGCGGCCATTTTGAAATCCAATATGGCAGACATAAAGAGAGAATTTCAAGTGGCCCAATATCTGAAAATGTTCGCAACATATTAATGTACATTTGTGCCAAATTTGGTGCTTGTATCACAAAATGCACAATTCTTTTGAATATTTGGGCTAAGCCGCCCCACTCGTTAAACTAACTCCGAGATTAATGTTTCTTCGAACAAAACATGGAAAACAACGTTCAACTGTGAGGGGTGAATCAAAGTATTTTGATAAACCATTGGATATGAAAAATAAGGATGAGAGAGTAAATATTGATCTGCTGTACTCTCTTAATTATAGAGTTGGTCTATCTGGTAAAAGTAGGAAGAATGAGAAAGAGAAACACCTTATTCAGGCTTTAAGTAGCCTTGGTTCAGGTGTTAGTTTTCTTACAAATGACCCATCACAATTAGTTAATCGACTGTTTTTGCTGTTAGGTAGTAAGAAGGCTGGAAATAACAATTGTTTTAATGAAGCATCAGCCATTTTAGACCAGTTGATGAACATGAAAATAATTAATAAATGTCAATACAAAGACATTTTATCCCATATTAAATAAGATGAGAAGCACAATCCTTAGTTTTAATTTCACAACAAGTGACCACACATCTTCATTCCCATACCCACTACAACTTGACGCAACAAAAGAATATGAGGCATCTTTATTGTCCATGGAATCTTATAATACCTTATTTAATATCACCAAGAAAAATGACAAGTTCAGTTATAATCCGGGAAATGGATACAAAACGATAACAGTTTCACCCGGAGCATATGAGATTTCTCAAATATCGTCCAAAATTGCTCGCCTGATGAAAGAACAGGGGGATGAACTAAAAAATATTGTTATAGATATTCAAAAACGTACTTCAAAATCAACGATTAAACTTAAAAATAACGACAAGGTTGATTTCACAATTTATAATTCATTTCGAGAGTTATTGGGTTTCTCCTCAAAAAAGATTGAAACTAATGGGATGTTTTACAGTTCCTTTCCCCATACTACAAGGGTGAAGGTATGCATCTTGGTAGAGGATACCATAAACCTGAGAGACAAAGGGGTGTCAGACATCAATTTCAAAAAAAAAGGAGATGGGATAATTGATACTCTCATGGGTATAGGTTCAACTTTTCTTAAACAGAAAGACCGAATTGGTTCAACTGCTTCTGCTGTGGGAAATGTAGCGGGTGCTATAAAGAGTATAAAATATGCCCAAAAGGAATCTCATAAATTGCAAGCAATAAAATAAATTAAGAAAGGCAAAACTCAGTTGTCCCCCCAAGAACCACAGAAAATAATTCAAATACTTGGGTCAGGGTTTCAAAAGTTTTAACATCTTTTTTCCTAAATTAATACAAGTATGGAAGCAATTGATAGTATCTATGATTTGGATGATACCATTGTCATCTTAAACTCTACTAAAAATGAAGACTACTTCAAGGTAAATGCAATTACTGGAACAGACTGGAATGCAAATGGAACAAAAGTTTTGAAATAAATAATCTACAAACTTATTTGAATCAAGCCGAAAGTTTCTTGTTGTGTAAATTTACATTCACTAAGGCTGTGACTAACACAAACGCTACACTTGTAAATTATTTCTTCTGGAAAATGTTTGATAGTATTCGTTTGTACATTGGAACACAAGAAGTTGAAGCGGTTGATTATGTCTCTGTTACATCTGAAATGATTAAATTTTCACTATATTCATTTGGTGATAAAATGGGAAAGGGGGCTCTCGAAGGTTTTATTCCTGATATGTCAACGGGAATAAACACAGACCCTGGATATAGTCAAAGTAAAGGAATGTATAATGATGATACAAAAACAGGTAATACTTTTACTGTGGCAGTTCCTCTTAAAGGTATATTTGGATTTTGTGATCATGATAAAGTTCTGTATGGTGTGAAAATTAGATTTCAACTGCAAAGGAATGATAATGAAAATAGATTGTTTTTTGGTATGGCTAATGCTTTTGCTGATCAGAATAAATTTCTAATTGATGAAATTACTTGGATTATTAGTGAATATACTCCTAATCTTAAAACAAGAGATGTTGAATAGAAGACTTAACTCAAAGAAGCCACTCAATGTATCATACCTTAAAAGAAGCTGCCAACACGTTAAACTGAACCAAACCACTTACATGTCGAATTTGGGTGTTCTGGAAGGAAAGCCACGATATCTGTGGCTCATTTTTAGCTTGCCTGTTCGAAGAACAGAGAGCTATAGTGATACCCCTGGCGTGAGCGTCAGCGTGAGCATCAGCCTCAGCGTGAGCGTCAGCGTCAGCGTCAGCGTGAGCGTCAGCGTCAGCGTCAGCGTCAGCGTGAAAATGTTAAAGTTTTTGGTGCAAGTTATTTTTTCCTTTCTAATGTTTTTATCCACCACACTATTTTTTATATGCCCGATATATGGATATATCGGGACGTATTATGTGATACCGGTTGTCCGTCTGTCTGTCTGTCTGTCCGTCCGTCCGTTACTGTCCGCACTCTGACTCCCAAAGTTTTCAACTTTCATGTTTCATATTTGGTGCATAGGTACAGACTGTGGAGACGGTGTGTCGCGACATATGTTCGTCATCTAAAGTGGTTGCCATGGCAACCAGGATGCTGTTTTCCATCCGTTCCTGTCCGCACTCTAACTCCCAAAAGTTTTCAACTTTCATGTTTCATATTTGGTACATAGGTACAAACTGTGGAGACGGTGTGTCATGATATATGTTCGTCATCTAAAGTGGTTGCCATGGCAACCAGGATGCTGTTTTCCATCCGTTCCTGTCCGCACTCTAACTTCCAAAGTTTTCAACTTTCACGTTTCGTATTTGGTACATATCTACAGACTGTGAAGACGGTGTGTCGCCACATATGTTCGTCATCTAAAGTGGTTGCCATGGCAACCAGGATGCTGTTTTCCATGTAGTAGCACAATTCTGTCTATACCTTCTTGTTCGGGCGTATATTTTGCTCGCTTGCGCTCTTGTTACTGATTACAATATACAATTACATATACTGCTTTAAAGTTATTTGGATCAGACTTCACTGCAATGCTTCATAAAAATATTAATTATTAGACGAGTCTTTTAAAAACGATAAATGTATTAACTGGCGAGCATTGGGTGGCTTTGACACCAACTCTGGTTTAAAAACCAGATGGTGATACTGCTACTGATAAGAATAATGCATTGAGTGATAATGCTAAGGTGAAACAATTTCACGTTTCTCGAGATGGAACATTTTATCTACGAGATAGATTGGAAATTAATTGGGGAAAAAATGATTATGCTGAAGCATACAAGTCTTTCCAAAACGTGTGTGAAAGCAATTAGAAAGAAAGAACCCATTTTGGATATGAGAGCATTTAAAAGTCTGTATACAATCTATGCGATTGACCTGAGTGCTCAAAAGGAAACTATGACGTCCAATCGAGTGGATACTTCCCTATACATTGAAAGAGAAGAGAGTGAACAAGTTGATACATATTGTTTGCTATTGGAAGAAACAGAATTACAGATTAATACAGATAATGGTGTTATGGTTAGTCTCACATAATTTTTTTGATAAAAAATGAGTAGTAAAGTGCCAACTGGGTATATGTTAATCAAATCAATCTTCTTAACCTATCATCTTGTATTCAAAATCAAAAGCCTTGTATGATTAATGTTAATACAATTCAGAGAAAAGGAGCAGTAAGAATTGATGTTTTGCTCACAAGAGAACAGGTGAAAATCTTGAACGATACTGGCTCACTTAAAATTTCAGCAGCGGTGAAAACTGCCAACGAAAGGAAGGCTCAACTCCAGGCTCAAAAAGAATTGGAAAGACATAACAAAGAGTTGGAGAAACAAATTAGTGGAAGTGGTGTAATTGTAGATTTTGCTGAAAAACTTGAAAGTCTGCCTGATAAAGTGAGATTGTTAGTTGGAGATATGCTTTCTTCTGTCACACAAGCAGGTGTAAAATTAACTAAAAGGGGTGATGGATTATATCTTTCTAATAAATAAATGAGCATTGATGAGTGGTTTAAAGAATTTGGAAAGAATACAACATCAAATTTAGAACTTATCAAATATTGTAAGAAATAAAAAATTCATAATGTGGTTATTTGTGTGAGAGATGAATTAGCAAACTTGCCTAAACATACAAAGAATATTATTATGAACTTAGAAGATAATAATGGGAATGGTTCTCATTGGGTTTGTATTTTTAATTGTCAAGACAAATATTATTTTGATAGTTTTGGTCTTCCCCCACCTGTTGAAGTAATAAAATTCTTACAGAATGGTGTTTATCAAACATTTCAAGTCCAATAATTAATTTCCAAGTGTTGTGGTCAATTATGTCTGTATGTGTTATTTCAACTCAACAAAAATAAAAAAAATTATGACATTATTTTTAATCTAATATAAATGACTTATGTTGGTGAAGATGATTCTATCTTTGGTGTATCCCAAGAACTGGATATTGATTTATCAAATTATTACACAAAGGCACAAACTGAACGACAGAAATATAGTATCGCAAAAAATATTAATCTGAAAAATGCTTATAAATTAATAAATTATCCAAGCCCGACTGACGCGAATGACTTGGTGAGATTAAGTGATTTATCACAATATATATATCCTTAAATAAAATGGCACATTTTGTTAAAGGAGTGAAATTTACAACCACAACACCTGGTTCAACAAACCATACACCTTTTCTTATTGAATTAAATTATCTGCATAGTATTAAAGTTTTTGAAGAAGGAAGAATAGTTAATATGAGAATAGAGACATGGAGGTATAATATGTATGACTTCGGATATAATTTGTCTTTTTCATTCAACCTAGAAGACCGACACAATTTTTATCAGTCTCGTAAATAAGAATATTGTCCTCTTGGTAAGAATCAGGAGACATGTGGAAGCACAATTAGCAAACAACAAAAACATGATTTCGGGAATAGGAAATTATATGATGGTGAAGCAATAGTTTATATGACAAAGAAGGAAGGAAATTGGATAATTATACAAAGTCGAGGAATACAAACTGATTTAACAACAGGAAGATGGGGTGGTATTACGTGTCATCATATTAATCTGTCATATATTTCTGATACATAAATGACAGCAAGAAGACTTAAAGAAAATTATAATTTTTGCATTCAAGAATACCTACAAGAAAAGGGTGTTCGATTTTACATTCCTTATGAATTGGAACATAGACACGGGCAATTTTCAATTAAAAACTGGCCTTATACTGATGTTAAAAAACCCACAAATGGAGATTTGATTAAAATATTAAATATAAATGAACTTCTAAAGGTGATGAAATGTAAAACTCTTTGAGAAATCATCAACAAATCTTATTGGTTTCCTATTATGAGAAAAATAATTGTGGATTCAAGAGTATCGCAGAATCCAGATGAATATATGTATGATATTCAATGGGGTGAAAGTGGTTCAGGGATAGTAAGGGATGAGGAAGGAGTTGAAACTGAGACAAGAGAGAAGGA
>NC_140975.1:61271606-61351606 GCF_056783735.1 Eptatretus burgeri | reverse complement strand
ATCCACACCCATGGTATTTTATGCCTCCATTAAATTAACCCTCCCCAAGCCCAACCCTTTGCATGTTTCCAGTCCTTCCTTCCACTTCTGTAATTGAGGGTTTGTAGCTGTATCCATCTTATTCAACCGTATCCTCCCCTTACTCTCATTATTCCCGAAATCCCTTATTTCTCGAAGTCTCCCTCAATTTTTCCCCACAATCCTGCTGTTGCCCCCCCCCTCCCCCCATGTCTTTCCACTGTTCTCTTCGTTCTGTGACGTCCTGATCCATTTTGTGTTGTAGCTCCTTCACCAGCCTCGTTGCTGTGTGTTTTCCAGCCATTGCCACACATTTTTATCCCAGTGGTGGTTCCATCCATCAGGACCATACTCTGTACAGAGCGTTGGTGCTGACTAAGCAGTCTCCTTGGCTATTCAGCACATTCCTGGACAGGTCGCCACTCCGACACAGCATACCAGCAAGCTGGCACTCATTTTGCCGACCTCAGAAGGATGACAGGCAGTCAACCCTACCTAGTATTAATTCAACAGTAAAGTGGCATTTGAACTCAGGATCCAAACATCTCAAGACCACCACCCTAACCATTACACCAACCACATAGTGGTGGTTGAATGATCTCAATGCAATTTGAACTCAGTGGTGGTTGAATTATCTCAATGCCATTGGAATAGTATTGTTGTGGCTTCCCACCCATCGGCGTGCGGGCGACCGCTTCTAGCCAATGGCGGCCGCTCTCGCCCACCGAACGGACAAACCGATTGGCATCTTTCGGATCAACGCCGGAATCCAGCTACAGGTGTATCTTTAATCACACCACAGCCTTGTCAATACTCTACCCGCGCTACAGGGTGCGATCGCCGAATGGTTGAGTTACCTAATTAATCTCACGGGCAGACTACTGAGAGACTGTACCTCAACGGAGCCTGCTTGGAGACGAGCCACTAAGCAACTCGCTCCGTTTGCGATTTGCCAAGCGGTGTATATCGCCAAGCCCCGCCGGATCCGATTCTTTTATCGGCTATTAAAAAGCCAGCTATATTCCGAACTCAATTATGGAGGTTCAATGAGGGAAAGGACGCAACGAACGGGTGAACATTTAAACCATGACATTTATTTCACACCCGTAAGCAGTCATGCAGTCATGTATGCAACCAATGCACGTATGGGACAAGACACAAGCAATAAAAGAACTACAACCATCTATTTATTATGTACACACATGCACTTAACAGTTCTACTTAACGAACTTGGCGCCACATCATTCATGCAAAGAAAACCTCAGAAAAGGCAAAGGGGCAGAACTGGACCTCGTGGGTATTTATAAGTCACGGAGCTGTGGAGACCGCAAAAGCTCCGAGAAACCGCGCTGGTTACCTGCCACCTTCATGGCAACTCGCTGGGCACTCCTCGACATCTCATCCACACAGCAGCTGGCGTGACCGCGGCGCGGCCCAGGTCTCATCGTGTGGCCCGGTCGATCGGGCCTAGTCGACAATGCCTCAGAGGAACGAACGGGCCTTTGCTCTTTCAGAGTTGATGCTCTTTTCGAGCCCGCCCGTTCCTCAGCGTCGCTTGAACTGTCCCGAGGCCCGATCACCTCGGACCGTTATGCCGCTGGTTGGCGACTCCTCTCCGGCCTCTCTCCAGCGACCCACTGTTCGGCACGGCACGGCAGGCCGCGCTCCTAGC
Source organism: Eptatretus burgeri (assembly GCF_056783735.1). Classification (NCBI taxonomy): domain Eukaryota; kingdom Metazoa; phylum Chordata; class Myxini; order Myxiniformes; family Myxinidae; genus Eptatretus; species Eptatretus burgeri. The sequence continues at coordinate 61,349,916 of NC_140975.1, read as the reverse complement.
TCCAGTCTCCTCCGCTCTCTCCAGCTCCTCACCGACTGCAGACTCCAGACTCCAGACTGACCCAGCTCCCAACGTGACTCCACACAACTGCGTGCTTGGCGTCTCTGCGCGCCTTTATATGGTATCCGTGAGGCGAGGTTTTGATCTCCGATCTCTCACCTCTGACCCCCCGCTGGCTCCGCTCCTTTTGATCTTTTGATCCGAATTGTCGCGAAGCTCGGAGAGAGCGGACGTGGGTGAAATCATCGACCCTCCCCCCAACGAAGGAGTCCCCGCGTCTGGTGGCAGAGATGTTGTTCATGGGGAATTTGCCGTCGTTGGCGCAAAGATGGCGGCGCAATGGAGGTGAAGGTGAGTTGTTGCTTGTTGTGGCGTAGGTGGTGAGGGGATGTCGTGGTGGTCGTTGTGGAGATGGTTGATGAGAGCGATGTTGGTGGTGGAGGTGGTTGTTGTGAAGCGGTTGGTCCAAAAAGATAGCAAAAGAAAAACGGCTAACTGAAGATTCACAGCCCTGCACACGAATAATTGCTCGTTCAACATCGGTGGGGAAATCTATCTGAACACAGACTTATCGACATAACTGATCTCTGGGATAACTTTATGGTGTTCTGTGAATTTCCACAACCGTAACATTATTAATGCCTCTCAAACACTGTTCCGCTAATTAAGATTCTTCTGAACTCAGGAAACAGCATCCTTTAATGGCATGGGAATGAGCCACATCACACTTCGACGAGTTGATCACTTGTACTGTGATTTGTTGACATCCAACCAATCATAAAACACTACGCACAGTGAAGCTTATAAAATTATAGGCAGTTACATCAGATCACGTAATCGATGAAGTGTGAATCCATTGACGTCTCCAAGGAACTGCAACACCAGATGACAGGTGTGAAGAATCACTGTTTTGGGCTGATAAAAGAGAAACTAAAATATTTTATATACAGGGTGTTCATAAAGTTTCTTGTGCAACTTTTAACTTTTATAATTCTTGATGTAAACGTGATATAAAATAACTATAAATGGTATATGAAAGCAAAAATCATGTTTTCACCCCTTTTTGTTTGTCTGTCTGTCTGTTTGTGAGCAAGATATCTCAAAAAGTTATGGATGGATGGATGCAGACAAAACGAGGTGGGCAGGTTGGATGTGTGACAAGGTCAGGGGCAGGTCAGGTATGGGAGCATGCGCCAGACCAGCGCGTCGCTGCGTACACTTTCCGCTGGTACTCCAGGGGCCTCCATCTGGCCATCCCCCAGGCAGATGCCTGGCCTATTCCCAGCTCCTTGAGATGCTGATCAACTTGCTGCAACCACGAGGAATCTGGTCGGCCCATTTGCCCCCTCCACTCATGAGGCTCCCTCGCTGAGAGAATCTGGTGAGCAGGATTAGCATCAGGAAAACGAGTCACATGTCCATACAGCCGCAGCTGACGCTCATGGACCATGTAGGTAACAAATCTCATTTGAGTCTCTCTCAGCAACCACAGACTCAAGCGTGGCATCGAATGTGTCCTTCATGGTGAGATCACTCCCCTCAGTCGGAGCATATACAGAGACCAGGGAAATGACACCCAAGGAGTGACAAATCTTTAGTCTCATAATACGCTCATTGACCGGTGCTACCTCAATTATCATTGGAGTCAGTTTATTGGACACAGCTACAGCAACTCCTTGGGCAGTTTAACCATCAGCGCGACCATACCAATAGTAGGTGTAACCACCCACCATGATCGTGCCGCAATACGGTCTCCGATCCTCAGAGAGTGCTGCAATAACGATGTCCAAACGCTTGAGCTCAGATGATAACAGACAGGTGATCATCTTCTCTTAGGGAAAGGACATTCCAGGCACCCACCTGAAGGGACTGCCTCAGGTTAACCCAAGGAGACCGCCGTCTGGTGGATGACACCTCAACACCACCCGGGCACACTCTCCCACAAACTGACCCGGGAATGTTACCCCGTGGTTTCCCTCCTATTATCAAAGATTGGGGGTCCCGAAGGCTTTGCCCCAATCCCGTCATCCGGAGAGCTGCCCTGCAAAGGGAAGCTGCACAGGAGGTACTCCCACGGAGTGGGTTTTCAGATTTTTTGATGCTTCGAGAATGTTTTGCGGAATGAAGGGTTTTACGGTGGCTGGAGTACAAATCCTGCCACCAACCTCCTAATAAGAAGTCACGCAACTGCAGGAGGATGTCCACAGACACAGTTGGGCACTAGATATGGATGGCCGTTGGCTCACAAGGAGCTCCTCCGCCCTTTGACAGGTTTTGTTTTTAATCCTGCTGGGTGTCCATATCCAAACACCCTCCTCACCAGGAAACCTGGTGGGGGAGATGGTTTAGTCACCGACAACCCGACCATGGAACAGGTTAGTACAGGTTTACATGATACCTGTAGCAAGTCACAGATCTTATCTGGCCTGACCTGACAGATAAAGCCTACTACATTCCATTAGTAGGTGTGACAAAGACTACTACATTCCATTTTGGTGAAATCCAGATACTGCACTATAATTTTTTTTAAAGTGATTCTTCACCATTGAGAGAGGACCAAAAACAATACATGGCATGGTATCTCAAAACGCTGTGGACAGGTTGGGCGTGTGACAAGGACAAATTCAATTTTGGTGAATATCCGTTTCTGGATATGGATACCGGAGTTATATATTTATTTACGTGATTCGTCACAATTGAAAGATGGTCTAAAAGGGATATATAACCTGATATTTCAAAAAGTTGTGGACGGGTTATGACAAAAGTTGGTGGACGAGTTGAGTAGGTGACCAGAACAAGCCGATTCATTTTTGGTTAAGGTCCGGATGCAGATCTAGCTGATCAGTGGGATACAATCCGTAAACGATTCAGCCTGGCGGAGGTATGTGCTCTGCCGAGTGTTGTTCTAGTTACCCTTACCGAAGAAGAGGGTATTACATTTGGGTCCATTTGCCTGTTTGTTTGTCACTTGCAAAATCGAAGATTTTTCAAAATATTGGTTAGTTGATTTTGTTATTCTGTCTGTTGGATTCGCTAGATATCCCTTATTGTCGGGTTTTCCGTGTGTGTGTGTGTGTGTGTGTGTGTGTGTGTGTGTGTGTGTGTGTGTGTGTGTGTGTGTGTGTGTGTGTGTGTGTGTGTGTGTGTGTCTGTAACGCGAGGCTCCACAGCACAAACCAGCAAACCGATTTCGAAGAAACTTGGCACACAGGTTCCATATGGGCTAGGAGTGTGCGCATTTGAGTTTCGTTGCTAAGCAACCACCCGTTGCTATGCAGCGGCCGAAAAACTGTGTTCACTATTTTCTATACTTGTCCTACAGTTTTGAATGTGGAGAAACGAGACTTCGGAATTAAACACTTCGAGATATTTAGAAAATTTTACTCGAGCCGATTTTTGATTGAGATTTTATTTTTCAAATGGTAGTCCTGTGAGGAGTGCCAGTTGGCAAAATACGCAATAGGAAAAATCTTGCCAGGCAGAGGAACAATTGTATGTGAACCAATACGTCTTGGCAATGAATCTTCGTCGGTGGATTGGTCAGAATGAAAAGAATCATATCCAGCGCTTCGATCCTAGCAGATCCCTCATCGCCTACCGGCTTCGTCTCATCGATCCATCATCGTCTGTCTGTTTGTTTGTGTCTGTTTGTTGCCTTCAGGTCAATTCGAAACTGATCATCATGAAACTTCACCATGTTGTAGAGGTCGTCTCAACTGAGAAGCCTATTGATTCTGAGGTCAAAGGTCAAAGGTCACCTTGAGGTCAAATTTCTGAAATTGACATTTTTCATCTTATTTACTTGAAATTTGAACAAGATTTGCATATTACGTCACTGAATTGGGAAACCAACTATTTTTGAGGTCAAAAGGTTAAAGGTCAACTCAAGGTCAAACTTTTAAAATCAATTTCAATCTGAAAAATAATCAATTTTCCTCCGATTGACCTGAGCTTTGATTAATATTGTGAATTTTAATCTTCATGAAATGGACAATTTGATGTATCCATGGCAACCTTTGGAGAAAGGGGGGGGTGGATTTTGCATGTATCGTGCTCTGCACGACTTATTTTTCTTGTTTGTTTGTCCGCACAGAACTTTCGTAGTTTTCTATGCAACAACTTGTCGGATTGAGACAAAATTCTCACCATGGGTGCGACTACTCATGTAGAATGCTGTGATGATAATTATGACATTATAGGTCACATGGTGTGGCAGCAATATTGGAAAATGGAAAAACTTTGGACCTCTATATCTTTGAAACCGCACCAAGGAAAAAATTGAAACATGGCACACAGCAAGTACTCCACATGGGGAATAAGTTAGATTTTTTTTATGACATCACAGGTGCCTTCCTTATGATGTCATAATTGTATATGTAGAACGCTACATCTGATCAGTATGAAAATTTTTGCAGGTCATCTAGATATAAAATGGTCCACACAAAAACAAATTGATGATGTCATTGGTCACATGATTTGGTAGCCATATTGTTTAAAAACAAAACCTTCAAAAATCTTCTTCTATGAAGTGGCTGAACAGATCGAGGTGAAAATTTACACGTATGACCGACTACCCACGAGGAACAAAAGCTTGACACATATGACATCATAGGTCACATGGTTTGGTAGCCATATTGGATTTACCCTAAAATCTATTTGTTAAAAATCTTCTTCTCCAGAATGGCTCGACAGATTGAGAGGAAACTTCACACGAATGTTCCCCAAGCCTTGGGTGTACAAATTTGTAAAGGAATAATTGATAGGTCTCATGGTTTGGCAGCCATGTTGGATTGAAGAAAAATATTAAATAAATGCTTTTTCTGGAACCGCTTAACCAATTGACGTGAAACTTCACAATTATGATCTAGTAGTGATGGGGAATACATATTTTAACTTTCAACTTGATGGGACTCATGATCTGGCAGGCAGATTTTTTTGTTTGTTTTTGAATAAGGCTCATGTGGCTGTTCATCAATGGGTTTGAGGGAAGAGTATCAGCTTAAATGTGAATCCTATCCAGGTTCCTCCTGATGACTTCATCTTTGCTTTTTGCTTGTTCGGGTTCTTCCTATGACTCCAATGCAGGATTGTTCCTATTTCCAAATTCAATTGAATGATGATAATAAAAACGTCATGGGTCACAGTCAGGTGTCCAATCAAAGTGGGGCATCTTAGTACCTGGTCATCACTGCCAGCCGTTATAAAGTGATAGTTCTAGTTATGTGTCTTATTAATTACGTAACACACCAGCACACAAACACCAAACAAAATTCACCACAACACTACACAAACACCACACAAAACAAGTTCTGGCAAGGGTCTGCAATCCCTGATTGGTATTTTTCTTGTTAATGTTGTTCTAATTGCTGTTGTTAAATCCACAATTCCCTTGAGTTTCTTGACAAGTTGACACTTTCTGATGAGGCAACTTCGACATCAGTCAACCACCACACTTACCACGTTTTATTCCCGAGCTACGATGATTAGATCTTTTACGTGTTATCTTGTCCCAGCAAGAGTCGGCTCCCTGCCACGATGCTTCAAATGTGTGATGGTTTTGAATGATGTCTTCCCAGACAAGTGGATCGGTAGATGTGGACCATTTGCTTAGCCCCCTTGCTCACCTGACCTGTCCCCGTTGGAGCACAGTTTATGTGGCTATGTAAACTTGTTTACTCATCAAAACCGTATTCATAGAGCTACAATCATGAATTCAATTCATGAAATTTCTCAGCAGCACCTGGAGAATGTTTTCAACAAGTTGGAAAATCAGATTGAACAATGTATTACGAAAGATAGCGATTATGTTGAAGCCTAAAATTTTAACCTGTATATTGAGTAAAACCCTTATGAATTGTGCTTTCATGCACCACTTATAGTCTATATCATGTGTACATCAAAAGTGATGAAAGTTCATAGTGACACAAGGAAGGATTTTATGGACACCCTGTGGAAACGATTCACATTAAAAGGATGGGTAGGTAAATCATTGTAAAATAAAAAAATAAATGGAACTTGTGCGTCGGTTAAAAATAAAAACTTGGATCGGTTTCGAAAATGATGTAAACTTCGCGTCAGGGCAAACATAATGCCTGAAAAATTATCCGGCACCTTGAGTGACATCACTTTTGTTGAATCCAAAGGAAAGAAAGAAATGATTACAAAAGTTAAATGCCAGTGGAGTGACGACGAAGGCTTGGATTCCGTGCTATCGATGTTAAAAATCCTATGTGATAGCCAACCCAGCTGTCAATTAAATAAAAATAAATCCAGATATTCAATGTCATGGATTCAGTGGAACACCAAACGAACATTTTCCCCGAATGCACATCATTGGATAAGAATGAATCGCTAATGCAAATACTGCTTTTCATCTCACATGTGAAACTCTTACTGAAAAAAAAATCCATTTTGTGTGACCTTCTGCTGGAGGAGCACGCAGACATGAAAACACAAGGGAAGTTATCCACTTTAGGATACTTTGCTTGACGGTTTGCGCTTGGATATGTTGCGTAATCTTGGCAAGATGATTTGGCAGCTCGTGATTAGATGAGATCATAGACAGGCTGCAAGCAGACACAGTAGTCGACAATTTCCTGAGCACCGGTGCTGCTGAAAAGCTGTTCCATTTGATGAGTTATGGAGTCTCCTTTCCTGAAGTAATCCTGAAAGTATGTGATCACATCACAATTTGCAGACAATGATAAATAACATTGAGGATAGACAAGACTGTGCATCAGTCATCCATGTGGCACTTTGTTATTTATTATTTATTTTTTGTTCTTTAAGTCCAAGAGTAAAGTGCTTTTGTTGGACCTCCTATAATCTACTTGATCTCGATGGAATTCTCATTTTCTTTGTGGGTAGTGGCCAAGTGAAGTAACTGAAAACCTAACTTTGATGTCTTTTGGGCATATCTTACATCTCCCCTTCTTCTGTACCTGATATAGTCCTGTTCTACATGTTTTTACTTCTGGTATAGAGTACAGCAAAAGTGTAGAGTTTTGTTCTTGGTTCAACCCAAGGCTGTTGATAAAGAAATCGGTTTAAGACCAGAAAGTCCATTTTAAGTGGAAAGAGGTATTTGATGTAATCTTCCAGCTGGAGCACATCCACATTGCGTGCTCTCATTGAGATTTGAACATTCTTGGTCTTGGAGTGACACGAGGCAAGATGCTTTACTGTTAAGATTGGTACCGTGACACTGAGCTTTGGGCGATGATCTCAGAGGCAATGTAAATGTAGTCCAAGGGCCACACTGTCTTGACAAACACAGCAAGCATTCTGGTTGATTGTTCAGTTGGATACGATCATTCAAACTTTGATTTAATAATTGTTTATCGTCGTTTCAATGCCTTGTGTTGCATCATGTTCCGCAAAGTTTCTCATCATTACCTTCGCATTCTGCGAAAGGTTATGTTTTGGTTGCTGTGTATTTATTTATTTGTGAATATGTGTGTTTGTTTGTTATTCGCATAACTCAGAAAGTATTAAACCGAATTGCATGAAATTTGGTGGGATGATTCGTGAGTATCCAAGGACGATTTGATTAGATTTTGGGAGCGATCGGGTCAAAGGTCAAGGTCAAGGTCATGAAAAGGTCAAAAACACTCTTTTGAGCATAACTTCCTTCATAATACAGCTATCGACATGTAACCACCGCCATATTGTTCCATGACGAGATACCTTTCGGATATGTAGTGTCGGATTTGACGTAACGTCATCGCAAGTGCATCTAAATGACGTCACAAGATGACGTAAATTTTCAATTTTCGATCTCATCAGTTTTGATCATACCATTTTGTAGGACTTACCTTAAGGACGTCACACACCAAATTTGACTTCGATCGGACTGACCGTTATGACGTCATTGACGTTTGAACATGACGTTTTTCAATTGTGCCTAAAATGTCCTGATATTTTACATTCAAATATCTATATAATTTATAAAGCAAAGTCTCCCAAATCCAGGCATTAGGATCAGTACCAAAGTATCTGTTTATTGATGTACAGGTTTTGCCAATTAACTCTGTAGTCAAGGTCAAGGTCACACTCAAGGTCAAAATATACTTGTAGGCATAGCTTCAGATCTAATAGAGCTATTGACATGAAACCAACGTTAAAACGTTCAGTGAACTATGAGCTTTCAGAATGGTAGTCCCCGATTCGACGTGACATCCCCGGAAGTGCGTCATAATGACGTCAAAAGATGACGTCATTTTTCAACGTTTTAATTTTTCAGTGTTTATCATTCCATTTTGTTGGACTGCCTTCAAGGAGGTTACACACCAAATTTGACATCAATCGGACTGATGGTTGTGATGTCATGGACGTTTTAAAATGACGTTTTTCAAATGTGCCCGGAAAAAAGTTGCGGCGGCGAAGGTATGCGCTCTACCGAGTGCCCGTTCTAGTTTTTTATGTTTTTTTTGCTTTTCTCTACTTTTTTACACTTAATGTGCTGCCATTTCAAGAGCAGCTAACATTTTCTTTGTTATTTAAACCAAACTGTGATGTTGATGCAGTTATCTTAAGAAAAATATTTATGACACCAATGATCTGATCTACTCTCTGTATCTATTGGGTGGTCGCTGGACTACCGTTATTCTCCGGTTTTCCGTCTGTCTGTATGTATGTAATGGACAGCTCTGGAGGCCAGAGGAGTCAAACAATTTTGATGAAACTTGACTGGTAGGTTCATACCAGGATCTAGTTGTATGCTTTTGAGCACCGTTGCTATGGACGCCACCATTGCCGAGCAACGGGACTTTGAATTTTTTGAAAAAATCCGAAAAATATTTTTGTATATATTTTTTTCGAAAATAAAAAATCGGCTATAATCAACTATAATATTATATCATTTATGCGCACTATAATCAACCTCTTTGTCAAAAATTTTCAGCCCGATCCGTCAAAAACTGTATGACTAGTATGCAATTATATAGCGACCACCATTGTCGCCTACCGACTTGTAATGAGTGTGTGTGTGTGTGTGTGTGTGTGTGTGTGTGTGTGTGTGTGTGTGTGTGTGTGTGTGTGTGTGTGTGTGTGTGTGTGTGTGTCCTCCATAACTCCAAAGCCATGAAACCGAGCGGCCCAAAACTTTGTAAGCATACGAAGTAACTCCAGGGGAGTACATGAATGAAAACTGGGTGTTTGGGTAAATTTAAGCACCCCTTTTGAAGATAGTTTAGGGGTGCTCATCACAAAAATCCAAATTCACAAAGAACAGCCTTACGCAGATGGTGATCTGCCATCTTAATCAGCCCTCTGTCAACTCGCTGGCATAATAAGCCACCATTTTGTTTGGTGTCCTCAATAATGCCTTGATTTGGAACAGGCTGCAATAATTATTTAAAGATAAAGCGCTCAATTTTTTTTTCACTTTCCTCACTCATATCATTGAATGCCTGATCTTTATACATATGAATTGCTATGTATGTATGCATATATATATATATATATATATATATATATATATATATATATATACATATACATATATATATGTATGTCCATATATATATATATGTATGTCCATATATACAGATATATATATATATATATATATATATATATATATATATATATACATATACATATATATATGTATGTCCATATATATATATATGTATTGTTACAAATTTACCGCCCGCCCAGCGTGCGAACAGCCGCTTTAGCCAATGGTGGCGGTCTCGCCCACCGAACGGACAATTCAGTCGCGACTTTCCGGAACAACGCCGAAAACCAGTCACGGGTGTGCTCTAAGCGCACACTACGGCCTAGTCAATGTGCTACCCGCGCGCGACAGGGTCAATCGCCGAATTAATCGATATACCTAAGTATTCGCACGGGCAGCCTACCGAGAGACCGTACCTCAGCGAGGCCTGCTCGGACACGAACCACTTAAGCAGTTCCTTCCGTTCTGGGATAACCGAGCGGTGTATTATCGCGAGACCTCGCTGGACCCAATTCTTTTATCGGCTATTAAAAAGCACGCTATTATTCCGAGAGCAATACGGTGGTTCAATGGGGAAAGAGGACATGACGAACGGGTTAACATTCACACAAGGACATTTATTTATAATGCACATGTAAACAGGGATGCACTGAATGGGGGAAGGGGACAAGACATGAGCAAGGTAAAGCACGACAAGAAGAACTACAACCGTTTATTATTATTATTTACAAGCACTTACACAGTTCTACTTGCGGGACATGGCGCCACAACATTCACACAAATACAAGCAAAGAAAGACCCCCCCTCAGAGACAAGGGGGTCAGACTGGACCTGTCGGCCTTTATTACGTGGGACTTGGCAGACCGAAGTAGTCCACGAGACCGTTGCAGGTTACCTCCACCCTCGTGGTGCCTCGATGGGGCGACCCGCGGCGCTCTTTCTCCACGGTAGCTAGCATAGCCGCGGTTGCGCCCAGGCCTTGCCAGGCAGCCGGGTGGGTTGGGCCTCAGCCGGCGATGCTCTGAGAGGAACGAACGGGTTTGGATGCTCTTTTAAAGTTGATGCTCTTTGTAAGAACCCGTCCATTCCTCAGCGACGCTCGGACTGTCCCGAAGCCCGATCACCTCATACCGTTTGGCGCTGGCTGGCGAGCTCTCTCTGGCTCTTCCCACACGAATGCGCAGATCTGCCCGGCATTGCAGGCTCAGCCACGCTCTGCGCCTCGCGCGTCCTCCGCTCTACTGGACTTCGCCCCGCCTGTGTTCTTCCGGCCCCAGTCTTCTCCGACCCCCTCCAGACGACTCCGACACACGAACTGGCGCTCCGTTTGGCCTTTTATAGGGTTGGTGAGATGAGATCTGGCCTCTGCTCTCTGACCTCTGACCTCCACAGGCCCCGCCCCTTTGTCTCCTGTGATCCGTTTTCCGAGGCGAAGCTTTCCCAGAGCGGACGTGCGTGAAATCACCATTGCTGGCACTCTCTGACATCTGACCTCCACAGGCCCCGCCCCTTTTTCTCCTGTGATCCGTTTTCTGGGGCGAAGCTTTCACAGAGCAGACGTGCGTGTAATCACCGCCGACGGCGACAACAACGAAACCCCCGCGTCGGTCTGCAACGACGCTGTTCGCTGGGGACTCGCCGCGGCCGGTAAAAAGATGGTGTCGCTTCGGGGATGAAGGTGAGGCGATGTTATTTGGGTGGGGGAGATGCGGTTTAGGAGATGGTGGGGAGATGTCGTTGTTATGAAGGCGGTGTGGAGAGGGTGGTTGGTGGTTGAGGCGATCTTGGTTGGTGTTGATCGTGGTTGTTGTGGTTGGTGGTTGAGGTGATCGTGGTTGGTGTTGATCGTGGTTGTTGTGGTTGGTGGTTGACGCGATCATGGTTGGTGTTGATCGTGGTTGTTGTGGTTGGTGGTTGAGGTGATCGTGGTTGTTGTGGTTGGTCCAAAATAATGATAGCGAAAGAAAAACGGCAAACTGAAGATCACAGCCCGGGTGACAAGAATAATTCCCATTAAACAATGGTGGGGAAATCTAACTGAACACTGACTTATCGGCATAACTGAACTAAGGACCTATATGGTGTTCTGCGAATTTCCACAGCCGTAACAATATGTATATATATATATATATATATATATATATATATATATATATATATATATATATATATATGTATATGTGTATATATATATGTATGTGTATATGTGTATATATATATATATATATATATATATATATATATATATATATATATATATATATATATATATATATATATATATATATATATATATATATATATATATATTTATATACACATATATATATATATATATATATATATTTATATACACATATATATATATATATATATATATTAATATACAAATATATATATATATATATTTATATACATATATATATATATATATATATATATATTTATATATATATACATATATATATATATATATATATATATATATATATATATATACATATATATATATATATATATATATATATATATATATATCTTCTTCTTCTTTCGGCTGCTCCTGTTAGGGGTCGCCACAGCGGATCATCCGTATGATCCGCATAGTGATTTGGCACATGTTTTACGCCGGATGCCCTTCCTGACGCAACCCTGGTCGCCTCTTACGACACAGGGATATGGTACACCTATTTTAACCGAGGTATACACCGGCCCAGTATACTGGTACTCATTTCGCCGACCTCGGCAGGATGACAGGCTGAGTCAACCCCCTGGTGTATTAATTCAGTGGCCCAACGTAGCTTGAACTCAGGACCTCTTGGATCCCAAGCCGCTGCCCTAACCACTGCGCCAACACCAGGCTCTCTCTCTATATATATATATATATATATATATATATATATATATATATATATATATATATATATATATATATATATATATATATATATATATATATATATATATATATATATATATATATATATATATATATATACACATACATACATACATACATACATACAGGGTGAGTCAAAAGTATGGCCCGATTTCTGTTTTTTTTGGCTGTCAGATTCTTTCTGGGAAGTCATGTTGTTAATCATTGTCTTGCAGATTATTAATTTTCGTAATTTATTTATTCGATCCTCATGGAGGATCTCTAAGTTTGACTCACGTTGTTGTTCTTCATCTTCTTCTTGTGGACTTTTTTGTTTCACAGCCTACAGTTTTCATCGAAACTTCCTGAAACTTGGCATATATATGTAAAAATACCCTGCGCAGACAGTAACCATCTCCGATTTTGAAAATTCCTCCCAGAAAAAAAGTTATGACGTCAAAATATCTCCGCTGATGGAAATTGCCTAAAAAATTATCTCCGAAACTTGGCAAGCTTTTTGAATTCTGTTTGCAGGAATCGAACAGGGCATTAGCAGAGATGAATTACCGCACATATGATACATCACTATGATGTCATATCAATTTTTATGACGTCATTCCTATTTTTTGACATTTTTTGTTTCACAACCCAGAGTTTTCCTCGGATCTTCATGAAACTTGTCATGTATATGCATAAAGCCCACGCACAGGCAGTCACCATCTCCGATTTTGGAAATTCTTCCTAGAAAATAAATTGACGTCATAATATCGCCGCTAATGGCAATCGCCTTTACCATTTTCTCCGAAACTAGGCAAGCTGTTTGAATTTTGTTTCCGGGAATCAAGCCATGCATTAGCAATGATAATTTATCGCAAACCTGATACATCACAATGACGTCATATTCGTTTTTATGATGTAATCATTAAGAGGACGAGGATCTGAGCTCATTTGAGCTTGTTTTTGATTTTGTTTTGCAAGTTATTGCTGCGAGTTTGGAAAGTTACTGAATTTGCACCAAATTGAACCATGAATTACCTTTCAATGAATCAACGCATTGCGGCCGTGAAACATTACTATAAATGTAATAAACAACCAACGATGGCAGCACTCTGTTTGGCACAGGAATTCGATATTAACCCACCTCAGGGAAGAAACATATGATTGATTGTCGAGAAATTTGAAGCAACATGGTCGGTAGCCACTGCAAAGAAGTCCGGTTGTCCGAAAATGGCAACAAATGTAGCTAAGGCTGAAGAAGCCATCAGAAGACTGGAACAAAGTCCGCAAAAGTCAACTCGCCGTTTATCTGCAGAGTTGGAAGTGAGTCAATCAAGTGTTATCCGTATCCTTCACCAGAAAAAATGGAAACCTTACATTCCACGCTTACTGCATGCCCTTCATGATGGAGATGACGACCGCCATCTTCAATTTTGCGAAGAGTTCTAAGCTAAACTTCATGAAGAGGACACAATGCGAGACAACATCTGGTGGTCAGATGAGGCATGTTTTAAGCTTAATGGCACAATTAACAGACACAATTGTGTCTACTGGGCTGAGAATAACCCAAGAGTGACAGTTGAGAAGGAGGTAAATTTACCTGGAGTGACAGTTTGGGCAGCCATATCTCCATTAGGGATAAATGGACCCTTTTTCTTTGAGGGATCAGTCACTGCAGAAATTTACCTGGATAGCTGCAAACCTTCTTTTGGCCCAGGGTACATGATCAGAACTGTTGTTTCCAGCATGATTGAGCTCCACCTCATTATGGACGTTATGTTTGTCAGTGGCTTTATGAAAACTTTCCCGGAAAGTGGATCGGCCGCCACGGTCCGATCGAGTGGCGGGCACTCCCCAGACCTTACACTTCCAAATTTCTTTATTTGGGGGCTCATTAAAGACCTTGTTTATCGTGAAAAGCCTCGTACCATTCAGGAATTGAAGGCTCAAATCACTGCAAAGTTTGAGGAAATTGATATTGAACACTGCAGACGTGTGTGCAGCTCTGTACCTGCTCGGCTGCAATTGTGCATCGATCACGAGGGAGGGCACTTTGAAAATTGCAAGTAAAACAGCTTGGTACAGTTCCGTAATAATTTTTTCTTGAATAAACGGTTAGATAAACATGTCATTCATTTATTTCTACCTTCTTGTACACTGTAATACAAATGGCAAACAAACAATCAACTGACAGAAATCGGGCACTACTTCTGACTCACCCTGTATATGCAGTTACATATATATGTACAGATACATATATGTTTACATATACAAATACATACATACATCCATACATACAAATATATACATATATATATATATATATATATATATATATACATCTACATATATACATATATATATATATATATACATCTACATATATACATATATGTATATATGTATATGTATATATATGTATATATATGTATATGTATATATATAGATATATATATATATATATATATATATATATATATATATATATATGTATATATGTAGATGTATATATATGTTTATATATGTAGATGTATATGCATATGTATATGTATATGTATATATATGCATATATATGTATATATATATATATATATATATATATATATATATATATATATATATATATATATACAGTATATAAATATATATATATATATATATATATATATATATATATATATATATATATACATATGTATTTTTTTATATATATATATATATATATATGTATTTTTTATATATGTATATATATATATATGTATATATGTATACATATTTCTATATTCATACACACACACACACACACACACACACACACACACACACACACACACATACACACACACACACACACACACACACCACGCACTTTCATTCACTCTTCATTGCCAAATTTGCAGTGTGTTGTTTCCTTGAATTATGGACTGATCATTGTTTTGGCATTTATCTATTGACATTGGCACTTACAGCATTCTACTGGCAAAGAGAATGCTCAGAATAAGCAAGAGAACAGTAATGCTCAAAGAGAACAACTTCAGAGCTCTGTTGCATACATCTGGTCATCGATGCAATGCTCGTAAATTTTCTGTAAAAAAACAATATATATCCTGCATGTTAAAACATTATATTGTATCCTGTCAGAAGTAGTTTCATCCAAATAAAGCATGGACTTTAAGTTCCTTTTCATCAGGATACTTTTGCTATTTGCCACAACTTGAACTCATAACTTGAAAGAAAATCTTGAATTTTCTTTCAAATATTTTAACGTCCTCAATTGTATTAAAAAGTGTTTAAATGTTGTTAAGCCAAAAGAGTCCTGATTTTCACCAATGTTTCATTCCATTATTCTACTCTGTCATTTTTATGGTTTAACTCGTTTATTTTAACTTCATTTGGTGCAAACTTTTCACCAACATATTGTGAATTAATACAAAAAATAGAGGTTTAAATTCGGCTATTTCCATGATGCAATGCTAATTGATTTTATTTTCAAGCCGTGAGGGATGAAGGGATAGTATTTGTTTATTATTGTTCCTTTTACAGTTTGATTTACAAATACCAATACTTGCAGCTGACCTGTGTACACAATGTGTATCCAAGATCGTTCAATGTGAAAATCAAATGAGCCTAATGATCGGTCGGGTTCGTTACCTTGATGATAGCGATCGATAGTTCTACTGTAGCATAGGAAGAAAGTTTTCAGTTTGCTCAACTCATTTCTCATTTTAAGCTAATTACCTTTGAATTTTAGTTCCATTTGGGCTATGCGAAATATATTGCTACCATATTGGGCTTCAAAAAGTGTGGAATTTACAAAATTTTTAAAAATCACAAAAACACTGTGGCACCCGAGAGGCTTTACGTTTATGACACAGATTGACCATTAACATGGATTAAGCATGGCACCTTGGTCAAAAGAGGATTGGGGAGGAGGTGTGAGACTGTCAGCATCTGACGGAGGGTTGGGAAGATGGGGAAGAGGAAATAGAAGAAGTTGTGGAATGGGTGCAGGAGAAAGTAAGCTTGCTGAATAGTTTGTCTGCATAAAGGGCTGTGAGACCACTTTCTCATCATCAAGCTGATTTATACTGATTTATTGCTTCATTTAAAATGCATGTATTCTCCTGGAAGTTTTGCAGACCTCTCAAATTTTGGGTGAAATACACCTCAGTGGAAGAACAAAATTACATGGCACTTGTGTGATGGATAAATCCCAGAAAATCTTCTAACTACTTTAACCACTCCTTTGGTGGAATTCAGTGAATCATCACCTTGAAACCAATTATCACACAGCTCTGATGTCAAATGGTGGAATAAGTAACAGTCACTCAAGGCCAATTCTGGGCCAGATGATTCAACTGGATTTTCAGACGATCGAAAGCATGAAATGCATGTATTGGACTTGTGAACTGGGGTATTGTCATGCGACTGCAGAAGTACCTTCCACCCTCCCCCATCTGCTTCCCACTCATCCCACACTCTCTGAGCTTCCCCTCACCCCACCGCCTTCTCAGATTCCCTCTTGTCCTGCCCCTCTCGGCATCCTCCGTCACCCCTCCCTGTCACGGTTTCTTCACTATTCCTCCCCTTCGCGGTTTCTCCCCCACCCGCTCAACTTCCCACACCCCCCTCCCCTCCCAGCTTCCCCCCCCGCCCCCCCCCACTCACACCCCACCGCTTCACCCCAGCCCCACTCTCCTTCCAGCTACCTCTCTGCCCCACACCCTCCCAGCCTCCTCCCCATTTCACTCCCTCTTCTTGCTCCTTTCCACATTCCTGCACTCCATCAGCAGCTCCTCATCCCTGACCCAAACTGTGTGGACCTCAAACATCTGAGGTCTCCACTCCAGCCTGACATCTCTCAATCCAGGCCGCTGCCAGCAAACCGGACATCATTTACTCAACAGACTCCTTCCTCCCACAGGACGTGCCTGACACCACAGTCTCTCTCCCTGGCTATTGTCTCCACCAGTTTGATTGAGCTGAACCTCGTCATGGCGGTGCAGTTGCACTGTACATCAAGAATTCAATTTCTTGCCATCTGTGTACTGCTCCTGCACCTCCCAAGCATCAGGAGTACCTCTGACTGTGATTCCCCCTCCACTCCCACTTCATGTTTGTCTGTGTGTTTTCCTGTCCTCTAAACAGTGATGACTCCATCTCTTTTTTTGTACACATAGTCGAAGCTCGTGGAAGAGCTAGTACACTGCATGGATTGGGATGTACTAGACAAAAACAGGACGCAAAACATGTATGCATGGGGTGGACAAGATGAATACAGAAGGAAACTCCAAGGAGGTAAAATTGGAAATTGGAAGGAGGGATTTGGATGGGGTTAACGAGATTAGAAAAGATCGTGGTTTTGGATTGGGAACGATCTGAGATCATGGTGAAAAGCTGTCTTGAAGACATGGAGCGAAGAATGAGATTGAAGAGCATCTGGAAGTTGGTTCCACAGGTGGGGGAAAAGATAAACGAATCCTGTATTTTGGTCGTTTCACCAGAATGGGTTGATGGACTGTCTGAGCCCTGCATAAACCTGGGGGGAGGGACAAAACATGGAAAGAGTAGAGGATGCAACACCAGAAAGAAGGCGGTAAAGACAGAGACCTCGGACCTGTCTGTGATGGTGAAGTGATAAGCCCATCGATTCAGCTTTATCTTGGGAGATTCCAATAACGTTGAAGGCCTTGGTTTCCATGGCATCAAGCTGAGCAAGATGTGAAGCAGTTGAGTCAGTCCAGAGGGGAGAGCAGAACTCCATCAAGCTGTGGATGAAGGCCTTGTCGGTGGATATAGGAGTTCTGGTGTGCCAAGGAATAACTTTGTATGATGGAGGATGCCCAAATTGGCTTTGGAAGTCAACTTTGAAATGCGGTTTGCCCAAGAGAGATCATGGCTGACATTGAAACCCAGGAGTTTGAATGACTGCACTTCCTCAAGAGGATTGTTGAGACGGTAGATGAGAGGGTTTGCCAGATGGTCCTTTTGGAGAGAGAGAGATAGTGAGAGTGTGAGATTTGTGAGGATTGAAAGACATATTCCAAGTGTTTGACCATCTTGTGATTTTGTCAAGGACTGAAGAGAGGGAAGAAGCTGTAGTCTGCCTGCCTGAAGGAAGGGGAATGTCACAGCAGAGGGTGGAGTCATCAGAAAATAGATAAGGAAGATTTTCCAGTTATGGAGATCATTGAAGAAGATCAGG
Source organism: Eptatretus burgeri (assembly GCF_056783735.1). Taxonomy (NCBI): domain Eukaryota; kingdom Metazoa; phylum Chordata; class Myxini; order Myxiniformes; family Myxinidae; genus Eptatretus; species Eptatretus burgeri. The sequence continues at coordinate 61,331,379 of NC_140975.1, read as the reverse complement.
AATAGGACTGAGCCGAGAACATTGCCTTGGAGCAGTCCAGCCTTGACAGGGAGAGGAGATGAAAGGATTTTGTTGAGTGCCACACGTTGGCTATGAGAGTCGAGGAAGTAAGTAAGCTATGTGTGAAGTTGGCCTCGGATGACATAAGCAGACCGTTTGGAGAGTACTGTCACACTTTCAAACTGTATCGAAAGCACGAAGTGCATGTATTGGATTCGCCCACAAACCAATACATGCAATTCAGGGTATTTTAACCAAACTGAAAGATGCAATACTGGATAGTGACAAGTCAGGTGTGGTATACAGCACCGGATGCAAGGACTGTGGAGAGCCATATATCGGAGAAATGGGGAGAAACCTCCATACATGGCTGGATGAGCACAAAAGGGTGATGCGATTGGGGAACACAAATCAGTCAGCAATTGCACGCCATCATATACAAACAGGTCATCAACTGGATCTCAGAGGAACCCGCATACTGGATGTCACACCCAACAATCACCGGCGATTAATGCTCGAAGCCTGGCATGTTAAAGAACAGAGAGGTGGTCTAACAAACGAAACCATTGATCTCCCTATACAGTACAACCTATTGGCGAAAGCATCTATAAGATGATGGTGCAAGAGCAAGGATACAGGTAGGTTCAACAATAGCTTGGGTATGCATACACCGCCAAAATAAATCACAACGCCACTGTAACACACACACACCTTTCACTGGTACACGCACAATACATGCAGAAAGTGCATCAACCCGCACCCCTAGTGGCGTTGTGATATATATATATATATATATATATATATATATATATATATATATATATATATATATATATATATATATATACATATATACCGTATATAGAAATAATCTTGTATATTAAAAACGTAATGAAGCTGCATGTGTATGAAGTCTTTGAACCCATTGGCTGGAGAGGTGGCTTGACTCAACCCACAATAATTGTCAGGAAGAAAATCATATGTCCATCATGTTGGTTTTCTGCTCAGCCTAAAATCTATTTGGAAGTCTTGTATTCACAATTTGACTTATCCGACCGATATAACCACAAAGTATTACATATACGTACAGTAAACCCTGTAATATCTCGGGTTTTGTCCAATCCCAGGCAACCTTTTGTGTACCAATTTAGACATTGCAGGGTTTAATTTCGACCATTCACGGGTTTTGAGCTGAGTTCATCTCCCACCTCAATCCTTTACCTTTTGTTGTTTCTCCTGTCACCGTTAATCATGACACTGAAGTGTAAAATGATGGAGAAAATAAGTGATTATTGTAAACAGTTTCGACTTTACACATGTTCATTGTAAATCAGCACGGCTGTTGCTGTGCAGGTAGTAACTGAGACATGTGCTCTGCGTCAACACTTGCCCGGTGTAAACGTCTATGTAATCGTAATTAAATCCTGTGTTTTTAGTTATTATTGCCATTAATGATTTTAACCATGGCTTCCAAGAGGAAAACTGTTGCGAGCGGTAAACCAAGTACAAAAAAGTCAAGGAAAGTGATCATTTATTCATTGGTTTCGGAGCTGGAGAACGATTTATAAAAAAAAAAACATGCACTGCCAGATTACAAAGCGAAAATGTTTTCGAGATTACAGTAATGCAGGAGGAATGGTGATGGCTTTAGGGCCGGCACAATGGGCTCGAGGTACGCGCAATTGCTCTAAGCCGTCTTGCCTGGGTTTGAATCCTGACCCAGCTTCAAACTGTCATCCCTCGGTGTTTCACACGCGGGGTGATTCATCAATGTGGGTGCCGCCCCTCGTATGGACGTTAAACTGGACATCCTTCTGCTGGCATTAGTTGGTGGACGGTTAATATTCCATGGTGTCCTTTGCGAACAGTATGCGAGCTATTGCTGGCACCATGAAAAATTTCTAAATTCCTGTCCTAACTACTGCTGGGATGGCAATGACAAAATACTCAATAATACCAACCCTTGCTCAGGAAGCTGTGTCAGTGTCACTGACGCTCTGTGAAGACTATGGTGTGTGTGTGTGTGTGTGTGTGTGTGTGTGTGTGTGTGTGTGTGTGTGTGCGTGCGTGCGTGCGTGCGTGCATGCGTATTGGGGGCTGTGTTTAATCTGATTTGAATGAAAAATCCACTTCAACGCCGCAAGAGGCTTCAACGTAAAGCAGATTTATATTTATTTTACATATTTATTTCCATTGTGATGTTTTTTGTTTTTTTTTGGCTGCCTCCCACCATCCTTTGTTTTTTCTCGAAGCCCAGGAACCTAACCCTCTTATTCCCAAAAGAAATTGGTTTTAACTATTGTGGTTTTGAATGTTGCAACATTTTCCAGGAACGTAACCCCTGCGATATTTAAGGGTTTACTGTATGTATAAGCAGTGGACATGTTTTTTGCTTCATGTATGCAAGCTGGGTTATGTTTTTTTTTTCCGGAGCGATTGAGGAAGTGGTCTGACCAATACACAACCCAAATAATGGAATGAGCTATTTATGTTCGATAAATTAAGGTTTTTGTGCAGAATTTTGGTTTTAGCCCGAGTTGCCAAACTGCATAATGTGAAAATACAGAAGAGTCCCCTGTCATCATCATCAGAATCACACAAAATGTTGCTATTCCCAGCATTGGAATGCAGCCATCTGATGAGTCCTTTCCATTTGTTTGGTAACGCCGTCCATTCCCAGTACAGCTCGCATTTAACAAGACAATAAATAAATAAATATATAAGGCTCAAGTCACTCAAAAGTGCCAAAGTCACTTTGCAAAGTGATCAAACTTTGCAAAGAGTTGGAGTATACCTGCGTGACCAGTTTTCAAACATGGCCAACTGCATGTTGCTGCTTCTCGCATTTGCCGTCCTCAAAATATTTGGTTGCAGTAGCAGCTGCATTGGTGTTACCGCCTTTGTAAGGCCGATTCATCAACAAAACCAAAAACATTGTACGTAAGAGAAGTGCTTTGAATCTTTTATTGAGATAATTATTTTTTTGCCATAAAAATCTTTAAAATATTTTTGCAAGCAGCACTGGCAACCTTGCATATATATATATATATATATATATATATATCCATCCATTAGGACCATACTCTGTGCAGAGCGTTGGTGCCGCCGAAGCAGTCTCCTTAGCTATTGGGAACAATCCTGGACAGGTCACCACTCCGACACAGTATACCAGCATGCTGGCACTCATTTTGCCGACCTCGGAAGGATGACAGGCAGAGTCAACCCCACCTGGTGTTAATTCAACAGTTGAGCGGGATTTGAACTCAGGACCCTAGGATCCCAAGCCCACTACCTTAACCATTAAGCCAACACCAGGCATATATATATATATATATATATATATATATATATATATATATATATATATATATATATATATATATATATATATATATATATATATATATATATTTATATATATATATATATATATATATATATATATATATATATATATATATATATATATATATATATATATATATATATATATATATATATATATATGCCTGGTAATTGGTTTTTATATATATATTATCTATATATATATATATATATATATATATATATATATATATATATATATATATATATATATATATATAGATAATATATATATTATATCCGATATATATATATATATTATCATACCCTAACCAAATAAGTTTCAAAGCAATACATATCATGCATGTGAGGAAATGTCTTGGGATCTATACATATAAAAATGAAAAGCACGGTCCAAGCCGTCCGTCAGTCCGTGAAGACCTGCCCCAACTACTGCTTACAAGCACGCAGCCTTTCTCTTCACTTGGGCCTATTAATCACATCCTGTTTAAATGTCAGTTGCAGACTGCACGAAAGTCTATAAATTATGTACTATGGCAATGTCCCTTTCGACCCTTTGGACTGCTGAGACCCCTTCGACTGTTGAAGACCCTTTAATACCCCTGAGACTCTTAAGACCCCCAAAACCCCTGAAGACCCAAAATACCCTGAGGACCACAAAGACCCCGAGGACACAAAAGCCGAGGACCCAAAAGACCCAGATGACCCTGAAGTCCCTGAGGACCCAAAAGACCCCAAAAAACCAAGAGGACCAAAGAGACCCTTTCGATCCCTTAGACCTTAACACCATTTTAGACCCTTTACACCTTTCAGACAGATTAGACAGCTTAGACCACTTGGACCTTCTTATATCAAAAATATATTTCAAATAAATATAATATCACCAATATTACAAACACAAATAAGATGTTGTACAGAGCACGATACTTGCAAAATCCATAAAACAAATTTGACCTCAAAAATAATTGGTGGGTGAATTCAATGACCAAATATGCAACTCTACAAATTTCAAATCAATCGGATGAAAATTGACAATTTTAGAAATCCGGCCGATGTTGACCTTTTGGCCTATGTGTACCTCAAAAATAATTGGCTGGTTGAATTCAATGACCTGAAATATAAATCCGCTTCAAATTTCCAGTCAACCTGATGAAAATTGAGGATTTTGGAAATCTCACCTAAGTTGTTGACCTTTAACCTGTGTTTTCCTTTTGGTTTATGTTGACCTCAAAAATAATCTCGTTGAATTCAGTGACCTGAAATATAAATCCTCTTCCAATTTCAAGTCAATCGGATGAAAATTGTCAATTTTAGAAATTCGGCCTATGTTTCCCTTTTGGCGAATGTGGACCTCAAAATTAATTGGTTTTGTTGAATTTAGTGACCTGATATGAAAATCCTTCAAATTTAAAGTCAATCAGATGAAAATTGAGGATTATAGAAATAACACATAAGTTGTTGACCTTTGGCCTATGCTGACCTTTTGGTCTATGTTGACCTAAAAAAAAATACTTGGCTAGTTTAATTCAGTGACCTGAAATATAAATCCTCTTCAAATTTCAATTCAATTTGATGAAAATTGAGGATTTTAAATATACCACCTTCGTTGTTGATCTTGGGCCTATGTTGACCATTTGGTCTACGTTGACCTTAAAATAATTGGTGGTTGAATTCATTGACCTGAAATATAAATCCTCTTCAAATTTCAAGTTAATCGGATGAAAATTGAGTATTTTAGAAATTCCACTCCAGTTGTTGACCTTTGGCCTATGTTGACCTTTTGACCTCAAAACAATGGGCTCCTTCCTTATGACAAACTCTACCATGTGGTGAAGTTTCGTGAAGATCGGTTTTAAATTGCGACCTGTAGGTGACAGACAGACAAGCAGACAGACAGAATAACAAAATCGACTCACCAATATACTTGAAAAATCTTCCATTTTGCAAGTAATAAATTTGTGGAAAATATATGTTTGTATTATGATTGGTGTAAATCATGACAACACAGCAAATCTGTGACGTCAATCTCTGCAACGACGTGTGGAGAGGCAAGCCAAGCGAGCCGATCCACGCTGGTGTAAAGATAAAAAAAAAATACTCGGCAATAGACATTTGTGTTGTTGTGTTGTCACCTAACTCGATATTTTACAGTTTACAGGTTAATTCCACCCAAACCATTCACTTGCTTTCCTGCTGTACAACCAGCATCCATAAAGTCTTCACTATTTCGCTTGAAATTGCCATTTCTCGCATGAATGATTGCCAGAACTAACACGTGGAAGACGTTTCAAGCCAGGGAGGTGGTTAAGGGAGTGATCGGCCTTGACATTAGCCAGAAACCTGTTCATCATTAACTCAACAAGAGCCGGTAGCACACATGGGGCAATACATCCAGCAGACCGCAGGGGTAGAGGAGGCGTGTTGCTCTGGGATGAATAGCAGGCGTCCGTCCGGTTACTACCCTCTTGTTTGGATGACTTTAAAGGACGAGGCACAATGCATATTTCCAATGACATCAAAACAACATCGAAAATAGCATCATTATTCTGACTAATGGGATGTCATGTAATCACAATGGTATAATTATGGATCTAGTTTGGCTTGAATTTGGCAAAGATATTTATTTGAATTATTTGCATGAATTGTGCTATCTTGTGTTTTTTTTCATTGTTTATAGCTGATGGAGAAACTTGTGCTTATATTACAAATTATTCAGACATTAGCAGACAAGGACATAGCAACATTGTGTCTGGGATTTTAACACAGGGTCCTGACATTATAAACCTCCGATGGTAAAACCAAGCAGGACAACTTTTGCTAATAATGTTCAACATGCTTAAAAAAGAAAACATCTTTCATTTGTTGTGGTGGTTTTGCGTCTTTTGGATGGAGGACTTTGGGATAGGTGTTGTGTTGGTTGCATCTGTTTCCCTGCACTCCTCACCCCGCATCCTCTCTCGTCTCCTGGCCTCCTTCATTAGGAGAGGACACAATGCTTTGCAAGGCAGTGTGGATCTCTCAAATCAGAAATCCTACCAAAATCGCTACCGGCATAATTTATCCTGGCTCGGAAAGTGGTTGGTCATTTTCAACTCCAACTAATAACTTTTAAAATCCTAATACTCCAGGAGCTTTACTGAACTTCTTGTTTTAGTTAATGAAAACTGTCTGCACTGGTTATTGTTCAAGTGACATCGATATCTTAACAAATACAACAATAAAACTTTAAATTTGGCATATATATCAAGTAACACTAACTCCTAAATTTGTTTTCTAATCATTCTTTCAAAGTTATGTTTTCAAATTGCCATTACCTATACACAGACATTAAAAAAAATTAAAATAATAATAATTTTTGTAATTAACAATCAGTAGGTACAGTCCAATGGATGCTTCAAGGTGAAAGTCATAACTTTATGTCTGCCGTCCTTCCGACAAAGTCGGAGACGGAGGACATTAAAATGAGCTCTGTCCGACCGACCGATCATCCGTCCATGTACTTTTGTGTTCATGATATTTCAAAAACCGTGAAACATTCAGCTTTCATATTGCAGATATCTATCCCTCATGACATTATCTCAACCTGATTAGATCACGGCTGTGATTGGCTGAATTATGTTTCCATGGCAACCATCTCGGTAACTTGGCTTGTGTACACGATATTTCAAAAACCGTTCAAGATTTACCTTTCGTATTACACAGGTCTCTTCCTCACACCATCCAAAAGGCGTGGGACCTGGAGTATCAGGTCCTTGTTCTTTTTACAACTAAAACAACTATTTTTAATGTGCACAACACTCTCTACTTTTCTGGACTGTGGACACGCTTTGCTGAGCAATGACTGTATTTGTTGCACAATTTGCAGTTTACATTTGTATGTTGTAGAATGGGTGAATTTTCAGGTGATGTTTCAGATTCTGCTTCCTCTCTTTATTGCATCATTTAATATCCATACCAATTTTAATAGATTTTTAAAGGCCTGGGGAAAAATGTAAATGAACAACTGCAGTCAGCTTTAGGGGGATATCTATATAGGTGTCAAATGAAGCAACATGTGCACGACTGAGAAGGCAGGGTGCAATGCTATACCTTCGGTCGGACGATGACCGAACTCCTCCAAGCTAGAATTCCCGCCGAAAAAAGGTGATGCACGTACATTTGTCATCGCTGAATTACACTTACGACGTTTTGCCAAAATGACCAAAAGCTTGCGTAACGTCTCTTCTAATCAATATCACTTGTGAAAATGCACTTGATAGCTGAGCAAACAGAGCACTAAACATACAGCACTAACTTGCTTGTGGTGAACTTTGTGCATGGCTGGAAAGGGGAGGGAAGTTTGGACAGATGCGTGGATAGTATGATCCGTGTGGAGGGAGGAGGTTTCCATATGTGTAAATGGCGATTATCAATATATTAGCATTTTATTTTTGTAGCGTTTTCTTCCAAAATATCGACCTCAATTTTCAATTGTTTGCTCCGTTCGAATCTTGATTCTGGTATTTCGGGAGCTACCATGTTTCTTTTAACCTCCACTAACTACTTCTTCTCTGCGCCTTAATCGCAACAGTTAAGGGTCGGCGACTCGGACCCACTTTCTCCATTCCCCTATGTCCTCCGCATCTTCCAATCTCAATCCCACGCTCTTCAAATCTTTCCAATACCTGCCTCCACCTTAATTTCTGTCGTTATCTTGATCTTTTCCCTCTAATTGGCTCTTTCCATGCTTTCTTGATTGGCTCTTCATCCTTTTCCTCAACACGTGTCCAAACCACCGCAACCTCGTCAGTCTCGCTAATCCTTTCTGTGATGCTTGCACCTCCAGCCCTCTTGTTTGTCTTATCATTCCTCAACTGCAACTCCTCAATCCTTCGCCCTACTAACCGTTGCCTCCATATATTTAATGTTATAAAATGCATGTAGTTTAGTAATCCCCTTTCTTTACAAGGTCATAAAGATTATCCTCTCAATTCATCAAGTTTCTTGCCCTCTTACCCCTCCCCCCTCTCCTGAGATTTAGGTTAATGAGTCTATCATGCCAGTGCCTCATCCACACGACATTAACTTAATCTATTCACTGCTCTGCAACACAAATGCTCATCCGTTGAGTTGTACAATTTCAGCAAAATTACTCCACAACATCCACCCTCAATTCCATGAGATGTTGTGGTCTTTGTATTCAGACTTGGCTCCTCAAATTTCACCTGTGTATAAGTCGAGGCTTCAAGCGGGCCATATCATTCCAAATTAGTACTTGCCTCGAAACCTGAGATCAAAAGTTTCTTGGAGGACGTTTCAGAAAATTCTTGCAGTATGGAGAGTCGCTTGATCCTCCGTGAAGTATTGCACGCCCATGTTTCAGCCCTTGTTCCATTAACGGAGTGATAAGTCTTTTTGAGGTTTGACAAGATGCCAAGCTGAATTAAATGCCCCTTCAACAAATGTGGGATCAATAAGACCAGAGCTTGACAGAGCTCACTAAATCATAATTTTTTTTTCTCCATGCAATGGCACTTCATGATTGTTGTGTGTTTTTTTTCTGAACCCCCAAAAGCCAAATGTTCTGTTGATTACAACCCCATTTAAGTGGAAATGGGCCTAACATTTGAAAACCAGATGTTGCAGTGCGTGACTCCAGGATGTACATTGAAACACAGTTACACCCTTCATCAGGAAATTCAGATCAACAGAGCTTATCATTTTGTGTTTAAACTTGCGAAACCTGGATCCTGCAGAGGTTAACGGTCTGGGTCTCACTCCATCATCCGCTAAATGGTCGTCGTTTTCCCAGTTGCTCTTTTGCCTTTTCTCGTCGAGTTGCCTGCCTGTGATTTATTGCAGTTCAAAGTGCTTCAACCCTTTCTGGTGTGCATACCGATGTTTAAGCAAGGCCTCATCGGTCCAAGCACGCCGCATTTCTCTTCAAATTCTGCGAAAGTGAAGAGTTGTGTTTCGGCATGTCGCTTACCTTGTCCCGAACGAAGCTCTAAAAGGTCGTTCCATCAGTCAGACTCTTCGCCTCGACAAACAGCATTATCCGACCATTTTGGTGTTTTGATACGCAACTTTTGGTCACTGTGTCCAAAAAAAGAAAAATCACCGGACAGTTATGCTGCATAATCTTGAAAGTTGATGTGATATGGGGCACCAAGAGTCACTGCCTAGCAACTTGCAAAGAGAAAAACCATCATTTTGGACGCCATCTTATGCAAGCCTTTCTCTACTCTCACCGGTGCACCACAAGGTGGCACCTGCTTGCTTCCGACACAACGACTGCAGAATGTTTTAATTAAAGCTGAAGAACATAGCATGCTCATTCAGGTTTTTTTTGATTGGACGAGCTGCTCTTGTGACATGGTGGGGGTATTTTCCACCGATACAGTACTTAGCACCCTTACAAAAAGAGAACCTCTTCTTTTTATTAATCTGATGAAAGAGTTATTGTGACAAAGACAACAACAGGAAAAATTTAGAGGGTTGTAAAATGTCAAGATTGATAATATTGTTTCAGGATTTCAAGATGTAAGCAAATGGCATTGGAGCATTTATCATCGACATAAGTTGTTAAGTTGTTGATTGTGAAGGTTTTTTTTTGTTGTTGTTGCACAAACAGCACAATGTTATTCCCTTGCTCGAGCATCGCTCCCACTACCCTACCCCCTCACCCCACCTCCCCTCAACGATCCATTTCCAATAGCAGCACTTCCAGATGGCCCAGCTCTGGATAGAGGTTGTACCATTGTTGGTTTTAGATCAGATAAGTTATATCCCTCGGAGGCCATTTTGAAGGCCTTTTGGCTGAGGTTACAGCTACCCCTGTGCACCACGCCACGTGGCGCTGCCTACACGTCTCCTTCCACAGATTCCTGACCCGGGGTGGCATGCAATTAGCGAGAGAAGAAAGCACCATGAAGGGTACTCGAGATCGGGTTTATTTATGAATCAAGATGTTGTTGTTCTTTAAAGGCTGCAGTTATTCCCACTTTCTTTAATGGCTACAGTTATCATGGGGTCAGCCGGGGAAAGTTTGGCCCAAGTCTTTCAAAATCCGGAGCGACGTTTGACGAAGTGTAGGCAAGAGCAAGAATTTTGAATTTTGCCATGATGCCGGCGATAGCTCGCCTACTCTTCATGAAGGAAACCATGGTATCTTTAACGTCCACCAACTAATGCCAGCAGATGTGATGTCCAGTTTATCATCCATCCGAGAGACGGCACACACATAGATGAATCGCCCTGCCTGTGAAACCCAAAGATGGCAGTTTATATCTGAGCTGAGGTTTGAATCCAGGCTAAACAACTCAGAGGCAAATACTTGAAACAAGAAGAGTTCACTACATGTTTTTTTAAAGCAAAAATTAACAGAAGTAATGGTTAAAAATAAATAATTTGCTATACTTTCATCAGAAGTCAGTTTGAAAAGTTTGGCAGAGTCATTAGCAGAACTGTTCGATTCATGGTTATTTCACCACTCGGTACCCTCCCATCCCCTCCCCTTATCTTCCAAGTCGTTTTTTTCCCCCTTTTTCTTCCAAAATTTTAACATCTTGATATTAACTTTCTGGCGGAGGCATGTTGAAGTTGGCACGAGAAGGACCATCATCCCAGTATGTTCTATGCCATGGATTTGAGAGCTTGCAAGTGCCTCTTGAATGAAAGCCTGGGGAAAAAATTGTGCATTTGCTGATCTGCAGAAATGGAAACTAAACAACGAGATCAGACTGTCCCTGAGAGCTTGTTAACTTCCCTTCTCCTGGGATGATAACACAGTTACATCAGCTTTGTTTTTCAACAGCTTTAAGAGTAGAAGTTTTACATTTTGAGAGTTGCGATGATTTTGTGGATTCCAGGCAAGCGTCTCAAGGAAATAAACTCCTTGAAGTTGTGCTGTGCGGGGGATTCTTGTATAGGTACAGGTTGGACTTGGAAACCGAATTATTCTGTGTCGTTTATTGCATAACACGTTGAATGTAATTTTCAGGAAATTCATTCTTGCCTTCACAGACACTTTTTATTTTATCCTCCGCAACGGTTTAACACGCAAGCAAGGAAGGCACACCTCGTGCGTGCGTGTGTGTGCGTGCGCATCGTGCTTTCTTTTTTTATCCTGAGCTTTGATAAACATGTCACACACAAACACCTTGTGTTGTGAAATGTTTCTCTTGGCTCGGGCTTACCTGCTAATTGGTCTCGTGTGTTTATTATTGCTGCTTAACTGACTATCAAATGTGAATGCGGGTTGTGCATTCCTCATGGTCACATGCTGCTGCTGCTGCTGCTGCTGCTGCTGCTGCTGCTACTGCTGCTGGAACAACCAAAAATATTGGTGAACTTGCAGAGTTCATCATTCAGGAGTAAACAAAGAAAAGAACAAACATGTAAAAGAAATAAAAATTCCAATTTTTGAAAAAAAAAAGTTTGAAAATAATTAAGAATGACATTAAGTAAAGCATTTTCGTGAGCGCGGATGCGTCAAATGTTTGTACGTTTTTGAACAAAAGCTCGATTCGCACAATCACAAAATGTTTGTATTTTCCCTTTTGCCTTTTTAGTTAACAGATTAGACCGTTCTTTCGTTCTTCTTTCTAACTCCTCTTCCAACTTCATCCAACGCCTGACACCATGAGGAAGCTGTGCTTCGAGATAATCTCTTGCAAAGCAAAGCTTACCACTACCTTCGGAGCTCAAATTTAAAGCAGAATAGCATTGAGATGTTTTGATGAAAATGGCACATCAGCCGAGCAAGTGAAGTCAGCCCTGCAAGTGAACTAATCCACCGAGTCGACTCTGCAAGTCTCGTGTGAAATGCACCTCGCTTTCGTTGAACCTCCGGCCACTGAGGTCATCCGCACAAAGGGGGAGTAAGTATCGCTAACGAGAAAGGGCAGGAGGTATGGGAGGGCAGGATACGACTTGAGTAGGGAAGCAGTGAGGCAAGACTCCTCGTGAACGGCGCACACCTGAGCAAACAAGGCCTTGTGGGTGAGGGCAGTGGAGCTTTTGGAAGGGTTGCAAGGAAGGGAGGCAGATCAAATCGCAAAAGCAGCTTTGTCGATTGGTCTCTCAGCTTGCTTAACCACCGAGACGTTGCTGTGAAAGCTTAGTGCGTGGATAGCCCCATGCTGCAAATTCTTCGCTTCAAGAGCGCACCTGGTTCGACCAACTTAAAGATTGCCTTTTTGTAGCTGCGTTCCAGTGGGATGTTAAGAAATTCCACAAGAAAGCGACGCCATTTCTGCCAGAGACGGACAGGTGTAACGCATGTCACATGGCAGCTCTGGCAAAGCTGCGTTTTTTTTTTCTTGGTGCCATGACCTTTGAGAATTGCACCCATGGCGTGTGCTTGAACAGGCCTCGTTCTAAATTGCTCTCTTTAACATTCATTGTGGTGCCTCATCAAATTATTTGACTTTAACCAGATGTGGGGCCCTGAGAGCATTGCAGTCTAGGCGTGCCCTCGAGGTGTGATGTTGAATGCTGCAAAATCACACCTTTTGGAAACGTCCAAAACGTTCTTTAGTTGAAGTGTTGCTTGTATTAGCAGCGAATATGTGAATTAATTATGAATGATCTTAAACAATCATATGACGGATGGAACAACATACACTTATGGCAATTCGATTTTCGGTGATGTGTGCTTCATGTTGTACCACTCAACCCCAGGATGTCCACGACACAGGAAGACAAAGTTCATCACCAGCGCACTCGATGTTCTCACAACAGAGATGGTAAATGCAATTGTCACAGAAGCTGCAATCAGGGGAAGCAAGTAAGTACAATTATCATTTATTTATTTATATTATTGGACTATTTGTTGAAGCACTATTGTCTTCATTTATTAATTTTAAATCTAAAGACACCCTTTCATATGGAATGCATTTTAAAATAAAAATTTGTACATTTTGAATCACATGACTGGCCTTCAAAGGTTTAATGACCGTCGATTAAAGAGGACTGCACAACTCTCTGATCAATCGACCCATCGTTCTGCTTTTGTCATGGTGGACCCATCGGTTCAACTTTTGCCCTTTTGCTCCCTGGATTGCTTTTCTCCCAATGCCATACAGAGTCATCTTTATATCTTGCTGGGTGATTTCCTCCTGGAAGCTGGTATCCATTCAGGTAGCATCCTGTTGAAAAATTCTCCTTTACTCAGCATCGAATATATGGGGTCACTCTGTGCCAAACAAGATGCTCATATTTGCAATGGATCACTGTTACCTTACTTTTCACGACCTGAAAAACAACAACTCATAAACCTAATATAACATCACCTTAAACCGAGATCATGCTGCGCAGAGTATCCCATACATATGCACACTCCCAAATGAGAGTGCATATCTCTAAACTTTGAGTTTAGATTATCCTGATAGCCACATCTCGGTGTAAGGTTCGAACCTCAGCCCAGCTATAAACTGTCATCTCAGTGTTTCTCAGGCAGGGCGATTCATCAATGTGTGCACCGTCCCTCAGATGGACGTTGAACGGGCAGTAGTTGCTCGATATTAGCCCTTTGAACCCGAGCAGCCGTTTAACCAGCCGTTGAACCAGCCGTTATTCAAACCTCCATATACCCGAGCAGCCAGATTTTTCTCCAGGGAACACACGGTGGGGGAGCCGAAAGTCCAAGGAGCTCAGGGTTCAAAGGGTTAAAGATCCCACAGTGTCTTTCACGAAGAGTAGGTGAGCTATCCCTGGCACCCTGAACCCAAAATTCATAATTATTGCCCTGCTTGTTCATAATTCTCAGTCAGAGTGGCGATCCATCCAGGATTGTAGCCAATGAAACTGCCTGGATAGCCTTGCGCGCCTTATGACGTGAGGACGATAGACAAACAAACAAACCTCGATCAGCACGCCACCCATTCTTTATCATGACAGAAAGATCACTTGGCAAATTATTTTATCTTTCTTTGTGGTCAATTTCTGGTGGAGCTGCGGTCATATTTATCTCACCATAAGTTATGACCTGTCTCAGAATGTCCATATCTCCAAACCGGCCGACAAAGATAAATCGCAGTAATCCATCAAAGGGCACATTGTTTTAATCGGAATAATCTATCGAACAGCATATGCCAAGAAAGAGCTTTGTTTTGAGTCACAGTGAGATGCAATGTAGCTCTTGACCATGGATGGAAGCTTAAAACATCTCACCTTGTACTTCTGGATGCGTTCGAGTTCAAGCCTTCTTGTTGCGAATAGTTTGCAATCTAGTCGGTTTCCTTTTGGGTCGCACGGCTACTGTTCTCTTTTCCCATCTCCTGATACACAGGGTCAAACTATTCAATGAAGAACATATTCCTTGTCTCAGCATACCCACTCCACTCCCTCCCAAATCCAAGCTGTGTGCTCACCTACACTCTGTTTTATTCCCTTTTCACTCCCTTATGTGGAATTATCTCTGTGTCTGTTCAATGTCGCTCTTCCATCCAATTTATCCAAATGACAGCTCATCAGCACTTGATGTCAACTCTCAGCTTATCTATGACTCTTTCATTTCCCTTCAACCTGTTGATGATTTGCCTGTCCCATTGCCCACCTATCGAACCATGTGTTATTCGGTAATGTTAAAAATTGTTTCCTTAACAGAAATCGATGATTCTTGCCAGATCTCAGGAGCTATTTTGTGAGGGTCATGACACGTGTGTTTGTATTTGAATGGGATGTGAAAGAAGTTCTCAGGACAGAAATACAAGTTCTCAGGACAGAAATTCTTTGTCTTGAGTAAAAAGTTCAAAGTTTGCAAATACAAAAAGTACTTAAAGTCACAATCTTTTTTGAAATTTTATTTCCCTTTCAATCACAAACTGTTTTCATATATCAAGGGGATATTATCACCCATGGAATGTTTTAATAGTGTGTTTGTAATACTCCAAGAAACTTTTTATTTGATTTATACAACAATTTGATAAATAAGCAAGAACAACATATTGTTTACCAATTATATATGCTTATACGTTTAAAACTAAAACTTGTTGCTCCCTCTCGGACTTTTGTAAGTATCTTGTTCGTTTAACCTTTTGAACTCCCCACATAGCTCTTCAGAAATCCTCAACAGCTGTCTTGAGTAAAAGTATCGTTTCTTTGTCTTGAGTAAAAAGTTCAAAGTTTGCAAATACAAAAAGTACTTAAAGTCACAATCTTTTTTGAAATTTTATTTCCCTTTCAATCACAAACTGTTTTCATATATCAAGGGGATATTATCACCCATGGGATGTTTTAATAGTGTGTTTGTAATACTCTTGCTCTGAACACTTAATTGTTACCCATCATGATATTTTATCCAATTTCTCTTTGAAATGTGTTTGGTTGTTAACTCCATATGCAGGTTTCAGAAGGTGGAATGGATCCTTCACAGGTATCTCAGCAACCACCTACGTGTATGTGTTTGTGTGTATTGGTTATTTGTATATATATATATATATATATACGCACAATGTCTATTGTGCCTGATGAAGCCGGTGAAATGTTGCCTGAGACCAGGCCTGCTCTCGCGTTTTTGCTCAAATTAGTGGAGTTTATCGAGTTTTTTACTTTTGGTTGGAAGCGACTTCTTTGTCTTTAAAAATGTTTAATCCCAACCGCCCCAATCTAATACAATATATAACAACATATATATATATATATATATATATATATATATTTATATATATATTTTATACATATATATTGTGACGTCCACGGGACTTGAACAGTCCCGCCAATGTAGAATGAGCCGAAACGATGGAGGCGGTTTATTTTTTATAACCCAAAGATGGCGGTTTTAATCACTCCACAGCAAACGGGACGAAGAAGGTGGCACGAGTCGCTTTTCACTGAGTTAATAATGTTTATTTCTCTAACCAGAAATAATAATAAGACTCGGCAAGAGGAGGGATCTGGGGCGATTCGACGGGATGGTGGTGTGGGTTCGGGCGTGGGGAAAACACAAACAATTCCAATGGATATACAAATCTCAAACCCTCTAAGGCGCCAGGTACACACACACACACCCACACACACACACACAAAACGTAGCTGGTCCTGGTGGTCAGGCTGGCCCGTGGTGTAGACGCAACAGTCCCTGAATTGGCGCCGGACAAGCTGGCGTTGCGCTCGTCAGGGGCAGGAGACACCGTGGTGCTGTCGACCTCCTGGTGTCGGCCCAAGTCCGCTCACAGCCACCAGGGAGCCAGTTCTGGCGCCAAGATGCGAGCAGGAGAGGGAGGCAAGTCCGCCCGCTGTTCGGCCTCGTACTCCAAGCCAGCAGAACCCCAGAGCCAACCGAGATGAGGAACGAGGCACAGCGAGGCCACGAGACACGACAAATCGAGGAACGAACCAGCGCAATCAGAGAGCACGCCCCGAGACCCACAGCCTCGACAAGACGGTTTTTTTTTTTAATCAATCTTCTTCTTCCACCTCTTTTCCCCGAACAGAACCTTTTTATCCTCGAGTCCTCGTCACTTCCAATCGAGCCGTTTTATTGGCCCTCCGCCGTCGCCTTCCGCCAATCGTGATCAAGGGGCGGAGCCATCCGCAGCACTGTCCTGTTACGTCACAGCAAGCCTCCAGGGAATACTAAAAGGGTTTACGCAGACACACTTACCCTAACCCGTCTCCCTATCTAATTACATGACAATTATCATTTCCCCCTTGACGAAATGAACATTTACTAGATGACTTATCACCACTGAATTGCTACTTATTACATCGAGATCCTGGTACAACTCGAACAGCATGGCATACCTAATTAAACATCCTAATTACCCTTTGAATGCATACCCCCCCCCCAGACGTAACACTGCCCCCTCCTCTGGTACCGCAGCTCCTGCAAGGTATATCACAGGCGCTACCGTACCAGCCTTAACACTTACTGACTCACACCTATTTAACCTGATGAAATAAAGTAGGAGGGGCAATGGGCAGCGAGCCGCAGCTAACTTAACTATCCTGCTTAATGTACTACCCCCTTATGGCCTTATCTCGCCTAAACAATCATTCATTTTTTTATTTTTTTATTTTATCACATGAGAGCACTGAGCGAAGTTGCACTCCATCCTCTGGATCATCGCTCTTGTCCAACACTCTTCCAGTGATCTGGGGAGGGGAAACAAAAGGTTCCACAAAAACACAACACTTATACTTTACATTCCTACTCCAAGCCTTAACGACACGATTTACGGGATATTTAGACGTGACCGCGTCCCCCAGTGGATGCTCATAGACCCAGCGTTACCTGGGGAGCCAATTTTCAAATTTGCTTGACCCCAAAATTATGCGGACATCATGCCCTTGCTGCACATGTCAAGTTGTGCGGGATCGAGTGGGACTCACACATCTTCACAACACTCACACCATGGTCATCATCACATTTCTCGGTCATGGTCCCCATTTTAATGATGCAGGCTGAATCCCGTCATGGCCGTGGGGTGGGTTACCACAAGATGATGGGGGCATCTCAGGTGCAACCATGCCCAAAGGTAAGCTTTAGTCCAACCCAGACGTTTCTCCACCCCGCTCCCTTTGATTCCCACCCCCCTGGTAGCCATCAGCTCTAACCCCGTACAACACACTGGAAGGGGTCTCACTGGCTCCTCTGGCCTTCCTGGGTCGCCAAGGTCCTACCCGCCTTGGTCGACCAACCAGACCCTCTCCCAGTTGCCTCCAGACACTGTCACCATTAGCCACCAGGGGTGAATCTCCTTGAAGGGGGTCGCAATTCCCGCTCACCGTGAGCTTCAGCAATCCCTGCGGACAAGCACATCATCCCCACCCACAAAACCCACATGACTCCCCCACCCCATCGGCCTTACATGTGACACCTGCATTTCTAACACTTCACCGACCATGACCTTCCCTGTTACCACACCATGTCCAATAAAAAATCAATCTGTGCACCATACATTTCACTTCTTAACTTGAAACAACTCACACAGCACTTCTCACCCGATCCACGCACCAGCCATTAGACAGCCACTCGTGCCCGCTTTGTTACCAATTACCCACTGTCCCTATTGTCACTCTAAAACCCAGCAGAACTTACAAACCCATGCCAATTTTCCCACAATTCACTATTTTCACCAAAGGAGGCACTTCGCCACAATCTCATCAGCCGAGCATGGCCCTATATGCTCAGCCCGAACTAGTCTCCCTGACCCCCGACAGTGATCTCCGGACTCGACCTATGAAAGGGCACCTCGGATAGACCTGGCGGTTCAGCAGGAGGATTCATCCTCTGAAGCATTTGGGTAATGCCAATTTCTCCCAGCCCCCCTCCCTGATCCCGAATCTCCGCCTGTCGGATCGTCACCGATGGCCTCTCTGGCACCCGACCCGGCCGACTCCACGAGGCCAGCCTGGCTGCGCACTCAGCCGCTCGGTGAACGGTGGGTGGATCCTGTAACTCCACTAGTGCTCGGACCTCAGGGTCAGGAAGAGCAGCTAGAAATTTCTCTAGTGCCAGTCTGTCCCATGCCTCCACTGTAAGGTCCCGATATGCGATCCTGACTGATTGGTAAATGTCCTGTGCCAGCTCCTGCACTGTTTCACCCAGCTTTAATCTGCGGTGCTGGAGCTGGGCCCGCACCAGATCACAGTTCGCTGCGAACCCAAACCGACGGCTCAACGCCTCGCAAATGTGGGAGCTGGTCAACATCCCCTCCGCGATCACGTTTAACACATCTGCGGCTGGTCCCCGCAACGTTGCCACCAAATTCCCTGTACGTTCCCGCTCATTCCACCCGTTTAGTCGGGAAATGCACTCAAATTGCGTCAGAAAAGCTTCAACGCTCCCTGACCCGTCAAAATTTACCAGGGGGATCACTTTTCCGGTGGCCTGCTTCCCAGTTTCTCCCTTGTCCGAATCCAGCCCAGGGATCAAACACCCTTGTGGCTGCGTATCCAATTTCGGAGCCCACTGTGGCCAAAAATGTTTTGTGGTGAGGGTCTCATGGGTCAATTTTGCCTCCTGTTCCAAACGTTGAATGGACCGATTCACCTCTTCCCGCAGGATCTTCTGGGCCCGCACAACCTCCTCCAAGGCTCCGTCGCGAGTTTATAGCTGCTCCTCAACCAACCCGGACACTCTAGTTACAAAAGACGGCTCTACCAGGCCTTTATCCAAGTCTTCATCTTGGCTCATAATTTTATCTTGTTCGTCCAAACGAGCCTCCAATCCTTTTACCTCCTCCGCCAAATTCATCCCTTGCTTCCTCAGCTCTCCCCACTCTTCTACTTGCAGCTGCATACGAGCATCCACACAGGCACGATGACGTTCCAGGCCTTCATCCACTTTATCAACCCGAATGTTCATTGCATCAATTTTATCTACCAATTTTTTTCGTATATTTTCCCCCTCCAATGTAATTTCTACCTTTGTTTCCTCCAATCTATCCTCGAATTTACTTTGTATTTCCCCCAATTGAACATCCACACACTCCTGCATCTCAGTTTTCATTTTCTCCATCTTTTCTCCCAATTCATCCCTCATTAAATCAATCCGTGCACCCAACTGTTCCCCCATTACCCCCAATTCATCTGTCATTTCTGCCCTCTGTGTCACGAATTTATTTGCCATTTGTGCCGTCATTTTTGCCATTTCTGCCCCATGTGCTGTCATTTTTGCCATTTCTGTCCCATGTGCTGTCATTTTTGCCATTTCTGTCCCATGTGCCGTCATTTTTGCCCCCTGTGCTGTAATTGCACTCATTAAACGTTCCAACATTGTCCAGATTGACATCGCACCGGTTTCCGGTGCTGCCGGCTCCATTACGGGCAATGAAGCACGGTCCACGCTCGGAATGGGGGAGGTTTCGATCCTACCTCCGTCTCTCCCTTCTTCCCCCGACTCGCTGCCAGACACGTGGCCTTCCTCCTCAAATATCTGCACATCCGCCATGGTGCAGAAATCCCGTTTGCCACCAATTAAATTTAATTTGAAAACTCCCGCCAAAATTTTCCCGCGCTCGCGCGCTTTTCTGTAGTAATTTTATATTCCAATTCGTGGGGAGATTTTAATCCTGGTATATTCTCCCGATACCAAATATAATTTAGAGGGGTTCGAACATCCCACTCCTGACACCAATGTGACCTCCACGGGACTTGAACAGTCCCGCCAACGTAGAATGAGCTGAAACGATGGAGGCGGTTTATTTTTTTATAACCCAAAGATGGCGGTTTTAATCGCTCCACAGCAAACGGGACGAGGAAGGTGGCACAAGTCGCTTTTCACTGAGTTAATAATGTTTATTTATCTAACCAGAAATAATAATAAGACTCGGCAAGAGAAGGGATCTGGGGAGATTTGACGGGATGGTGGTGTGGGTTCGGGTTTGGGGAAAACACAAACAATTCCAATGGATATACAAATCTCAAACCCTCTAAGGTGCCAGGTACACACACACACACACACCCACACACACACACACACACACACACACACACACACACACACACACACACACACACACACACACAAAACGTAGCTGGTCCTGGTGGTCAGGCTGGCCCGTGGTGTAGACGCAACAGTCCCTGGATTGGCGCCGGACGAGCTGGCGTTGCGCTCGTCAGGGGCAGGAGACACCGTGGTGCTGTCGACCTCCTGGTGTCGGCCCAAGTCCGCTCACAGCCGCCAGGGAGCCAGTTCTGGCGCCAAGATGCGAGCAGGAGAGGGAGGCAAGTCCGCCCGCCGTTCGGCCCCATACTCCGAGCCAGCAGAACCCCAGAGCCAACCGAGATGAGGAACGAGGGACAGCGAGGCCACGAGACACGACGAATTGAGGAACGAACCAGCGCAACCAGAGAGCACGCTCCGAGACCCACAGCCTAGACAAGACGGTTTTTTTTAATCAATCTTCTTCTTCCACCTCTTTTCCCCGAACAGAACCTTTTTATCCTCGAG
Source organism: Eptatretus burgeri (assembly GCF_056783735.1). Classification (NCBI taxonomy): domain Eukaryota; kingdom Metazoa; phylum Chordata; class Myxini; order Myxiniformes; family Myxinidae; genus Eptatretus; species Eptatretus burgeri. The sequence goes on along the minus strand of NC_140975.1, from coordinate 61,310,153 downwards.
TCCTCATCACTTCCAATCGAGCAATTTTATTGGCCCTCCGTCGTCGCCTTCCGCCAATCGTGATCAAGGGGCGGAGCCATCTGCAGCACTGTCCTGTTACGTCACGGCAAGCCTCCAGGGAATACTTAAAGGGTTTACGCAGACACACTTACCCTAACCCGTCTCCCTATCTAATTACGTGACAATTATCATTTCCCCCTTGAAGAAATGGACATTTACTAGACAACTTATCACCACTGAATTGCTACTTATTACATCGAGATCCTGGTACAACTCGAACAGCATGGCATACCTAATTAAACATCCTAATTACCCTTTGAATGCATACCCCCCCCCCCTCAGACGTAAATATATATATATATATATATATATATATATATAAAATGTGTGTGTGATATGTGATACGATGTATGTGTGTGTGATGTGTGTATATAGTATGGTGTGTGTGTATATATAATATGGTGTGTGGTATATATATATATATATGTGTGTGTGTGTGTGTGTGTGTGTGTGTGTGTGTGTGTGTGTGTGTGTGTGTGTGTGTGTGTGTGTGTGTGTGTGTGTGTGTATTCAATATAGTGTGTGTATGTGTTTGCACGTACACAAAATGTCCAATAATGGTTAAAAAAAGAAGCTTTTGCAGAGCTCGACTTGGTTGACAGAGTGCCAGATGAATTGTGGCAAGAGGCTGAAGACATTGTGAAAGAAGAGGCCAAAAGCAAGCAGGAAGAAGAAGGCTAAATGGCTGTCAGAAGATGCAATAAATATTTCAGACAGAAGAAGAGAGATGAAAACCAAGGGCACATCAAGAGAGGGCATTAAGCGGCTAAATGCCGTTTTCCAACCACAAGAAGCTAGGAAAGACAAAGATAAATATTTCAGAGGCTTCTATAAAGATCGAAAGTGACAACAGAGAGGGGAAAACGAGATATATTTAAAGACATCATAGAGTTCGCAGGAAAGTTTAGGTCTAGGATTGGGATCTTGAAGAGAAAAACAAGAAAATATCTGACAGAAGAAACACAGGTGAAAGAACGATAATGGCACTCGGTGGAGTGCACACCTCCGCCAGGCTGAACAGTTTACTGGACATTTTGAATCCCACTGATAGATCGGATCTGAATCTGGACCTGAACCAAAATCGAATCGTCTTGTTCTTGTCACCTACCCAACTCATCCACCTAGTTTTGTCATAATCTGTCTGCAACTTTTTGATATATCGTGTTACATGTCGATTTTGCCACAATCAATGGTGAAGAATCACTTTAAAAATTAAATAATTCTCGTATCCCGATCCGGATTCGAATCTTCACCAAAATCTCATCAATTCATCCTTGTCAGACACCCAAACTGTCCACCAACTATCATTCAAATCTGTCAATAACGTTTTTGAGATATCGTGCTCACAGACAGACAAACAGACAGACAGACAGACAGGGGTGAAAACATGACCTCCATACACCTTCAGTGGTGGAGGTAAATATTCCAAAATTCCAACCCCTCCCCTAACCCCTGTTTCCCCCTCCCCTCTTTTTTCCATCCATGCTACTTACTTCCCTTCCCTTTACTCCCATATGCTTCTCCCAAACTTCTCCTAACCTTATTTTCATGTCACCATGATGGTGAAAAGATCATTTTCAACATTTTGTGACAATATGAAGGACAGATAATCTGTAGAATTATTCTGTTTTGTCGTACAGTATCGGAAAATGTGACAAGTGACTTGTATGATCTGGTAGTCGAGTAGTTCGCGTTTAGGTTTCCAAATGTGAGCGAGGTAGCACGAGAAGTACCAAACAGTCGCAGTTTAGCACAAATCACAAATCTTGACAAGATGTACTGTTTCATTTGGTACTCCAGTCGCTGGTCTTCTTCATTTCACAGAAAGACCCCCTTATTATAAAGGAGAACAAAGTCTGACTGCATTGTCTCTCGAGTTATTGGAAATGACAGGTTGATTGATGAAGAAAGTTGTCTTGTCCAACCAATCATGTTTTGCCTAATTTGCTGTACCGAAATGAATTGGTGTGCTGGAAGAGGTGTGGTGTGAAACTTTCACACGTATCATTTCAATGGAGCAAAGCGTGGAAAGTGATATCACGGTTGGAATATTGTTAACTAGCGTGAGCTACATCTCCTTCAGGTCGATGTAGGTCTGATGCTATCATATGAACATTTCAATGGGTCTTCAAAGTGATTATTACGAAGTCTGAAACGGCTTGGTTTTTTGACTTCCTTCCGACCTTTTTTTTTTATATATTTTTTTTAGCATTCTCCTTTTTAACTCTGCCACCGAAGGTGGATGGAGGTTATGTTTTCACCCCAGTCTGTTTGTCTGCGAGCATGATATCTCAAAAAGTTGTCGACCGATCCGGACGAAACTTGGTGAACCGGTTGGGTGTGTGACAAGGACGAATTGATTCAATTTTGTTGAAGATCTAAATCTGGATCCTTATCCGAGAATTTTTAAGTGATCCTTCACCATTGAGAGATCGGGCCAAAAACACGACATTTCAAAAAGTTACGACCAAAACTTGGTGGATGAGTTGGTTAGGTGACGAGAACAAGCCAATTCGATTTTGCTTCAGGTCCGAATCTAGATCCAGCCTATCAGTGGAATACAAAATGTAAACTGTTCAGCCTGGTGGAGGTATGCGCTCCACCGAGTGGCGTTTGAGTTGTCTTTTCTTTCCTTCTCTTTCATTTCTGTCCAAACTTATATTGTCATCACTCTCCTCTCAGACTTCCCTTCCATTCCAGCAAGCATGGTGAAAATAATTTAATGCAAGCTTATTTAATACATCAGAAGAATTGATGCCACAAGTATATGGATGGCATGTGCTTTGTACGTACATACAAAGTGGAGACTCATAAAAGGGTGAAAAGAGCAGTTAGACATCGGATGTATGAGGGGCATTCAACCGGGCGTAGTGGCGTGCGCCTGTAATCCGGCTACTCGGAGGCTTCGGTTGGAGGATCGCTTGAGGACGGGAGCTCTGCATTAGGCCGTGCTATGAGAGGGTGTAGGGCAGCCTGGAGTCATGGCGAAACCCAATCCATATCCCTGTGTCGTAAGAGGCGACCAGGGTTGCGTCAGGAAGGGCATCCGGCGTAAAACTTGTGCCAAATCAGTATGCGGATCATAACGGATGATCTGCTGTGGCGGCCCCTAACGGGAGCAGCCAAAGGACGAACAACAACAGTATGAGGGGCATTCAAATTTTTTATATGTCCTTTGTCGGCTAGCAGGAAAGCTAGAGGTATGCACATGCCTCTGAGCTGTCTCGCTGAGGTTAGAATCCCATCCCAGCTATAAACTGCCATCCTTATGTTTTGCAGCAGGGTGATTCATCAATGCTTGTACAGTCTTTCGGAAGGACGTTGAACTGGGTGTCCCGGCAACCAGCATGAGTTGTTGCTGGATGTTAAATATCCCACGGTGTCCTTCACGAAGAGTAGGCGAGCCATCACCATCACCTTGAATAAATTTGAAGTTCCTACTCAAACCTACAGGGGGTATTGCATCTTGTGCTATTCTTCTTCTTTCTATGCATCACATGGCTGCAAGTGGCATCATTTCTGGGGGTGTTGCTATGCTGCTGATTCAACGTGCCTCCAGGTTAGGGGAAGAATTTGTTCAGGGTGCCGGCGATAGCTCACCGACTCTTCGCGAATGACATTGTAGGATCTTTATCATTCAAGAACTAATGCTGGCAGGCAAGACGCCGAGTTTAATGTCCATCCAAGAGACGGCACACACCAGGATGACAGTTTGTCACTGGACTGAGATATGGATGGTGAAGTTGTCATCTTCAAGGTATTCTTCACCTATGACAGGAAGAAACAAAGGGATGCACTCGGTCTGTAAACTTGGTCAGTTAACCGTGGGGTCCACTTCATTCCTCTTTAATTCTCTGACACAATTAGACATTCGTAAACCTTTTCTCACAAATTATATAAGTGCATAGGTGCCACACTCTCACTTTGTATGTCCATCAGTACGAACTGGTATATCCTCCAATTTACTTCTGTGGTCAGCTTCTGGAAGCTCACATTCATTATTTGCAGCTTCTGAGCCTCAACTTCTGCTATCGACTATCCTGGGAAGATCATACCTCCAAAGCCGGCCTCCACCTTGGGATTCTCTGCATGTCCAATTCATTCTTTTCCTGTCCTGCACTTGTAATGTTGTACAAGGCTATTTGAAGTGTCATGGAATATAGCTATATCCTGCGGGCTGGTGCTTCCACTTTCCCTTTCGGTGATGGAGTTTAAAGCCCTGTGTGCTATTGTTAATTATGCAAAGGGGTTGAAGACTTATGCAACTGAGAATCAACTGATTTTCTCTGTTCATCAAACTTATTCCCATTTTATCTGCATTTTTTTTTAGCTTTATCACTTTGGAGGAGTTTGTGAAGACTATATTAAGTTTGATTTGAAAGCGTCATGAAATAAGCTCTGGTGGCATCAAAATGTGAAAACTTTGGAGGGGAGTGAATACTTTTGCAGGCCACTGTATGTCCAGAGAGACGGCCCTAATCTCATGTCTGATATTGAGGGAACTCCATCTATTGTTGGGAGAGTAGAAGCAGCATGTCCAATGTGGAGTGACCTGGTCTGAATCTGAATTGATGATCCGAGATGAGGCCGTTGGAAGACGGAGAATGAAGGATTTCATATCAACTGCAATGATGGATTCAATGACCTTGCTGATGATTGGAAGAAAGCTAATTGGTCTGTAATTAAGCGGATCCGTTTTTGCACATTTGTTGTAGTGCAGTGATGTTGGCTGTTTTCTAAGCAGATGCAAGATGATCTATGGCAAATGACAGGATGAAAAGCACAAGAGAAGAAGCGCAAGAGCAACAGAGCAGGTTCTTAGGACACATGAGCCTGTGCTGTTCAGTCCAGTAGCAGAGTCAAAGTCGAGGGTTGAAAAAAAACCTTCTCAACCTTCTCAGGTGCAAAAGACACAGAGTCCAGGAGCAGTTGGGTAGGACTGCGAAGGGTGGGTACCGAGGGAGAGGGGTTGGAGACAAGATTTGGAAGCAAACACAGAAATGAGTCATTCACCCTGATCATGAGTGGAGTTGGCTATGGTGCTATTTGAAGTGAGGGAAGGGCTAGAGGGGGCGTAGACACCAGAAACAGATTTGACAAGGTGCTACCACATTTTAGAGGAGGGAGACAGGTTTGAAAGTTCATTCTTGCTGAGTAATTTCATGAATTGCATTTGTGATCGAAGCTCTAAGTTCTTGCAAAGAATGTGGTTTTGATGAGTAAACAACAGTTTTACGTAGCCCCATAAAATGTAGTCCATTGAGGACAGGTCAGGCGAACGAGATGGCCAAGCAATTGGTCCAAGTTTACCGATCCACTTGTCTGGGAAGACCATTAAAGAACCATCGCATATTGTAAGTATAGTGGCAGGTAGCCCAGTCTTGCTGGTGCAAGGTGATATATGAAAAATTTAATCATTGCAATTTGAGAACCAAACGTGGTAATTGTGGTGGTTCACTTTACCACTGATGAAGAAGTTGCCTCATCAGAAAATGTCAACTCGTCACGAAATCCAATGGAATTGTTGATTTAACAACAGTAATAACATTAATAAGAACATTAACATAAACAAAACTTGATAAACGAGAAGGGCACTTGGTAGAGCGCATACCTCCGCCACGCAATGCCTGATCCACGAGAACATATCAGGCCCCATACGTTTTTGAAATATAATCATATATGTCGTTTTTGGCCCTATCTCTCAATGGTGAATAATAATTTAAAAATGAAATAATTCTCTTATCCAGATTCGGATTCAGATCTTCACCAAAATCGAATCAATTCATCCTTGCAACACACCCAACGTGTCCACCAAGTTTTCTTCGAATCCGTGTCCAACTTTTTGAGATATCGTTCTCTATATAGTTTTAGCCCTACCTCTCAATGGTGAAGAATCACTTTAAAAATTGTAGTAGTCGGATCCGGATCTGGATCTTCACCAAAATTTAAGCAGTTCGTCCATGTCACACACCGAACCTGCCCACAAAGATTTCATCATAATCCGTCCACAACTTTTTGACATATCCTGCACACAAACAAGCAAACAAACAAATTAAATTGCTCGTTGAGCAAGGAATTGCCGGAATAACTTTGTCATATCTCCATGATCTCTGAAAAACAAAAACCTGGAAATCAATTTGGTTCTTATAAGTCGATAGTGCTACTGTTTAATGAGTTGTAGCACTAAGTTTGGTCATGATCATAACTTGGAAGTCAATCGGACTTGAAATTCATCATTCGATGCACAAAGATGCCATTAGGTCTATCAAAGCCTGAACTACTCTTGCTAACCCATGGTTGTTTGTCCGTTTTCTATCCTTTTTAAATGCTGAACGTCAAGCAAGAAAGCAGCATGGACCAATTTTTAACTCTTTGATATGACAAGCCGAGGTTCGAACCCCTAACCTCCCAGACTTGGTGAGGGCACTAACCATTACGCCACTGAGAGTAGGAAAACTTCCCACACCGGGAATCGAACACAGACCACCTGGGTGAAAAACAGGAATTCTCACCACTTCGACCATATGGGATTACAATTGACCGCACGTCTGCAAGGGATTGCTGTCAAACTTCCATTAATTTATATTCATTGCTTATCAATGAAATGTAAGCATGTGATACATTCCCATCGGTCAACAATCCAATCTTTATCTTCCCAGCACAATCTGAAAACTCTTTTTTCTTTTTGGACAAAGACCGATGAGGACACAGTTGCCGTATCTATGCCTTGAAGGTCGTCTTGCTTGGCGTTGTTGAATCGCCCGTCAGTGTCTCTTGGTTCATGATCATCGGCTTTTGCTCTCTGTTGGGTGTCTTTCCACAATTCTTGCTAAACATGTCATCTGCCTTCCCTTTAGCATTCCCTTCATCCTGCAGTTTCTTCTATTGGATCATGTCTATGATATTAACTGTGTTGTGAAAACTCACCACACGAAGATTTCAGGTAATATCTGACATCTTTAGTCAGGATGCTTACCAATTTTATGTGGCTTCAAAATGTATTAACTGCCCCTGAAGGATACAAACCAGATGATTTCTGGAAAGAAATTGATTAATATCTAAAAGAACACAACAAGGAGGTGGAATGGGTCTGAAACTTGTAAAAGAAAGAGCCACATCTAAGGAAAATTCCCCCCACTGATTAATGAAGATCTTTTGGAAAAAAAAAAAAAACAACTCGCAAAAATGCCAAATTTTAAAAGCCCTGGCCTGGATGGAATTCCAAACTTCTGGCGAAAGCAACGAAATGCTCTCCACAATCACCATGCTCGAGCATTGAACAAACTTATCCAAGAGAAAAAGGTAATTGATGAGTGGCTTATATAAGGTAACGCCTTCCTCATCCCAAAAGCGGAAGAAACCCAATTACCCCACAAATGTCGACCCATAATATGTCAACCAACAACATACAAACTTCCAACAGGAATCATCACGGAAATGATGGAAGAGAGGATGCTGCAGAACAATAGACCATCGATTATTGAACAAGGTCATACTCAAAAACTCTAAAATGGGAAGAACCAAATTGTCCACAGCATGGATAGACTACAATAAAGCTTTTGATATTGTTCCGCATTCATGGAAGATAAAATGCATGCATTGGTACAAGATCAACCCCCAAATAATCAAACTGATTGAGAAAGCAATGGATCTCTGGAATACAACATTGATGGTTACAGCACCGGGAAGGAAAAAAATCTAAATACCAGGAGTGAAGATGCATTGTGGGATCTTTCAAGGAGATAGCCTTTTAAACCCTCCTGTTTTACCTGATTCTGGACCCACTGAGCAACATCATGAATGAGCAAGTATACTGATACACCCTAACACCCAATAGAGGAACATCTAAAGAAGCAGGGAAGGTGACACATCCATTGTACATTGATGATTTAAAACTCTTCTCACCAAATGGCGAAAAAAATGGCAGGACTGAAACTGGTGAAACTGTACTCCGATGACATTCAAATGGAATTTAGCCTCAATAAGTGTGCCAAGTTCACGTTCGTACAAGGAAAACCAACAAAAACGGACAAGATAAAAGTTGACCAAGATACTGCAGTACAGGACTTGGAAAATGAAGTATTGTACAAGTACCTCAGAGTAGAACAGGGCTACCAAATAGATCACAAACAAATGCACAACATGATTACCAAAGAATACCTGCATAGGACAAGGCTGAACCTGAAAAATACTTCTCCCCAAGAAATAAAATCAAAGCCATCAACCAACTAGCAATACCACTATTCCAAAACAGTTACGGAATAATAAACTGACCACAAGCGGAAATCAACAAGCTCACTATCGAGCTTGTCACTATCCACAAAATGTTCTCCAAAAATCAATGCATCCCGAGAATGTACCTGCCAAAATGAGAAGGAGGTAGCGTTCTGATGGAGCTCAACCAAAACAACTCTGGAACTTCTGAAGCCGTGTGGCAAAACGTTACATTTGGTGCAAACCCAACACAGCACATCATCCAAAGAACACCATCCCTACTGTGAGGCATGGTGGTGGCGGCATCATGTTATGGGGATGTTTCTTATCAGCAGGGACTGGGGTACTTGCAAAGATAGAAGGGAAAATGGATGGATAAAAATACAGAAAATCCTGGAGGAAAACCTACTGTCCTCTGCAAGAAAGCTGAAATTCGGATGGAAGTTCACCTTTCAGCATGACAATGACCCGAAGCACACAGCCAAAGCGACACTGGAGTGGCTAAGGAACAAAAAGATAAATGTCGTTGAGTGGCCCAGTCAGAGCCCTGACATAAATCCAATCGAAAATATGTGGCATGACTTGAAGATTGCCGTCCATCAACTCTCCCTATGTAACTTGACTGAGCTTGAACAGTTTTGTTCAGAAGAATGGGCAAACATTGCCCAGTCAAGGTGTGCAAAGTTAGTAGAGACCTATTCCAACTGACTCGCAGCTGTAATTGCTGTCAAAGGTGCTTCCACCAAGTAGTAACCCCGGGGGGGGGGGGGTGGACACTTATCCATCCAAGAGATTCTAATTTTGTATTTTTTGAAATTTGTAGAATTTGCTCATTTGGAAGTTGTGGGTTACGATGTGTAAATAAAGGTGTGAAAAGTCTGATTTAATTCAATCTCATTCCAGGCTATAAGGCAACAGCAGGTGAAAATTTTGAAAGGGGGTGAAGACTTTCTATCGGTACTGTATGGATATATAATAAGTGGAATTGGATCTCACTACTCCATTGGATCTCACTACTCGTTTGTTAATCAGGGGAATGCTCGTCACACTCCACATGTTTCGATTTACCCGCCGATCAAATCACGTGTCTTCTGGTTAAATGTTTTGCATTAGCGAGAACAATCATCTTTGTGACAGACAGGATGGTTGTTCTTTGCGAATTATGCAGTTTTACCATGTGAACATAATCTGTGGCGATGCTCACCATAACAGTCAGGATGTGCGTCTGATATACATATACATATTGTTACGGCTGTGGAAATTCGCAGAACACCATAAAGGTCCTTAGTTCAGTTAGATCAATTAGTCTGTGTTCAGTTTGATTTCCCCACCGTTGTTTAATGGGAATTATTCGTGCCACAGGGCTGTGATTTTGAGATAGCCGTTTTTCTTTACTATCGTTATTTTGGACCAACCACCACAACCACCTTCACAACGCCACCATCACAACAACCACGATCGCCTCAACCACCACCACCAACGTCGCTCTCAAACAACCGCTTCAGATCCACTGTCCTCCCACCACAACAACCACATGCGCCTCTCAACAAACCACACCATCCTCATCACCTCAACCACAACGCCAACCACAATTATGCCAATCACCTAACCACCTTCCCCGCTACGCCAACGACCGATTCCCTTCTCCACAAACCAAATCGCAACCCTCTCCGCTCATGAAGGCCGTCTCTGCGGAGGAAAAGGAACAAGGGATTTCGATAACGCGAGGGAAAAACAAGAAGGAACATCGGTGGCGCACGGATTTTCTCGCCTGCTTTTCCCGCGCTTTGGTGTGGGGGAAGTGCGATTCGAGCCAGAGGTCAAAGGTCATGTGAAGGAGGGGCCTCATTTTGGGGGAATTAATCTTCCTAGGCCCAGGCTATGTAACGATTCCCTCCCCCCCCATGCGCCGCGAGAGGGGGGGGCGAGAGGGTTGGACATGGGCAACGCCTCTTTTCTCGAAGCTTCCCGCAGGAGCCTGAAGGAGGGCGGAGCAAGAAGCCAGGAGGAATATAAGGGCGTGCAGGAGCCAAGTCGGGGGTGTGTGGTTTCTTTTGGTGGCTTCTTCTTCCTGGTCGGGATCTTTGGCTCGTGGTGGCCTGTCTGTGGAGAAGCGGTCCGTGGAACGACCCGTTCGTCGGAGCTCACAGTCGGTGGGGAGTCCGGGCGTGGCACCAGGGACGCGCTGGAGGCGCTGCTCTGCCAGCTCTGTAGCGCAAACCTGCGCGTCTGAGTGTAGAGCGCCGGAGAGAGCTCGTCGGCCCCGTGGAAGGCCCGAGTCAGCCGCGGCTATCCTAGCCGCGTTTTCCCACTGACAAAGCACGTAGAGGTCTGTAATTTTTATCATAGGTACACTTCAACTGTGAAAGACGGAATCTAAAACAAAAATCCTGAAAATCACATTGTATGATTTTTAAATAATTAATTTGCATTTTATTGCATGAAATAACTATTTGATCACCTACCAACCAGTAAGAATTCCGGCTCTCACAGACCTGTTAGTTTTGTCTTTAAGAAGCCCTCCCATTCTCCACTCATTACCTGTATTAACTGCACCTGTTTGAACTCGTTATCTGCATAAAAGACACCTGTCCACACTCAATCAATCAAACTCCAACCTCTCCACAATGGGCAAGACCAGCGAGCTGTCTAAGGACATCAGGGACAAAATTGTAGACTTGCACAAGGCTGGGATGGGCTACAGGACGATAGGCAAGTAGCTTGGTGAGAAGGCAACAACTGTTGGCGCAATTATTAGAAAATGGAAGAAGTTCAAGATAACAGTCAATCTCCCTCGGTCTGGGGCTCCATGCAAGATCTCACCTCGTGGAGCCTCAATGATCATGAGAAAGGTGAGGGATCAGCCCAGAACTTCATGGCAGGACCTGGTCAATGACCTGAAGAGAGCTGGGACCACAGTATCAAAGAAAACCATAAGTAACACACTATGCCGTCATGGATTAAAATCGTGCAGCGCACGCAAGGTCCCTCTGCTCAACCAGCGCATGTCCAGGCCCGTCTGAAGTTTGCCAATGACCATCTGGATGATCCAGAGGAGGAATGGGAGAAGGTCATGTGGTCTGATGAGACCAAAATACAGCTTTTTGGTTTAAACTACACTCGCCGTGTTTGGAGGAAGAAGAAGGATGAGTACAACCCCAAGAACACCATCCCAACCGTGAAGCGTGGAGGTGGAAACATCATTCCTTGGGGATGCTTTTCTGCAAAGGGCACAGGACTATTGCACCGTATTGAGGGGAGGATGGATGGGGTCATGTATCGTGAGATCTTGGCCAACAACCTCCTTCCCTAAACATGAGCATTGAAGATGGGGCGTGGCTGGGTCTTCCAGCATGACAACGACCCGAAACACACAGCCAGGGCAACTAAGGAATGGCTCCGTAAGAAGCATCTCAAGGTCCTGGAGTGGCCTCGCCAGTCTCCAGATGTGAACCCAATAGAAAATCTTTGGAGGGAGCTGAAAGTCTGTGTTGCCCAGCGACAGCCCCGAAACCTGAAGGATTTGGAGAAGATCTGTACAGAGGAGTGGGCCAAAATCCCTGCTGCAGTCTGTGCAAACCTGGTTAAGAACTATCGGAAACGTCTGATCTTTGTAATTGCAAACAAAGGTTTCTGTACCAAATATTAAGTTCTGTTTTTCTGATGTATCAAATACTTATTTCATGCAATAAAATGCAAATTAATTATTTAAAAATCGTACAATGTGATTTTTCAGGATTTTTGTTTTGGATTCCGTCTTTCACAGTTGAAGTGTACCAATGATGAAAACTACAGACCTCTACGTGCTTTGTAAGTGGGAAAACCTGCAAAATCGGCAGTGTATCAAATACCTGTTCTCCCCACTGTATATATATATATATATATATATATATATATATATATATATATATATATATATATATATATATATATATATATATATATATATATATACATATATATATATACATACATATATATATGCATATATATATATATACATACATATATATATTATATATATATATATATATATATATATATATATATATATATATATATATATATATATATATATATATATATATATATATACATATATATACATATATATATATATATATATATATATATATATATATATATATATATATATATATATATATATATATATATATATATATATATATATATATATATATATATATATATATATATATATATATATATATATATATATATATATATATATATATATATATATATATATATATATATATATATATATATACATGCCTGGTGTTGGCTTAATGGTTAGGGTGGTGGGCTTAGGAACCGAGTATCCTGAGTTCAAATCCCACTCGGCTGTTGAATTAATACCAGGTGGGGTTGACTCTGCCTGTCATCCTTCCGAGGTCGGCAAAATGAGTGCCAGCATGCTGGTATCCTGTGTCGGAGTGGCGACCCGTCCAGGATTGTGCCCAATAGCCAAGGAGACTGCTTCGGCAGCACCAACGCTCTGCACAGAGGATGGTCCCAGTGGATGGATATATATATACATACATATATACATATATATACCTACATATATATATATATATATACACATATATATATATATATATATATATACATATATACACACATATACATATATATACATATATATATATATATATATATATACATATATATATACATATATATATATGTATATATATATATATATATATATATATATATATATATATATATATATATATATATAGATACACAGGGTGTCCCAAAAGTCACCTCGAGATTTTGAAATTAAATAACATTTCTGTTTTTTAATAATTTATGATTATTTTTATGCCAAAATAAAATTTACAAAATGGAGATAAATCTGCTTTATTTATGAAAAATGATGCAGCTTCGATGTCCTCCATTTTCGGCTTCGCAGTGACGGGCTCTTTCGACAGCATTTTTCATAACAGCAGACAATAACTCAGACTGCAGCCCTCGAATTTTGCACATATGTTGTACTTGAGCTGCTGAATTGTATGGGGCTTATTGATGTATACACGCTCCTTTAGGTAACCCCAAAGAAAATAATCGGGAGGTGTCAAATCAGGAGAACGTGATGGCCAAGAAATTTCTGAATTTCGGGGAAATTATTCGGTGTCCATGCTCTTTGGGTGAGAATAATTGATCAATGAAATTTAAAATAAAATTCCACGATTTTGGTTCTTTGTTCAGTTGTGAATTTTTAGATCCTCATTGAGGATCTCTAAGTCTTACTCACGTTGTTGTTCTTGTGGACTTTTTTTGTTTCACAGCCTACAGTTTTCATCGAAACTTCCTGAAACTTGGCATATATATGTAAAAATACCCTGCGCAGACAGTAACCATCTCCGATTTTGGAAATTCTTCCTCGAAAAAAAGTTGACGTCATAATATTACCGCTAATGGAAATCGGCTGTACCATTATCTCCAAAACTAGGCAAGCTGTTTGAATTTTGTTTGCGGGAATCAAGCCGGGCATTAGCACAGATAATTTATCGTAAACCTCATACATCACAATGACGTCATATTCGTTTTTATGACATCATCATTAAGAGGATGAGGATCTTAGCTCATTCGAGCTTGTTTCATGGGTAATTTCCAAATGTTAATCTGAATTCTGAAATGAAAAGAAAAACAAATTATTAAAAAACAGAAATGTTATTTAATTTCTAAATCTTTCGGTGACTTTTGGGACACCCTGTTTTGTGTATTTCCATATATCCATATATATATATATATATATATATCTCCATGTATATATATATATATATATATATATATATATATATATATATATATATATATATATATATATATATATATATATATATATATATATATATATATATATATATATATATATATATATATATATATATATATATATATATATATATATATATATATATATATATATATATATATATATATATCCATGTATATATATATATATATATATATATATATATATATATATATATATATATATATATATATATATATATATCCATGTATATATATCCATGTATATATATATGTGGGACCCGCTTAATAGAATCACGGTTAATAGAATCACCCGTATTATAGAATCAAAATCGTTGAGACCGATTCCATTGTATCTAAATGTACAGAATTTTTCCCGTTTATTAGAATCAAAAACCCGCTTAATAGAATCAGCTGCTGGCCATCCACTTCGACAGTTCAGCGCCTACTGGCTGCACAGTTCCAACTTTTGCCACCAGGCGGCTGACGTCACGCTAAAAATAACGCTATGCCACTACAGTGATTTCGGTAGTCATTGTACAGATAGGCAGACGGCTGATAGCTGCAGTCTAAGCACTAGGCGTGTTGTCATTTCCACGATGGACAGAAAACGAAAGCGGACGGATCGTTCAAACATTGATAAAGCACAAATCCTGAGGGACTATGACGCTTTGCCCAGAATGAGACACCGAGAAGCTGCAGACAAGTTGGAAATTAACCAGCCGATCCTATGCAAGATTCTGAAAGATGGAGAGGCCATTCTGAAAGGTCAAGTGGATTCGTCTTCTTCTCAGAAACGCAAGCGAAGCAGCAACGCACCCGATGTCGAATCAGCAATGGTCAAGTGGATTCAAACTTCTAGAGAAAAGGAAGCACCGCTTTCTGGACCTCTGATGCGGGAGAAAGCAGCTCAGTTCGCGGAAAAGTTCAACAACAAGAAGTTCAGTGCGACAAACGGCTGGATTGACCGGTTCAAGAAAAGACATGGAATCGTCCACAAGAAACTTCACGGAGAGGCAGCGGCGGCTGACGTAGTAGGGAAACAACAATGGCTGGACCACGTGTTTCCGAATCTCGTAGAAGGCTTCACGGCTGATGAGATCTGGAATGCTGACGAAACCGGGTTGTATTTTCGGGCCTTACCAGACGGAACGTTCCTCTTCAAGGGAGATCAGCACTGCGGTGGGAAAAAGCCAAAGGAAAGAATCACGGTGCTTTTTTGCTGCTCGATGACTGGTGCTAAGCGTCCTCCTTTCGGTATTGGTAAAAGCAAGAATCCACGGTGTTTCAAAGGCCTCAAAACAATTCCAGTTCGCTACAGAGCCAATTCCTCCGCATGGATGACAGGTTTCCTCTTCACTGAATGGCTCGATGAGTGGAATCGCGAGCTTCGGCGTCATGACCAGAAAGCATTGCTTCTCATCGACAACTGTCCGGCACATCCCCAATCACTTCAACTGTCGAACATTACTGTGGCATTTCTCCCGCCGAACACAACCTCTGTTCTTCAACCGTTAGATCAGGGAATTATCCGTTCATTCAAAGCTCATTACCGCCGTGCCATGCTACGAAAAGTGCTCACTGAGATTGACAACGAGGATGGAGCAATGACAGCGAGTGACTTGGCGAAAAAGATAACGATCCTCGACGCTATGCTGTTTACGGACGCAGCATGGAATGATGTGAAGACTACCGGCATTGTGAACTGCTGGCGCAAAGGAGGAATTTTCATCGGAGCGGCAAGCGAAGGGGAAAGGGTCGAGAGCAATGACGACAAGTTAGCCAACCCTCTTCAAATGGATCCCGACCAATGGCAGGACTTCGTCAACATGGACGCCACTCTCCAAACCACAAACGATGATGTCACAGACGAAGCCATCGTTTCGGAAGTCCAACGCGAAATGGGAATTGCTACTGATGCAGACTATGACGCCGACACTAAAGTGGCGGAAGAGGAGGAAGAGGAGATCTCTGTCCCGACCATCAAGGAAATGATGTCTGCAGCTAAGACGATCAGGCTTGGTTTGCTATCACATGGGTTCAGTGACATGGCCTTCCTGCGCAAACTTGACAAGGAGGTCACCGCCATTGCCACAGACTCGTTAAAGCAGGCAACAATTGACAATTTTTTCATTACAGAGTAGGCTCATCGACAAACCTATGTTGTTTTGCTTTGAAAAGTACATATGTACTGTACGTGTAATTGTTTTATTTTCAGTAGTAACTTACATTGTTTTGAGCAAGTGTGTCATATAAATCAAACTAAATGCTGAGTATTTGTCTCCGTAGGTGTACTCGACATTTGATCCGCTTGACACTCCACAACTCTGGTGAACTCGGATATTAGAATCACCCGCTTATTAGAATCAAATTTGTCTGGCCCAAAGTGATTCTATTAAGCGGGTCCCACTGTATATAGATATATATATATATATATATATATATATATATATATATATATATATATATATATATATATATATATATATATATATATATATATATATATATATATATATATATATATATATATATATATATATATATATATATATATATATATATATATATATATATATATATATGTATGTATACATATATATATATATATATATATATATATATATATATATATATGTATGTATACATATATATATATATATATATATATATGTATGTATACATATATATATATATATATATATATATATATATATATGTATGTATACATATATATATATGTATGTATACATATATATATGTATGTATACATATATATATGTATGTATACATATATATATATATATATGTATGTATACATATATATATATATATATATATATATATATATATATGTATGTATACATATATATATATATATATATATATATATATATATATATGTATGTATATATATATATATATATATATATATATGTATATATATATATATATATATATATATATATATATATATATATATATATATATATATGTATATATATATATATATATATATATATATATATATATATATATATATATATATATATATATATATATATATATGTATGTATATATATATATATATATATATATATATATATATATATATATATATATATATATATATATATATATATATATATATATATATATATATGTATGTATATATATATATATATATATATATATATATATATATATATATATATATATATATATATATATATATATATATATATATATATATATATATATATATATATATATATATATATATATATATATGTTTGTACGGGAATACAAACGAGGTCGGCGGTCGGCGAAATGAGTACCAGTATACTGGGCCGCTGTATACCCCGGTTAAAAAATAGGTGTACCATATCCCTGCGTCGTAAGAGGTGACCAGGGTTGCGTCAGGAAGGGCATCCGGCGTAAAACATGTGCCAAATCACTATGTGGATCATACTGATGATCCGCTGTGGCGACCCCGAACGGGAGCAGCTGAAAGAAGAAGAAGAAGATATATATATATATATATATATATATATATATATATATATATATATATATATATATATATATATATATATTCTGTATCCTGGTGGTTGGCGCAATGGTTAGGGCAGCGGCTTGGGATCCAAAAGGTCCTGAGTTCAAGCCCCGTTGGGCCACTGAATTGATACACCAGGGGGTTGACTCAGCCTGTCATCCTTCCGAGGTCGGCGAAATGAGTACCAGTATACTGGGCCGGTGTATACCCCGGTTAAAAAATAGGTGTACCATATCCCTGCATCGTAATAGGTGACCAGGGTTGCGTCAGGAAGGGCATCCGGCGTAAAACATGTGCCAAATCACTATGCGGATCATACGGATGATCCGCTGTGGCGACCCCGAACGGGAGCAGCCGAAAGAAGAAGAAGATATATATATATATATGTATGTATGTATACATATATATATATATATATATATATATATATATATATATATATATATATATATATATATTCTGTATATATTTGGTGAAAAGTGCAACTTCGTCATTAAGGCTTTGTTATGATTGGAAAGGCCTGTTTGAAAGAGAAAATAATTTTTCCTTGAGGAGGGTAGGGTGGCAGGGTGGTTTCATCCACTCCATCAAGTCATTGGCTTCAGCTCAAAGCAGTAATGCATTAGCAGTTTTGACAGGCCCTGAGTTTACTTGAGGACAATTTCGTGTGAGTGAGAGTGCTGGAGGAAGCATCATTTATATAAACCAAGCCTTTATGACCACAACATCTTGTAAACAATGTCTATTCATGTTGGCAGTGGTGGACTAATGAGGCATTCACTCTTCAGTCTTATCTGCTAAAAGGCCTTGATATGATTAAACCTTGGCTATTAAAACGCCATCCATTGTTGGCATGACCTCTCCTCCTTGGTTTTCATCATTCCCTTGTTTGGGTGAAATTTATTGTGATGAGGTGCATTGTTATTGAACTTATATTGATATTAAACTGCATTAAACATATTTCTTTGTCCTGCTGAAATAAAGAAAGTGATCTCATCACTTGATCTTTTGTAGGATTGCACTTAATCATGGATGACCCGATATTGTTCGCCTCACCTATTCATGAAGGGATCGGAGAGGCCATTGTAATTAGTTTGTGTCAGTGAGTGTGTGAGTCCGTATGCAGATCTACTTTATCGTAGGTCATTTATTTTCAGATATACTGTAATCTGTGTGCCTCAGCAAGGTTCTGTATTGTACAATGCTTGGTCTTGCTTCTTGCACTATGCTTTTAGAAAATTGCACCATTGTATTTGATGGTATTACATTGGTGTTGAATATTATCTAATCTTCACAACACTACTCTTTAGTTGGTGAATACTTCTACAATATAGTCCATAGTTACCCCCCCCCCCCCACCCCAATTGCAATAGATAGCACTTTGAGAGGGAGTTCATGATGTGTTGAATAATTGTTGGCAAGATGTGGGTGCATGGAATTCACTCGATTGTAAAACTGAGTGTTGATTGGATGATTTATTTTTATTATTATTATTATTATCATTACAGTGAGTAAATAACACCACACCCTCAATTTGAATGTTAACCAGTTTTTGGTCTTTTTTGAGGGCCAAATCAATCCATCGACTACTGAAGTGAACTGTGGATGGATGAGGAAGTCAGCTATTTCTTACATTCACCATAGTTTGTACTGTTTGGCCAATTTTGTTATTGAAGTACGAGTGATGAACACCTCGCCTCGAAAGTACGAGTGATGAATATACAGCACCTCGCTGCTGGTTGCATTATTTGCTGAAACTGTGACTGTATCACTGAAGCAGTGCCCACTGTAGTTTTGGGCAATAATTTGGAATTTGTTCATAGTGCCAATGACAAACGCATCCTCTTTCGTGCATAAGACTCCGTGGGATATTTGACCTCCATCAGCAACCAATGCTGGCACACAGGTAGCCAGGTTAATGTCCCATCAGATGGATGACGCACTCATTGATGCAATTCCCTGCCTGAGAAGCACCAGGATGGTAGGTTACAGTAGGGCCTGGAAACAAACCCAGAATAGACGACTGAAAGGTGAGTATGCTCCTTCCAAGCCATCTTGCTCGCCTCCAGTATAAGTGGTAAATCGTATCCAGGAACATCAATGGATGGGATTATTTTCACCATCATTACCACTTTAATGACGAGCACTTTTAATGTTGAGGTTGAGATTACTTTCAAATGATTTTCTCCCCCAAAAACGATACTTCTGCCAAAATAGGTCAAGTATGAAATGTCTGGCACAGGTTAAAAAGGAAAAGAAAAAAAAGCTACATAATGATGAACAGTGTGGTTGGCATTTGCAGCCGGTGACATCCAGACATGCTGAACAAGGATAATTCAGGAAATCATTATGAGAGAAATTGTCCATCAGTAGTAATCTTCAAACCTCCACCTTTAACCTTGAAACTGCAGTCATTCTAGAATGATGCCTTAAACTTGAAATTCCATCAGTTGAAGAAGCTAATGTGTAAATATACGAGCTCTTTGTTTGTTTCTTTGTTTCAAATTTTAAAAAAAATTAAATGTCTCTCTCTCTGTCTCTGTCTGTCTGTCTCTCTCTCTCTCTCTCTCTCTCTCTCTCTCTCTCTCTCTCTCTCTCTCTCTCTCTCTCTCTCTCTCTCTCTCTCTCTCTCTCTCTCTCTCTCTCTCTCTCTCTCTCTCTCTCTCTCTCTCTCTCTCTCTCTCTCTCTCTCTCTCTCTCTCTCTCTCTCTCTCTCTCTCTCTCTCTCTCTCTCTCTCTCTCTCTCTCTCTCTCTCTCTCTCTCTCTCTCTCTCTCTCTCTCTCTCTCACATTTTCTCTCTCTCTCTCTCTCTCTCTCTCTCTCTCTCTCTCTCTCTCTCTCTCTCTCTCTCTCTCTCTCTCTCTCTCTCTCTCTCTCTCTCTCTCTCTGTCTCTCTCTCTCTCTCTCTCTCTCTCTCTCTCTCTCTCTCTCTCTCTCTCTCTCTCTCTCTCTCTCTCTCTCTCTCTCTCTCTCTCTCTCTCTCTCTCTCTCTCTCTCTCTCTCTCTCTCTCTCTCTCTCTCTCTCTCTCTCTCTCTCTCTCTCTCTCTCTCTCTCTCTCTCTCTCTCTCATTTTCTCTCTCTCTCTCTCTCTCTCATTTTCTCTCTCTCTCTCATTCTCTCTCTCTCTCTCTCTCTCTCTCTCTCTCTCTCTCTCTCTCTCTCTCTCTCTCTCTCTCTCTCTCTCTCTCCACCCAATCATGCATGATAGGCAGAAGCCCCTTGTTATTGTTAGCTTTTGGCACACAGTAGTTTGCTGAAACTGAGAGACGAAATGCATCCAGACGATGTACGAGCAAGATCCCAAGATAAAAGCAAATACCGGCTGGCAAATGTGTGGCCTGCTGGCCGTCGTGTTGCAGTGAAGCTCGACCTGAATGCCCAAGGATAGGTACATGCCTTTAATCTCATAAGTATGAAGAATCAGGCCACATATGCCTTCCTTCAAAAGTGCACTCACTAAAACTGTCGACAATAATGTTGGTCTGCTTTTTAAGGTGTACACAATAAATGGTTCTTGATACTAGTCCTTAACAGCTGTGTAATTGTAACACCATGAATGTCAAGCTCATCTATGTCCATGAGGAGAGGGAGGGGTGTTTCTGGGTGTCCAGTTCCAATGGCTGCCATTTCCCATGTGACAAACTCCTTAGCAAAATGGGGGAAAAAACTGTATTTGTACACTGTCTTGGTAAGCACACGATATGGCTGTCCGGATAGTCTAGACTCCAGCTCGAGGTATATGCAATTGCTTTTGAGCTGTCGAGCCTGGATTTGAATCTTGGCCCAGCTTTCTGCTATCTTCCCGGTGTTTTCCAGGCAAGTCGATTTACCGATGTGTGCGCCATCCATTGGGGAGGTGTAAAGCTGGATGACTTCCAACACTCGGTGTTGGTGGACGTTAAATATCCCATGATGTCTTTCAAGAAGAGTGAGCGAGTTATCGCTGGCAGCCTGAACAAATTACAAATTCCTGCCACTGTCGGTCAAACGTCAGGCCTGCCCAACTGGTTCGCAAAAATCTTAGGCCAAAATCATTCCCTGCATGGTCGACCCTATAATTAGGTGGCAATAACTGAGGCCATTGTAGTTAATATAGTAGAAGTCGGTATTGTACTCTTAGTAGCTGAAGCTTGTGGATTGCGAGGCATACAATATTCATATTTTGTATACTGAGAAGGTGTAACATCACACTTAAAATGAGAAACAGTTATTGAGCATTTGTACCATGAAGGTTACATTTTCTCTCCAACTATCACATCATTTGAGAGACAAATGACATACTCTGTCGATACGAGTGAATAATCTATCTATAATTCCAGCAATGTGTGTGTGTGTGTCTGTCTGCGATCGCCGTTTCTCGACAACCGCTGGCCCGATCTGATTGAAACTTGCCAGGAATATTGCCGGAGACCCGCGGATGTGCCTTTTCAAGGTTTGATATTAATCGGACAAGTGGTTCCCAAGTTACGGCCATTTTATTGCTTTTTACAGTGTTGGAAAGGTGTATATATCGCAGCTGAAGTGTCGTTCCACCTTATCATGCCATTTTTCCCAAAGATATCTCAGAATGATGATAACAGCATAATAATAATAATAATAATAGCACAATAATTGCCAGTAATTAGAAGAATAACGTCATACAATGACCAATATCTGTCAACCAATAACGACCTATATATTGTCTGTCAACCAATAATGACCAATAACGTCTGTCAAGCAATGACAGGACTCGGTGCTATGATGTCACGAATGACGTCACAATTAATGTTTATTTATTTATTTATTTATTTTTGCACGATTGACGTCACAATTCTTCGTTTGGTATGACGTCACAATCGACGCTGGGGACCTGAGTATGTGCCTTTTCAAGGTTTGATATTGTTCTTCATCCGTTTCAGCTGTTTCCCAAGTGTTTCCCCAAGGTGTGAAAGCTGTTTTTTCCCAAGGTTTCAATTAATTGTTCAAATTATGAATTAATCCCAAGGTTTGAATTTTCCCAAGGGAAAGAGCTGTTTCCCAAGGGTTTGAAAGCTGTTTTTTTTCCCATGGTTTGAATTAATTGTTGTGCTTGGTAGACATTTGTGAACACATGTACAGAGAGAGGGGCGAGAGAGGAGGTGGGAGAGAGGAGGAGGGAAAGGGGGGGGAGAGGAGGGTGAGAGAGGGGGAGAGAGGGGGGCAAGAGAGGGGTGAGAGAGAGGGGGTGTCACAATTCAAGAGAGGGGTGAGAGAGAGGGGCGTCACAATTCAAGAGAGGGGGAGAGAGGAAGGGTGAGAAAGGGGGCGAGAGTGAAGGCAAGAGAGAGGGGGAAGAGATGGGGCGAGACTAGGGGGGAGAGAGGGGGGGCGAGAGAGAGAGGGGACATCACAATTCTTCTTCGTTTGATATGACGTCACAATTGACGCTGGGGACCTGAGTATGTTTTCCAGGTGTTTCCCAAGTTATGGCCATTTATGATATGGTTGGTCCGATCTAATTGAAAAAATGCCCCAATCCAGTCGTCGTTTATGAGAGCGAAGGAACAAAGCTGCACATACTGGCACGCCTCACCCATGAGAGAGGGTACTGGCACGAGAGAGGGGGAGAGAGGGGAATTGAGAGGGGGGAGGGTGAAAAAATGCCCCAATCCAGTCGTCGGCGAAGGAACCAAGCTGAACATATTGGCACGCCTCACCCACGAGAGAGGGTACTGGCACGAGAGTGGGGGCGAGAGAGAGGGGCAAGAGAGGAGGGGCGAGACTAGGGGGGCGAGAGGGGGGCGAGAGAGAGGGAGGCGAGAGAGAGGGGGGCGAGAGAGAGGGGCGTCACAATTCTTCTTCTTTGATATGACGTCACAATTGATGCTGGAGACCTGAGTATGTTTCCCAGGTGTTTCCCTAGTTATGGCCATTTATGATACGGTTGGTCCGATCTAATTGAAACAATGCCCCAATCCAGTCGTCGTTTACGAGAGTGAAGGAACGAAGCTGCACATACTGGCACGCACCTACGGGCCCGCACTCGTAGAAACAATGCGGATAACCAATCAAAAGAAAGACCAAATACTGCAAAGACCAAATTCCTTCATCAGAAGGAACCTCAATAAGCAAATATATCATCAGGAGGAGCCTGGATAGGCTTCGGGTTTCAACGACTCCTCCTCTTCCCATAAACCCATCCAGGGCCAGATATTTCAACAGCAAAAGGAAAGTAATATTTGTAAAAGTGCTTTTAAACTCGAAGTGTGTAAAACTCTGAAATGTCTAATCGAAGCTGCAGCCTTTTTTTTTTCTTTTTTTTAAAATACTCACCCTGCATACCCATCACATCGCTGATGGGTTTCATCATAGACGAATTGCATATCTGTGAGTCTCAATGAATATGTAAAATGAAGTGAAAGGCATGGAAAAGAGGATCTTTTTTAATAACACGTTGTTGTTGTTGCTGCTAATATATAATTTGGTGTGTTCCCTCCATGTCCGTCACGCTTTATTCTAGAGGGTTCTTGGTGTCGTACCATTGAAACCACTACATAAAAGCTCCAAGTCCTGCTTCTTCCTCTTCCCTCCCAGAAAGATGGGCTTTCAAAACAGGCATTATGGTGATGAAACAGAAAATTCTTTGTTTGAAGTAAATTGGTTTTTATCTTTCAAATTATATCATTTTTATTATTATATGACAGCAGGAATCCTTTAGAATAAAGTATGATGGACACACTTGGACTGGAGCTTCTCCTTTTAGTAATGGACTAGACGACCCGTGAACCCGTTGGGTTCCCGTTGTTACAGCGGTTGATGAAAAAAAAAATGGACACAATTTTAACATTATTTAGTGGTCAAACTTTAACTTGAAGAAAATTTGAGCATTTACCTCAGGAGCCATCGTTCGGCCAACCAGTTTCTCGAGGTATATCAACACATACTCCGTGGTTTGTCCTTGCGCTTTATGGATTGTCATACCAAAACTTAACTGAATCGGGAATTGATTTTTTAATAATCTTTTTCGTTGGCCGATTTGAACAAAACTTGATACTGCACACTGCAGGGGAATGGTGAGTAAGGTGGCCCTAAAATTTTTGCGCTATCATGTACCGTTTTGGCTGTATTTCGGGAACATACATACAAGATGAGAGTTTTAGTAATATACCAGACGACCCGTGAACCCCTTGGGTTTCCGTTGTGACAGAGGTTGATTAAAAAAAAATCATTTCAAAAAAAAATAAAGATAGCTCCAGCGAACTATACCGCTGAGGTTGTTTGCATTGATCAAATAATCCCAAAGAGTACTTGACTGAATCGGGAATTGATTTTTATATAATTTTTTTCGTTGCCCGATTTGAACGAAACTTGATATTGCACGTCAATGTGAAAAAAAAAACGTAAAAAAGAAAGTCGAAGAAATTATTGTGCATAATCTTCTAAACACAATTTTATTTATTAATGAACACGGAAGTCTGAGATCTAAATGGCGATGTTTATTTTATGCTTGAAAATAAATCATTCTTTGTCTATACTAAATGTTTGAGTTTTTCAATAAATAATTTCAAGAAAAAAAAAGATAGCTCCAGGGAACTATACCGCTGAGGTTGTTTGCATTGATCAAATAATCCCGAAGAGTTCGTGACTGAATCGGGAATTGATTTTTTAAGAATTTTTTCGTTGCCCGATTTTAACGAATCTTGATACTGCACACCGCATGAGAATGGTGAGTAAGGTGGCACTAACATTTTTGCACTATGGTGTACCGTTTTGGCTGTATTTTGGGAACATATATATATATATATATATATATATATATATGTACATATACAAGATGAGAGTTTTAGTAATATATTAGATGACCCGTGAACCCGCTGGGTTCCTGTTGTAACAGTAGTTGATGAAAAAAAAATGATAGCTCCAGCAAACTATACTGCTGAGGTTGTTTGCAATGATCAAATTCTCCCGAAGAATATTTGACTGAATCAGGAATTGATTTTTTAATAATTTTTTTCGTTGCCCGATTTTAACGAAACTTGATACTGCACACCGCATGAGAATGGAGTAAGGTGGCACTAAAATTTTTGCGCTATGGTGTACCGTTTTGGCTGTATTTCGGGGCTATATATGTTTGTATATATATATATATATATACATATATATATATATATACATATATATATATATACATATATATATATATATATATATATATATATATATATATATATATATATATATATATATATATATATATATATATATATATATATATATATATATATATATATATATATATATATATATATATATACATATATATGTACATATACAAGATGAGAGTTTTAATAATATATTAGATGACCCGTGAACCCGCTGGGTTCCCGTTGAAACAGCGGTTGATGAAAAAAAAAAGATAGCTCCAGCAAACAATACTGCTGAGGTTGTTTGCATTGTTCAAATTCTCCCAAAGAATATTTGACTGAATCGGGAATTGATTTTTTAAATAATTTTTTTTGTTGCCCGATTTGAACGAAACTTGACACTGCACACCACAGGAGAATGGTAAGGTGGCCCTAAAATTTTTGCGCTATCGTGTACCGTTTTGGCTGTATTTCGGGAACATACATACATCCATCCATCCATACATACATACAAGATGAGAGTTTTAGTAATATATAGATAGATTATTTAGTTGCCATTTGCTTTGACTCTGCCATTGTTTTGCAGGTTTTTTAAATTGTAAATTGCTTGAGTTTGAGCCTAATTACATCAATATATTTCGATTTGAATGTAGTAAAGTATAAGTTGCTTCTTTATAAACAATACTAAAATTTGATGGATGTTTTTACTTTTTTTGTCCAATAACTTAAATTGCTAATTTGGAAACATTCTCAAACCTTTTTCAGATCTAGTCACATGTGATAACCACGTTGTACAGTTAATGTTTTGTTTCCCACTAATAGGCCAGATCTGGATCTGGACCTGAACCCAAATCTAATCGGCTTGTTCTTGTTACCTACCCAATTCATCGACCACGTTTTGTCATCACCCATCCACAACGTTTTGAGATGTCGTGCTACATATCGTTTTTGCCCCTATCTCTCAATGGTGGAGAACCACTTTTAAAAAAGTCCACCTTCAGTGGCTAAGCTAAATATATTTGAGATTTGGCAGAGATTTTTGACTTTACTTCAACCAGGCAAATAGTCATCACCTGTCTCTGCCTGTCATACGTTGGCTTTCTCTCCGCTTTCCTCTATTCCCACTATATCTTGATGTGAATGTGATATCCTCAACCATCAGTATCAAGAATTTCATTCCCTCTCAAACAAGCCTATTGTAATAAAAGCAAAGTTTAACAGGCTGCTGGAGAATAAGTACTCATTGCTTCAGAGTGTTTGAGAAGTTAAAACATGTTCTTAAAAAGTTATTGTATTTGGCATGTATCAGTGAAGGATAATATTGATATTGTTACGGGCCAGGTGTCGTCGCCAACCGACCGCTCTGAACGGAGCCGCAAGTCAAGTCGGCCCAACCGATCGCACGGAATATATATCGCCGCCCGGATAAGTCCGAGTCGACGGGTCCTTGTAGAAGAACCGAAATACGCCAATGGGCAGATCACGTGGGGTAGGGTCGATTGCCAATCTTCAATGTACCTAAATACCCACGTGATCCAACTACCGGGGTATTCCACCCTTGACGGAACTCGTACGGAACAAACCGCTGAGGCGAGCCTGTCCCGTGCGCGATTCCAAGCGGTTTAATCACCGAGAACCGTCAGTCCAAATGTCCCCCTTTTATGGCAAACCAACGCCTTTCTAACTCCCAACACACGAAATGCTCAGTCAATGAAAGAATCGACGCGACGAGCTGAAAACATTTAACAATTGGGGTATTTATTAATAATAATGGGGAACTAGGGAAGCACGTAAGAGCAGAACTATTCCGACTATACGAAATGCAATGCAAAGATTTACAGCACACAAAGCATTTAACAATATCCTACGTATTAGATGGGCCCGCGGACACACATACACACACACACACACCCAAGTGATGGTGGCTGAGGCCTTTAATAACGGGCTCCAACTCGGAGGACAGGTGAACTGAAACTCAGAACCTATCTCGAACCTCTCCACCTCGTGTGGTCTTCAAGTTGTTCAGACCCGAGCTCCAGCGAGAGCGAGTTGGATCCAATCGCCGTGAGCCGCGATCCTTCCCGAGCTCCCACGAATCCTCCCGCGCTTCTCAAC
The DNA here is from genome assembly GCF_056783735.1 of Eptatretus burgeri. Taxonomy (NCBI): domain Eukaryota; kingdom Metazoa; phylum Chordata; class Myxini; order Myxiniformes; family Myxinidae; genus Eptatretus; species Eptatretus burgeri. The sequence continues at coordinate 61,282,296 of NC_140975.1, read as the reverse complement.
ACGTGCTGGTGAGACGAGGCGCTGATCCTTCCTGTCGATGCGCCGCTTCCCCGAGGAACCACCTCCCAGAAGAGGTCGATGAGTCGCACCAAGCCGCGAACCAAACGGAGAACAAAGAGCTCCACGAACCAAGAGAAGAAGAAGAAGCCACCATTCGCAGCTCGAGCCGAGCAACCGGCTCAACTTTCTTCCAAAACAAAGCAGCTCTCCAAAAAGCCTACCGAGCCAAGCAGGACCCGAAGCTCTGCTAAACAACTCCTCTGCAGAAGCAAAAAGCTTCCGAAGGCCTCAACCCTAATCCAAGCCAAGCAGGACCCGAAGGTCTGCTGAACGACTACTGCCGCACTCCCCTCGAACAAAAGAAAGGATCTCCTCTTTATCCTTCTCCGCCCCCCTTCCCCGCGCCTGGCGTGACTCATGCCCTCGTGATCCATCCCCCGCTCAACCACGGGTGGGAGGGAGTTGTTGACATCATGAATCACGGGACGGCAGGGCTCTTCTTCCTCTTCGCAGAAGAAGGGGAGGGACGTCTCCATTGTTCATTCCCTAACTATTAAATCGATCCGCAGTGCATCTAATCGATTTCTAAACATTTAAACAATGAAAGGTGAGCTTTCTAGGGAACAAGCACTTATCGACATCGCTGACTAAAGGAACCTGTATGTTGTGTGCAATCGAATTCCAAATTCGTCACAATATTATAATAATAATTAAAATAGAATAAACCTAAATGTTGTGATATGCTGTACTGCTCTTTTCGGTTGCAGCATTCCAGAACCAGATCCAGAACACACCCTGGAAGAGCAAGCTCTCCGCTGGCACTTTGCACGTCTCGATCGCAATCGTGATGGCCTTCTACGGAGACAAGAGACCAAACCGCTGCGTCGCTTGCTACGCCTCCTCGCCCGTCCCAAGAAGTGTGTTCGGCGCTTCTCTGAATACTGTGACTTGAACGTTGATCGAAGGCTCTCGCTCGCAGAACTGCGTGGCTGTCTCGGCATTTCTTCTGCCAATGGTACAATACACGTTCTCATCATTTGACGTCAATATACCATCACCCTATCGTTGAGTTTTGAAAATATCACACTATTCCTCATTCCCTGAAGTTGTATTCATATATACATTTTAACAAAACGATTATAATATTTCATTCTGTACATTTCATTGAAAATCTGTGCATTAACTCAACTGTTTTGTTGAAGACACTGCAGCATTAAACTTACCTTCTCTTTCCACAAGCATGCTGATCAAGCCAGCCAAATCCACAATTAAATTCACATCTGCTCTCTGCAGGGAAGAGTGATACGAATTCATCTCCAAGAAGACACGGATCCAACCCTTTAGGTAAGGTGAAACTGGAACTTCCAGGCATGCACGAAGGGCATTCAAATTTTTCTCGGAATGGGATTCTCACAACAGTCCAAGCCTTAACATTATTGACTTACTTTTGAAGTTCAGAATAATGGTGATGAAGCAATCTCACGGTACATACGGTACCTCGAGAAAGTTTAAACCCCATTTCAAAATTTTCACGTGTTGTTGCCTTATAGCCTGAAATTAAATTGCATCAAATCAGACTTTTCCACCTTTATTTACACATCGCAATTCTCAACTTCCAAGTGAAAAACTAATTGTACACATTTCAAAAAAATAATTAAAAATATAAAACTAGAATATCTTGGTTGGATAAGTGTCCACCCCCCTTAGAATAATAAATATAAATTAGCTCCGGTGTAACAAATCACCTTCAAAATCACACACCAAGTTAATTGGCCTCCACCTGTATTAAATTGTCGTGATTCTGATTATTTAAGAACAAAATCGGCTGTTCCTGTCGGTTTCCTCAGCTGCGTAGTGCATTTCAGAGCAAAGACTCAAACATGAACACCAAAGGGCTTTCAAAAGACCTCCGAGATAAAGTTGTGGAAAGGCACAGATCAGGGGATGGGTATAAAAATATGTCAAAGCCCTTCAATATCCCTTGGAGCAAAGTCAAGACAATCATTAAGAAGTTGAAGGCAAATGGTACCACCAAGACCCTGCCTAGATAAGGCCATCCCTCCAACGAGGAGACTGATCAAGCAAAGAGGAGACTGATCGGAGAGGCCACCAAGAGGCCAATAGCAACTTTGAAAGAGCCACATGCCGTTATGGCAAACACTGGTCACTGTGTGCATGTGACAACAATATCCCAAGCACTCCACAAGTCTGTCCTGTATGGTAGGGTGGCAAGAAGGAAGCCATTACTCAAAAAGCCCACCTTGAGCCCCATTTGAGGGATGCAAAAAACACTCCAGAGATTCTGAAGGCTTGTGGTAAAAAGTTTTGTGGTCTGACGAAACCAATATGGAACTTTTTGGCCAAAAAGTAAGACGTTACTTTTGATGCAAACCCAACACATCACATCACCGGAAGAACACCATCCCTACTGTGAAGCATGGTGATGGCAGCATCATGTTATGGGGATGTTTCTCATTAGCAAGGACTGGGGCACTTGGCAGAATAGAAGGGACAATGGATGGAGCAAAATACAGACAAATTTGAGAGGAAAACCGGCTGCCCTCTGCAAGAAAGCTGAAATTGGGACGGAAGTTCACCTTTCAGCATGACAATGACCCAAAGCACGCAACCAAAGCTAAACTGGAGAAGCTAAGAAACAAAGAGATAAATGTACTTGAGTGGCCCAGTCGGAGCCCCGAACCTAAATCCAATCTGAATTCTGTGACATGACTTGAAAATTGTTGTCCATCAACATTCCCCACACAACTTGACTGAGCTTGTACAGTTTTATCCAGAAGAATGGGCAAATATTGCCCAATCAAGGTGTGCAAAGTTGGTAGAGACCTATCCCACCAGACGCACAGCTTTAATTTCTGTCAAAGGTGCTTCCACCAAGTTTTAAGTCAGGGGGGGTGGACACTTATCCAACCAAGATATTCTAGTTTTGTACTTTTAATTGATTTTGTATAATTTGTATAATTTGTTTTTCATTTGGAAGTTGTAGGTTACGATGCATAAATAAATGTGGGAAAAGTCTGATTTAATTAAATTTAATTCCAGGCTATAAGGCAACAAAATGTGAAAAATTCAAAAGGGGGTGTGGACTTTCTATTGGCACTGGAAGTAAATCATGTTGTGAATTCAGAAATGCTCACCGACTCTGCATGATTTCAACGTTTTATTTTGGACTGCACCAGTGGCACGTCTCTCCCGAGCTGGGAGAGGGGCAGAGCTTGGGTTGCAAAGAAATAAATTGCTCACACTGCTCATTCATTTTTAATTTAATCGATTTATCTGATGGGAGGATGCTAGGTGTGTGTGTGTGTGTGTGTGTGTGTGTGTGTGTGTGTGTGTGTGTGTGTGTGTGTGTGTGTGTGTGTGTGTGTGTGTGTGTGTGTGTGTGTGTGTGTGTGTGTGCGCACCCACAAGTTGGGTCACCGGTGAAGATTGGGTTATTTAAACTTGAATAAACCATCAAGAAGATTGATGTTTGAAGCTGTAGCAAAAAAACCCTGTAGCGCACCACTGCAACGATGGTCCTCATTTCCTTTTTGGAGGTTATTCAGGATTGTGCAATGCCTACTTACACTCAATGTAGTCCCGTGGCGACTATGGACTATTTGTATTTTAATTTCCATTCTGCAGACAGAATATAAATACTCAAATGCAATTGTTCGACTCCAGACAAAGACTTCACTTTCAAATACGACGTGGGAGGTCAAATCACAAATCTGAGATGGTCATGGAAAAAGTAAGGGAATATCAAAGGAAGGAGTATCTGTTTTATAGATTGTAGCGAAGCTTTAGATTGTGTTGATCTTGAATTGATGTGGATCATGCTGAGATAAATGGGGATGTCAGAGCACCCGAGAGGAAGCCTGGTCACTAAACAAGAAGCTCCAGTAAGAACAGAGTATGGAGAGACAGGATGGTTTTGAATTGGAAAGGCGGACAGGGAGTTCATTCTCTTCCCTTACTAGTTAAATCTGTATCGTGAGTACACCATGAGGAAATCAAACATGGATGACATAAAGGTTGGAGTCAGGATTGGAAGATGTAGCAACAACTTAAGGTCTGCTGATGATACCACTCTGTTGGTAGAAAGTAAAGAGAACTTGTATTGATAAAACTGCTGCAGACAGTGAAGAAGGAAAGTGAAAAAGCTTTTCTTTATTTAAACCTCAAAAAAGACTAAAATCTTATGAACTGAGAAGATCGAGGTGTTCAGATTGGGAGACGATCATGTGGAAATAGTGTAAAATTTAATCTTCCTGGGTTCTAAGATTGAAGTGAGTGGAGAATGTGAAGAAGAAATTAACAGATGGTTATCATTGTCATTGGGGAGAACAGCAATGTCAGGATTGATAAAAATCTGGAAAAACAACGATGTGACGAAACAAACCAATCAGAGTCTGGTGAATGTTCTGGTATTTCCAGTTGTTATGTATGGATGTGAGTCGTGTACAATGAAAAAGAAAGAAAGAAGATCGACAGTTTTTAAATGTGGTGATGGAGACGAACATTAAACATTCCATTGACTGCAAGAAGAACAAACAAATCAGTGCTTGAAGAAATTAAACCACCATGTACATTGGAAGAGCTGATGGTGAAACAGAAACTGTTATACTTTGTACACATCATACGTGTAGAAAACACAAGTCTGGAGAAGTGAACCATGCTGGGTGTGGTTGAGGGAAGAAGAGGAAGAGGAAGATGCAGATCTTGTATTTGCTGTACAGAGAGGGTAAAGGCTACAACCAAGCTGTCTCTACCAGAGCTTTGGGAAGCAGTGCAGGATTGGGATGTTTGAAGAAATCTCATCATCAATGTTACCAGAAGTCTGACATAACTTCAGGCACTGGGTAACTACATATATATATATATATATATATATATATATATATATATATATATATATTTTTTTTTTTTTTTTACGGCTGTGGAAATTTGCAATACACCAGAAAGGTCCTCAGGTTAGATATATCGATAAGTTCATGTGTAGTTAGTCTACACCCATTGTTTAGAGGGAATATGTGTGATTCATCCGGGCTGCGACGCTTTGAGTTAGCCATTTTTCTTTACCGATCATTATTTTGGACCAATCACCCCCCAACAACCAAATCGCCACCACCAACAACGCCCCCGAACAACTACACCAAACTGCCACGACCTTCACCTCCACAACCCCACCCCGCAAGCATCGCCTAACCCCCATTCTCAAACGACGCCCGCCAACAACCAAAACACCACAGCAAAACCCCCACCACCATCGCCTTTCTCCTTCCACAACCATCAACCACACCACCTGTCAACACCGAATGTCGTGCTCTCCAGGGCCCGTTCAGTGATTGTTGCCGAACGCGTCGAGCCACAAGTACAAAACGGATGCCTTTACGGGAGAGGAAATCAAATCAGGGAGGTTCACGCCCCTTTTCTTCCATCCAATGGTGAGCGTCGGGCATTGTGGCCCCGCCCCCAAGCACGATGCATGTGGATTCCTTTTAGGAGGAACTTCGGATCGAGAGAGGCTCATGCCCCCTTTTTGCCCGACCAATGGCTGAACATCGGGTGGCGTGGCCCCACCTCCAAGCGCGTTTTGATCCGCAAATTTACATACACGCTCCTCCTCCGGTCTATAAAGACGCGAGCACAAGGCGACTCGCGGCTGGTCGAGTGAAGACGGAGGTCGTCGTCGAGGTTGTCGTGGTCGAAGTTGTGGAGTCTGAGTCGTGTGTTTGTGGGGATCGGACGGTGAAGAGGACGGAGCTCGGAGTTGAGGTCGAGGGACGAGTCGCGGAGTGAAGCTGGGACGCGGAAGAGGGCTCAGGGGCGAGAGTTCACCGGAGTCGGTGCGGTCCCAAGGCCCCGCTAGCGGGACGGAGCATCTGCCATTCCACCCTCTCCACCCCAAGCATCAACAATTCCCCCCATCCGCACTGAGATAGTGCCGGTAACCCCGTCCGTTCCCCACCCCAACCGTGGTGTCGACCGACCAACACGTGCCTGCACAACGCACGCCTAAAGGAGCTCACCGACCACGCCAGGGGCACGGAGTCAGGCACGTTACGCTGACATTGCGGCTATCGCGCCACGAGGGCGCGGGTAAGACCCCTTCGGTCTCGTGGACCTGGCCGCTCACCCAGGTCCCACATACATTTGGTCCACGGACCTGTCTGCCCCCTTGCCTATGAGGGTGGCTTTTATTTGCTTTTTGTGTAAATGTGTGTGTGGCACCAGTCTTTTAAGTAAACCTGAATAAGTGCTTCTACATTGCTTTATTCGGTTGTAGCTCTGCGTTGCTTTCATTGCTTTGACTGTTATATGTGCATTCTTACTGTATGGCTGTGAATACGTGCTTGCCTTGTGTGTGTGAAATAAAAGTGCTTGTTAAATTGTGACCCGTTTCGTTGCGTCCTTTCCTTCGTTTGAAAATGCCATCTTGCATCACGGAAGGGATTGGTAGTGGGTTTAGACACCCAGCAAGTAATCTGAACTGTCGAGTTCGGCGATAACTCCACTCGGTTATCCCCTCAGCACGAAACGAGCCGCTTAAGCGGTTCGTGTCCGGAGCCGACCTGCGGCGTGGTACAACTCCTCGGTACGTTACCCGCGCAGGTACTTAGGTATATCAACATTCGGCGATTCACCCTATTTCGCGCGGGTAGAATGCGGACTGGGTTGTGGTGAGGTTAAACCCCCACCCGTGACTGGCTCCTGGCGGTAGTTCCAGGAGGGTCACAACTGAATTGTCCGTCCGGTGGGTGACGCAGTTGCGATTGGAGTTACGCAATCGCTCGCACGCCAGGAGGGCCAGAATTCGTAACAATAGATATATATATATATGTATATATATATATATATATATATATATATATATATATATATACATATATATATATATATATATATATATATATATATATATATATATATATATACATTGTTGCGAATTCGCGCCCGCCGGCGTGTGAGCAGCCACGTAACTCGAATCGCGGAACGTCGCCCACCGGACGGAGAATTCCGTCGTGACCCTCTCGGACTAACGCCGGGAACTAGTCACGGGTGGGCCTTTCGGCCTCACCACGATCGTGCCAACCGGCCCCCCGCATGGGATAGGGTTGTTCGCCAAATTCGACCTACCTAAGTACCCACACGGAGGGTAGACCGGGCGATCGCACCTCGCCGCAGGTCGACTTCGGACACGGGCCACTTTAAGCGACCCGTTCCGTACTATCGGGATAACCGAGCGGTGTTATATAGTCGACCTCGACGGTTCCGATTAATTATCGGGCGTATTTAGCCCACTACCAACCCTTTACGTGAAGTAAGATGGAGATTCAATTAAAGAAAAGACGAAGCGAACGGGAAAAACAGTTCAACATAAGGCACATTTATTCCACGGCAAACGGAAAGCACACATATACAATTACCACAATTATGCACCAAAAGCAAATGTAACAAAAGGAACACAACAATGCAGATCTACTACCGACTACGCGAGCACACGGCAACACTTACACAGTTTTACTTTACAGATGGCGCCGGCAACACATATACTCAAAAGCAAAATAAAAAGGGCCACCCTCAAATACAAGGGGGCAGACCTGTGGCGCGAGACCGCGTGGAGCCTACCCGTCTTGTGATGAGCCACAAATGCCGTGGCGGTGCCCCGACTCCGCGCTCCTCCGCTGGTTTCGTTGGCACTGCTTGGAATAGGGTGGGAACGGGGCCCCCTTTTCGCACTATCTCAGCACCGGGGGAAACAGGGGGGGTTGTTGATGCTCTGGGGAAAGAGGATAGCTGGCTTGCTTGGGTCCCGCGACGAGCGACTCCACTGCGACCTCGACCGCGTTCCCGGATTCCCGTCTCTGCAGCTCCCCGACAGACTCCGAACCCCGACAGACCGACTCTCCTCCAGACCCGTCTTGACTGCTGCTGCCACACTCCGCCGCCGCCACACCTCTCCAACTCGCCTGAGCCCGAAACAGAAACTGACTGAATTCGCCCCGCGCTCGGCGCTTTATAGTACGGCAGGAGAAACCATATGCAAATTTCCGGATCAGGATGAGCTCGGGCGGAGCCACGCTCGCCCATTGGACGGAGGAAAAGTGGGCGTGAACCTCCCCTGATCCTCGAATTTGCATATATCGATTCTACTCCGACGCGCCTGGAGGCGGGGCCAAATCGACCCGCGCTCGCTGATAGGACGGAACAGAAGTGGGCGTGTACCTCCGCTGATCCGACTTCCCTCGGAAAGGCCGCTCTTCGTACCCGCGGCTCAGCGCTCGTCCCGCGCGAGGCCAGGACAGCCTGACGCTCGGCGTCCACAAGTGGTCTGGGAATGGCCGCAGAAGGAGAAGAGGTGAAGGTGGTGGAGGGTTTATTGTGGTGGTTTATGGCCACGGTGACGCTTGGAATGGCGGTGATGCGAGGTTTGCAGGATGGTGCTGTGAAGGTAAAGGTCGTGGCTGTTGGCGTTGTTGTTGTTGTGAAGCGGCGTTGCGGTTGGTGGTTGTTGTGTGATGGCTGTTGAGACGTGGTTGGTGGTGGTAGTAATGGCGGTTGGTCCAAAATAAAGATAGAACAGAAAAACGGCTATCTAAAAGGGTCGCAGCCCGAATGAATCACATTTATTCCCTCTAAACAACGGGTTTGTGGCTAACTACACATGCACTTACAGAGATATCTCACCTACGGGACCTGAATGGTGGTTTGCGAATTTCCTCAACCACAGCAATATATTGTTACAGATTCTCGCCGGCCGCGTGCGAGCAACCACGTTTAGCCAATGGCGGCTGTCTCGCCCACCGAATGGACAATCCAGTCGCGGATTTCCGGATCAACGCCGGAAACCAGCCACGGGTGTTTTTAAGCACACCACAGCCTAGTCAATATTCCACCCGCGCACGACAGGGTCAATCGCCGAATTCTCGATATACCTAATTATTCGCGCGGGCAGACTACCGAGAGACTGTACCTCAACGGGGCCGCTGGGACACGAGCCGCTTAATGCAGCTCGCTCCGTTTTGGGATAACCGAGCGGGGTGTTATTGCCTTTACCAAATCCATTATCCCAGCCTACCTTCTGTCCGTCCGCGGGATCGGCTCATCCACCGTGTGCGTTTATGGACGGGGCTTCACTCGCGCAAGCGTGCACGCAGCGGCCTTGTGCGTAGCACTGCACATCGCAGTACAGCACTGTGCTACGCCCCACGCGCGCTGCAGTGCAAACCCGGCGCGGTTCCCAAAACAGCTACGGCCGCTACTCGGCCCTTGTCCACCGTCAGGCACCGTCGTCATCGCACTCTCGCGCACAAACTCCCACGTGCCACGACGCTCACACACCTCGACATGACATTCACACTGGGACATGCGGTTGCATGTTTGCGCATGCCAACCACCATCTCCCTCACATACAGCGACCTCACACACGCTGTCTCTCTCACACATGGCCTTTTACGAAGGCACTCCTTTTCACCCGTACACATGGTTCCACTCACACACGGTGCTTCATCCACACACGGTGTTTCATCCACACACAGTATTTCATCCACACACGGTGTTTTATACACACACGCTATTTCATCCACACATGGCGTTGCTTTCACACAACGCCTTTCACCTACGCTATGTGCGCTTTTCAGCACACATTTTTCCACACTCGTGAACACACATACCGGGACATTCACAATGGAGAATCGCGTCACCTCAAGCGCTCTCGGGGTCTCCAAACCCCCCAAGCTCCACGTGCACCCATCAACAGCACTCGCCCCTCTAACTCACAAAGCTCAACCGGACCCACCTGCTCGAGATCCACCTCAAGGGGGAATATTCCCTCCCCTCGTTCCATAAGGAGTCCATCCGGCTGCTTGCACCAGGTCACGACACATTCCCCGAGCTCCCTTCATCGTCCCTCGCTAACTCCATGTGTGTGTGCTCGTCTTTTACCCCGTCTTTATCGTGTATTCTCTCCTCTACTTTTTCTATCTCCCGCGTCTCTATTATTTCTTTTAATTCCTGCGTCTTTACGTGTCTTATACACGTCTCAGTCTCCCCATTTACTTTTTCCCTCTCTGTCACCGTCACCTGCACGAGTCTCGCCCAATGCGTCTCCCGAATTATTTTGTCCTCACCCGCTTCCATCGCGGGCCGGACAGCCGTTGCACTCCCTCCCAGCTCGTTCGCTCCAACATGTGGTGCCGCAACTTTGAGCTCCGTCGTTTGCCTTTCGCTGCGCGCAACCACCATTTTTGCCCACCTGCAGGCATCGCCCCACGCGCTGCATCTCACCCCGCAGCATTTGCATATTCTCATCCATTTGTTGCGCATTTGCATCCATTTTATTATTCATTTCTTTGCTCGCCTTGCGTGCATTTTCTTTCATTTCGTTTTTCATTTCGTTGTTCATTTCTTTCATTTCCTTTGAGTTTCCATCTATTTTGTTATTCATTCCATCCATCTTTGCCAGCAAAACCATGAATAGCTGGTGCATGTCAGGTGGGTCTGTGGCAGTCGCTTCGCCATCATCAAGCGTGGATTCGCGGGGCTGGGGAGGGAATTTGACGGAGGAGGGGAGGGGAGGTCTCATACACTGCGGCCTCCAGCGCTGCACCCATTTCGGACTCTGGGTTCGTTTGTGGGGGGTGTTCAACCTGCATATTAATGTCCTGCACAGGGATCTCATCCTGAG